>NC_081569.1:46428963-46728963 GCF_022355385.1 Mustela nigripes | reverse complement strand
CTCCTGCAGAAAGAGAAAAAGAGGACAAGGCTGTAATTTGCATTAAATGCCTCCCTGAACCTTACAGGCCTACCGACTGATTTTGATTAGTGAATCCCTCTCAACTCTGAAAATGAAATTACTATGTTGAATAGATTGGCGGGGGGAACATGTGTTTAGAGAAAAAAAGGGCTTTGCTTTTATCTACTTTCGTTTTCATGAATTGTGTAGGTAAGTCCCTAATGCAGGAGACAAAGTAGCCATGTTGTGTCTACCTAAAATCTTCAAGAATTCACAGAAAAAGTGGTGCATACAAGAAAGGTATACCGTAATCATTTTTTAAGAGAAAGTTATGGTTTGAGCATTATGTCTGTGGAATAAACATGAGGTGACAGGTTAACGTTATTTAAACCTAAAATTAATTTAATAGCCACAGGTCTTTTTATAAAACCTAAAGCATAGATTATAGAAACAAACACTATTTCATCAGAGCCCACGTATTGTTCCCTTGTGAAAATGTGTAATTGGACTTTTTAAATGGTCAGTTGAGAAAAATATATATGCTTAGTCTTATCTCTTGGAAGATACATGATTAGCAATTTTTCTTTAAAATGGGTTATTACATTGTTAACAAACAAAAATTACTATAATAGGGAAGACTTTCAGATTTATTACGTGTTTATTTAAACCGGGAATATGTATTCTAGAAGAAAGTTAGTTTTAATATCAGATCTAAAATAATGCAATTCTAGTTTTTTCCTCCTTTTTATTTATTTATTTGACAGAGACAGAACATGCACCCCTCTGATCTGGGAGCCCGATGTGGGGCTCAATCCCAGAACCCTGGGATCATCATCTGAACTGAAGCCAGACGCTTAATGACTCAGCCATCCAGATGCCCCTACAATTCTAGTTTTTGACCCAGGTTATTTTTTCTACCTAATCTAAATCCAACAAACCTTTTTGGAATCTTAAAACATTTTCATTTAAAATTATTTTTTATTACCCAGTTTAGATTACTGTTATTTTCAAAATTTTACCTCTTTGGACAAAGGCTCTTTTCTATCAGACTGTTCTGCACAGCTGACCGCACTGAGGTTTTGAAGGGTGACAGGTGGAAGGAAGGAGTTTGTGGAAATTGTGCCTGTGATACCTTGGTGTTGTCAACATTGCAAAGTGGGGGGTCTTGTTCTATTTCTAGCTTTGAATGAAATAGAGAACACGAAACAAAATTTCCCACGTAATACCAGGTCAGGGCCACAATTAGTTGCAGAAGCAAAAGGCTCCTGCACCTTATTCCAAGGGACTCAAGTCTGTTAATTGTGTCTGCAATTAGCCTCTCTGGTTGTAATCAATTACAAGTGCAATTTCTGAGTGTGAACTAATTTTGTGTGCAAAACTAGTCCCACCAAAACAAAAGCCCAAGTTGGAATGAAATTCAGATCTGTCTTACCTCACTTACATCCTAAGAAGGAACTAATTTCTTCTGTGAGCTATAAAAATACCCAAACTAAAAGGCTCTACGCAGCTCTGACAGGTTTTTTAACTTTTCCGTAAGCGCTCTAGTTTCGAGGAAAGTTCACATTACTTTATTACTACTACTATTTTACCAATGTAAAAGATAATTATATATATAGTAATTTTAATGTTGTTTTTTTTCATATTACTGTTTAAAGGTGTTATGTTCTATACTTTGCATGAGGACACAAACATGTATACTCATGGACGGACACAATCAAGAATTCTATTATGATAGATCGCTTAATGCGTTGCTCTCCTTTAAAAGCCTTAACAAAGAGCCAGTATGTAATATGAAGATTTGATGAGTTTTGCTCTTTGTCAAAACTACCAAGTCAGCTTGGGAAATTTGGTCTCACCAAGGAAATTTTTAGCACACTAGGTAGATTAAAAAGCAAAACAAAACGAAACAAATTAAGCAAGCAAACACACCCACATATTTTGACAGCAGCTCATGTTTCAGAGGAACTTCCGGTGCAGACTTCCAAAATCCCCAATGTCATTTTGGCATACCTATTTTACTACTGTGTTGCAGACAACAGCTTTTAAGTTCCCCAATTCATAAATGTAATTAAATAATTACATTAGTGCTAATTAACATGAAACTGCAGATTATTTAAGCGCAAAAAACACTATTCAACTTCTTAATTATTCTTGTTCACACAGCATTTCCTTTTGCTCAGGCGCCCTAGGTGCAAATAAAGCATCCCATCTGCTCGTAATTAGAACTAAATAATTTCAGAGAATGTAGCTTATCATTTTGACTGCACATTTGATTAAAAACAGTGTACAAGCAATATCCTGGCTTATTGGCGTAACAGCAACAACACACGCAAGCCTGTGTTCTTCTATCATTAAAGAAGATCGAAAACATTATCTGTTATTTCAGGGGGAAAAAATACAACTTTTTAGTTCATTTCATACAGATGAAAGCGAATTACAGCAAATCACCTCTCCACTGAATAGCAGCCCCCACATAATGACTTTATTTGCTTAATCCCCAAATTAAACGCCGTTTCGAGCGAGGGCCCTGTGTTATTACTCTCATCATGTCGAGAACATTTTCCTGCCGAGACCAATTTGAATAAAACAAGGGGCCTTCCTTGAACTCAATCAAGGAGCCATAATGTGGTGGGTAATAGAGGTTGCTGATAGATTTGCAGGCAAAAGTGTTATACCTAATGATGGGATATGGATAATAGTCCTCCTGGAGGTCCTGATGCGATTCCAGTTGGCTGCCAGATGCTAAAAATCAAGAAGAGCATTGATCAGTGACAGGAAGCTGTAGTGGATTCATCTAGTCAAACTTCAGCTGTTTTTCCACTGTACAGTTAAGCCAGGCATAAATTATATTAATTGATTTAATTACATACTTAAAACATCTTCCCCAATTAATTTAATTAGGTGGCTACATGATGCTACTGGCAGGGGAAGATTAGAGGCAGCTCACTTAATTAACAGAATATGAATGAAAAAAAGAGAAAGCAAACATAAATGAAATTGTGAGCACTAATTAAAAGGCTGTCTGCAAACTTAAATACTTTCTGACAAAGTGGTGACAGCAATGTAGACAAGAGGATTTTTTTTCCAAGCAAATTAAAGTGCCAGAAGGTATATATAGGGAGAAAAGGTAGTGCGGTTAAAACATTGATTTTCCGACAGAACGGCTGTAGTCAAAGTGAAGGAACTTTTTGAAAAAATTGAAATAGATTTTGCAGGTGCAAAAGCCAGATTCCTGATTAGGGCTAAAATATGATGTACAAACACATGTAGGGCTTATGCATCCTACGTGGAGAAGAGTGGAAGACGAGAGAGGTTGACGAGGAGGGTAGCTGGAGAGAGAAAGGGAAGATAAAGAGACAACTTATTGCATTCGCTCAAGCAAGAAATGTTTAGAAAAAGAGGTCTGCCTTAACAGCTGGCAGCCTTGTGTACCTTGGCTCGAATACGGAAATTCTCCAGGTGTCTCTCACGTGATTCCTTCAGGATCTTCTTCATTCGGGTCTTGTGGCAATGTAAGAGCCACGCAATGGAAATCACACCTGATGCCCACTTCTGCTGGCGATACAAGAGGAATAATTTTCTTGCTCTGAAGCATTTCCATGTGGCTTGGATCTTGTTGGCAGCCTCTGACCTTCCATCTTGGCCCTTGTACCTTTGCCCCGGAAGATTTAACATCATCTGGATATGAAGTGGGTTCTCTAACAGTGTGAGAAAGTTGTATCTGGTAAGTTTATTCTTCAGCTCAAACTCTGGAAGGAAGGCTACCAAATTGTTCCCTTTTATTTTAACTTCTGGTATTGCATAGTCCCTAAGAAACTTCTCGATGTGTTCCAAGAGAGAAAAAATACTTCCCCAAGATAAATTAAAATGTTCCTTGAATGCTAAGAAGTCTGGGGCTTCCTTGTCTATGACACCATTATAAATAAAAAAGTCATAATCCCATGGTGATTTCACAGTTCTCGAAGGTGTTGTGACTTTCATGATCTGTGAAAGAAAAGTGTCACAAGAGATGAAATAGGATTGCAATCTATTTTAAATGAGTGATCAAGACAGGCACTATCACATTGTCATTTATTACCCGATGCTGGGAAAATATGTATCCCAGTTTTGACTTACATACATGGCATAATTGGGAAGTCTGGCTAGTATATATCATGACACTCATCACCAGAAGAATAGCTTAGAGGTCACTCAAAGCTATTATCTTTTCTATAAAAGTATTATAAAATCGCTCAAGGAAACTGATCATATAAAAGTTTACTCTGCTATGGTCAGCTGACCCCATAATCTCTGTGATCAACTTTTTACACATGCATGTACGGAAACATGTCATTGTCTTCTCATTCATTCGTAAGTTATCCACCAGTCTTGAAAAATGGTGAAATCTTTCTTTGCAGTCTGTATGATAACTTCAGATATGCTCATCAAAGCTGTCTATCTATTCTAAGAGGCCATCAGTTTCCAGCATTTCCATTAACCTTTTGTTAATATCCAAGAGTGATTTTTATAAGGAGCATTGTGTATATTGTATATTGTGTGTGATCACCCTTGTCATTCTCTAGGTTTCTCTTGACATATATTCTTTTATTCTTTTTTTTTTTTAAGATTTTATTTATTTATTTGACAGAGGGAAATCACAAGTAGGCAGAGAGAGAGGAAGGGAAGCAGGCCCCCTGCTGAGCAGAGATTCCAGGACCCTGGAATCATGACCTGAGTCGAAGGCAGCGGCTTAACCCACTGAGCTACCCAGGCGTCCCTGTTCTTTTATTCTTAAATCTGGTGTCTTCTTAGGGGACATACCTGAAGTTGTCCCCAGGTAGAGAGAATCTGAAATCTCATAATGAATAAAACTAAAGAAGCATTGGCTTTTTCATTTTGCTTCTATGACTGAAATTTTAAGGCATAGAAACATTTCATTTATTTTTAAATGTCAAGAAGGTTCTCTAAGAATGGGATGATGGGCAGTTTTCTTCCTTGTACTTTTCTGCATGAAACAGAATGGAATAAGTGTGACTTATGAGAGACTATGGACTCTGAAAAACAATCTGAGGGTTTTGAAGGGGGGGGTGAGGTTGGGGGAACCAGGTGGTGGGTATTAGAGAGGGCACGGATTGCATGGAGTTCTGGGTGCAGTGCAAAAACAATGAATACTGTTACGCTGAAAAGAAATAAAAAATTTAAAAAAATAAAATCAGAAGAGGTTTGGATGACAACAACAATATAGGTCTCACATATCCCTTAAACAAAAAAGAGATGGAAATTGTGTTATATCTGTGTCAATGTGAAATCACTACATTTCATCACTGAAACTTCTTGCACTAGAAAAATAGACACTCTGCCCCATTGGTCCAAATATTCCTAATGGTCTGGGGTATGGGGAGGGCATAGATGTTTCACACCCTCCCTTCTCTTCTGTAGGGCAGGTATCAACTTACTGTGTTGATCGCTTCTTGCTTAGGGATTTAAGGAACAGATTGTCTTCAATATGTCAGCATTTACAGATGTATAAGCCTATCTTTACCAAATTGTAGGATTGTATTACTCTCTGCATTTTGAAGAGTTTTCAGAGAACTCAAAGAAAAGGACCCAAGTAATTAATCAACAACTACTGTGCCACAGGACTGTATTGAGTATTACTGTTCGATTGTTCATGCTTTGTCTTTATTAAACAAGTATTAACTGACATTCATTAACAAATTCAAGACAGAAAGCTATCTAAAAGAAAAGTAAGCTGAGAGATGATTTACAATGAAAGGACAGTAAATAATCACAATTTATTATTTTTTTTTTAGATAAAGAAAAGAAAACCCTCAAATTCTTTTTCTTTTGTCAGGCTCCAGGCTGTGGAATAGTTAGACTGTCATCTCAAGTAGAAATGTGGAAAAGCAAGTGTTAAGTCCAAGAGGGGGAATTTCCTGAATGTTAGAGGCTTACTTCCAACAGCAGTGAGCTTTTTCCTACTCTTCAGAATTGTTATAGGCATAGGAATGATGAAAAAAGCCTTCTTGCCAAGACTCTCACCCTTTCTGATCTTCTCAAGGCACCAAGAGAGGATGCAAACTGTCTGGTGGATGAGGACTAGTTCCTTCCTGTGGATGGGCAAGAAAATTGGAGAAGTAATGCCTCCTGTAGCAAACATCAGGAGCCACAGCTGGTGGAAGATAAGCGGCATGTGTCCCACCAGAAATGGCCCGTGGGCTGCATTTCTGTCTCCCTCAAGAATGGAGTCTGATGGTGGCTTCCCATCATGATTAGAATTCAGAGAATTAGAAATTGAGAATTAGAATTGAGTAGAATGACCAGACTTCATGAGTGAGGTACAGACACGTACAGTCATCACAGATGGACATGTCTGCCGCTGGCTGGTCCTGCTAGTCACGTGTTGGATCCTGTTGACAAGACCCTGAGATTTCACTAAGAAGTGCAGCTCCAGACGGGAGGTCTGCCGGGGAACCTGGTTTCCTTGGAGCTGTGACAATCGTTTTGAAATTCCTTATCTTTACACAGACTCCTGTGGAATTGGGGCCAACAATGGAAATGGAGCAATCTTGGGAGAAGATTTTGAAAGGAGAGGGCTCTCAGGTCTCTCTCAGGCAGTGCCTTCCAAAGGCATAGGCTTAGGGCATCCATGTACAGCAGCAAATGCTTTGCAGATCTTTGGAAAGAATAGCCCTGGCCCGGGAGTGGGCTTCCAGAATTTAACCGTGGCCATTTCAGAACAAAGGGATTATACCTCCCTACCTTCTTGGGTGATATTCTGGTAAAGACCTGTTCTCAAAGAAAACACACTCTTGGACATCAACTAGACCACTCAGGCACGGGGAAGCTATGGGTTTGGAGTCAGCTAAAGCATCACTGTAGTACATCTGTCACAGAGAACGCCACACTTGGGAGCACTTCATACTTAGAGCTGGAAAAGACATGTGTCTCCAGAGAAAGCCTTCCCAAATTAAAGCAGTGCATCAGCATTGTGGGATCCATTGAGCAGGTAAAGACAAAGCTGCTTCACAGCCTGCTAGGAAGAAGAGCCCTGATTAAAGGTCATGCCATGCGTCAGATTCCGGTTCCTTCGGTTATTCTTCCTTTACTATTTGTCTCCATGAACTTGTCGACAATTAAATAATTGCCTGCCCTCTTTCCCTCCTTCTGCCTTCCTTCTTTCTAGTCCTTCCTTCTAGTCCTTCCTTCCTGCCTCTTTTCCTCCCTTCCCCCTTTGTTTTTGTTTTTGTTTTGTTTTGTTTACGATATGCTGTCCGCCCACCATGATGTTACCCAGTCGCAACATCCTTCTAGCAAGGATGGCTCTCTGTCCTGCCATCCACATTCTCTCCTAGTCCTTCCCGAGACCCTGGCTACACCTTCGTCAGAGCCCAAACCCGCGGCCATGGTCTAATTATTAGCACGCGCTGCTCTAACTAACCGAATCATCTAGCTGGGGAAAGGCTCTTTGTTATTTGCAAAGTGTTACTATTAATTAGGTAATTTTGAGAGTTTCTGGAGCCATTATTTAAGAAAAATTCTAAATTTAAAACGAAACAAAACAAACAGGAAGGCAGGGTGATGATTACACAGATCGGTAAGTCACAAGGGTGAAGGGAAAAAGGAGGAGGTCGGGTATTACCTCCCGAACTTCAGAAATTACTGCCCAAAGAAGAACTCTAGGAAAAAGGGGTGCGTATTTCTAAGCGGATTGTCTTTATGAGAAATGTTCCTTTCACACATGTGGATAGCATGCGGATGTAGGATTAAACCATAGCTGAGCGTCCCTAAAATAAGATATTACCAAGATCTCCTTGTGGTAAATAATCAAGTATTTGGGATAATCCAACATGGATATCATTTTTAGGGAAGGATTCACCTAGAAAGACTAAATTGCCTTTTTTTAAAAAAAAGATCTTATTTATTTCACAGATCACAAGTAGGCAGAGAGGCAGGCAGAGAGAGAGGAGAAAGCAGGCTCTCTACAGAGCAGAGAGCCCTATGCGGGGCTCGATCCCAGGACCCTGGGATCATGACCTGAGCCGAAGGCAGAGCATTTAACCCACTGAGTCACCCAGGCGCCCCAAGACTAAATTGCTTTTGGAATGCATAAGCTAACGTTCCCTTTCTCAGACGCTCATACATATCCGTTAGTAATTAGCTTTGGCAATTCTGTTGTGTGAACACAAATAAATTCCTCCCACCATTTTGGCTCTAAGTGAGCACTTAGATTCAGAGTAGGAGTGAACTGACCCTCAGAGATCGAATGTGCATTAGTTCGTTCGAAAAACGAAAAACCAGAGATGCCACTTGTCTGGCCTGCTCTTTAATATTTGTCGAGAGTCTGAAATGTGTTAAGTTTTGTACAGAGCAGACATCATTACCTCAGAGGGCTAGCATTATTTGAAAGATATAAACAAAATTCAAAGAGAGTAGCTGACCTAATCAGGGTTTAGGGATTCAGCAGAATTATAATATTGAATTTTAGAGCATGATGGGTCTGGAAGGTCACAGGCTTTGCCTTTTTTTTTTTCCTTCTGTTTTTCTTTTTTAAAATATTTTTATTTATTTATTTGATGGAGAGAGATAGGGAGAGAGCACAAGTAGCAGATTGGCAGGCAGAGGGAGAGGGAAAAGCAGACTCCCTGCTGAGCAGGGAGCCTGATGTAGGGCTCAATGCCAGGACCCTGGGATCAGATCCCAACCAACTGAGCCACCCAGGTGCCCCAGCCTTGCCTTTTTACTGAACAAGCTATTATGGACTCAGGAAAATGAGCCTTGGCCCTGAGGTCTGACTAACCGGGGTTCAAGTCCAAGCCTACCACCATCTGCTACATACTCTTGGGCCAGTTATCATCTGCTATGGGTTGAATGTTTTGTGACCCCACAACAATCATAAATTGAAGCCCCGGTGCCTGATGTGATGGTATTTGGAGATGGGGCCCTTGAGAAGTAATTAGGTCAGGAGGGTGGAAGGCTTCCTGATGACATTAGTGTCTGTAGAAGAGGAGACACAAGAGAGATTATCTCTCTACCATGCGAAGATACAGCCAGAAGGCAGCTTCTTGCAAACCAGGAAGAGGGCCCTACCAGAACCCAACCATCCTGGCATCCTGATCTTGCACTTACAGCCTCCAGAACTGTGAGAAGTAAATGTTTGCTGTTAAAGCCACAGCCTATGGTATTTTGCTATGGCAGTCCCAGCTAAGACCACATCCTCTACACTTAAATGTTTCTCATCTCTAACAATGAGGAAAGTTGCTGTGAAGATCCTAACATGCGTAAAGAACCTTTCACAGTGACTTAGCTCCGGTCAGTGCGGTTATCACCATAGATAGGAAACTCAGACTCAGAGAGGTAAAGTGATTTGCCCATGATCACACAGCTAGTTGCCCTTCCCCTCCCCCATACCATCCATGCCGACAGCTCTAACTGTCCAGAACTCCCCATATGGCCCCATACCAAGCTGGCCTCTCCTTCAATCTTCCTTTTACCACTTCCTCCATCAGAGCTAACCTGGCCCCGGCCTGCCGTTTCCTTCTTATTTGGAAAGCAGTCTGTTAAACTTACCCTGTGAACATGGTGATGAACCATGGCATGGTGGGAAAGGGATGGATTTGAAGTGAGAAGACCTAGGATCTAGCTGTTACCGCCCTACTACATGGCCTTGGGAAGTCACTTCTCACAAGTCTGGTGGGGTATTATTTTGCAGGAGGGGGTCATTCAGGGTGCTTCTGATTTTGATACCCAATGTCTCTCTGAGAAAGTGTCACCCCTTACGAAATGCTCTCTGTTATTTAATAAACTCCTGGAGTTAGCAGAGCCAGCACATTGAAGGCAAACATCTCCAATAGCATCACCTCGTGTACCATGAAAAAGACCTGGGGATTTTCCCTCTTCTCTTTTTTTAAACAGGAAGCTTTTCTAGAAACCTACACTCCATAGTAAAGGAATAGCTGCTTATACCAACTCCATGTGAAGGTGGTCATGGGGAGAGAACCCCAGAGAGTGATATTCCAGTCAAACAAAACAACAACAACAAAACTGAGATCAACAAAACAGTTCTCAGTTCCTAGGACCTAGACACTGCATTTAAGCCATAAGTGTCAATTAAAAGTGAGAGTCAGAGTCCCTAAGCTTTATAAAGAGGATAAAAGGCAAAAATAGAGAACTCACTGAGCAGAGAGACATTTATATAAAGGAAGAGAATTGTGTGTAAAGGCCACTCAGTTCAGCAGCAATTTTCTAGGGCTAATTTCTGCAATTGCTTTGAAAGGTATCTTTATTCAAATGAGTCTTCCTCAATTCTGAAACACTTTCTGAGGAGGAAAAAAAAAAAAAAAATCCTACCCCTCGATGTATTCCTTTGGAACAAAAACACACATTGAATCAAATTCTGGTTGAAGATCAAACAGAAGAAATCAGGAAGATTTTTGAGAGAGATGAAATACGTTTTCAGCCAAATGTGATACTGCCTTTTCTAGAGACTTATTTTATCGCTGCATTGATTTCATCTTTTCTGCTCCCTTTTTAATATTTTCAAAAAGAAAGAATGCGACATAGGGAAGGACAATCGCTTGGAGCAATTAGGACTGATGGGTGGAACCTGCCTGGGATGCGTACAGGGAACCTGGCAGGTGGGAAGTGAAAACAGCCCGGATTCCTAGATTTCTGAGAAAAGGCACATCATCGTTTTTCCCTGTGTGGTAAAGCAAGAAGAGTGAGCCTCCAAAAGGACCTCTATTATCACCAAAGTAAAGCTTGACCTTGTGCTTTTCCTGAGGAAAATGTGTGTATAACAAGTCTGTTGATCCCACATGGCTAAGGGATACTTGCAAAATTCTCACAACACCCCACCTTGTCACCTCCTTTAAACCTGCATAAGGATGCTGCTTTATTTTCATTCGTAGCACTTATCACTGCTTGACCGTTTTATTAAATATCTGCCTTTCTCACTAGAATGTAAGTCCCAAGAGGGCAAAGACTTGGTTTGTTTTGTTCACTGCTACATCCCCAAGGTCTAATACACTGCCTGGCACATGGTTAAAGGTCAGTGAGGATTAGTTGAATGAATGTATGAATGAAACTGATAGCTACCTGGGGCTGGGTTTATAGCATAAAACTCTACTATGATCGTACAAGTTATTTGCAAACTAATAGCTTGAGTTTTGAAGCACTAACAGACTACTGAAAATGTCCATACCCTTGACTAAGGAATTCTACTGCTAAGAAGTAGCTTAAATATAAAGATTTATGTACAAATATGGAGGATGTTCATGGCAGTTTTATTTATAACAGGAAATTATTTAATTATTTATTAATAATGAGAATAGTTAATAATCTGACATTTATGATTTAATGTCAAACCATAGGATAGTAACTAAGAAAATTATGGTATATCTTCAAGACATATTATTATGTTCTATGAAATGTTCTATGAAGACTTTTAAAGTCATATATATAAAGGCTTATGATAAATTGTTAGGAGACAAGTGATGGGTCGCAGTTGAATATATTGGATGATATCAACAAAGGGCCATGCCAAAGTTTAAATAATGCCAAAGGGATATGATATTATAGGATTGTGTGTGTGTGTGTGTGTGTATTTAGGCATTTTTTTCTCCTTTTTGAAACTTTCAGATTTTCTATGAAGTATCAGGCCACAGTGTAATGAATGAAAGAGATAAAGTAAAAAAAAAAAAAATTAAGGTAATTTTGTGGCTTACTGGTAACTTAAACTTTTTTCTAAGTTTCACTTTAATATTACTAAATAAAATTGTTAGTCCCAAGCAATAGAAGTGTATACTTAGGTGCCATGAAGACAGATAAACACAATTTTATGAGTATTTTTTTCTCGATTACTTCATACAAGAAAAAAAAGATTGTTTTACACATAAAACTGTGTAATTTTCATTCACTTTGAAAGTCTCGTCAAAAATGCATAGGTGAGGGTAGCAGCTGCTAATGAATTAGAGAAAATGGAAATGGTTTTAAATGATGCCACAGGTTTCTGGTTTTGGATTTTTTTTCTTTTCTTCCCTTAAGAAGGTAAATTAAATGAGGTTTTGTGAAACAAAGTGAGTCTAAAAGAGGAAAGAACAGCCCTAGAATTCCTTCTGAATCTCCTCTTAAACCTTCAGGCTGGAGAACTCCAATTCTTGCCAAAGTACCACCTGCCCTCTCTGTGACCCTTCAGGACAAAACAAAAAAGGAGACTGTGCTGTGCTGGGCACAAAGACCACCAGGCAGGCACTCTCTGCTCTTCAAGAAGTAGGTTGATATTAAAAAATACCTACTCATGTCCTCTGCCCTTTTTAAAATTGGATTAATTGGTTTTTTGATGTTGAGTTGTAGAAGTTCTTTATATATTTCACATACTAACCTCTTATTGGATAGATTACTCGTAAATATCTTCTCCCATATCAATAGATTGCCTTTTTGTTTTGTTGATGGTTTTCTTTGCTGTGTAAACCTTTTTATTTTTGTGTAGTCTCAATGGTTTAATTTAGTTTTGTTTCCCTTGCCAGAGGAGACATTTCTAGAAAAATGTTTCCATGGCTGGTGTCAAATTCTGCCTATGTTCTCTTCTAGAAGACATACAGATGGTCAACAGATACATGAAACAAAGCTCAACATCACTAATCATCAAGGAAATGCACAAAAAACCCTGCAATGACATATCACCTTGCACCTGCCAGAATGGCTAAAGTTAAAAATAAAACAAATAACAATTGTTAGAGAGGATGTGGAGAAAAAGGAACCCTCTTACACTGACGGTGGGAATGCAAACTGGTGCAGCCAAGAGGTAAACAGTATGGAATTTCTTCAAAAATTTTAAAAACATAATTACCATATGATCCAGTAATTCCACCACGGGTATTTACTCAAAGAGAACAAAACCACAATTTGAAAAGATACAAGCCCCCTCCCCCATGTTTATAGCAACATTATTTACAATAGTCAAGATATGGAAACAGCCCAAGTGTCCATTCACAGATGAATGGATAAAGAAGATGCAGTGTACACACACACACACAGGAATATTACTGGGCGTAAAAAAGAACAAGATCTTGCCACTTGCAACAATGTGTGCAGATCTAGAAGGTATCATGCTAAGTGAAAATGACAAAGAAAAAAAGACACAAAAAGCCAGATTCTTGAATACAGAGAACAAACTTGTGGTTGCCAGAGGGGAGGTGTAGGTGTGTGGGGGTTGGGTGAAATAGGTGAAGGGGATTAAGGGTACACTTGGGATGAGCACTGAGTACTTAGAGCATTGTTGAATCAGCCTATTGAAGACCTGAAACTAACCTAACACTGTAGGTTAATTACACTTCAGTAAACAGAAATAAAGAAGTGGGCTTATTTCCTTCAATAGGTAGGTCACATTAAAGCTAAAACTGCTGCTAGATATCACCTGGTGGTTTTCAAAGTATATATTTTCAAACCTGGAACACTTTGTTCGGAAACAATATAATCTGATTATGAAGAGGGGCACAGTTAACACAGCTGCTGGAGGTGTGAGGGGTCTAGAGCCCCACCTACTGGGAACTTCCACTTGTTTCCTTTTCCTGGGGGTCTTAGGGTGAGCGTTGTAGGGGCTATGGACGTTTTGTAAAAAACCGTGCTGGTCTAATCCCCTCCTTCTACAGATGGGAGGAAATGAGACTGGACAGGGACAGTGTCACTGTCACACATGTTGCTTCTTTAAAATAGTTCAGCTGACTCACCTAGAAAATAATCACGATTTTTTAACAAAAGGATCAAGAGTAATACACTGGGGAAATACTAAAGAAAGTAACAATGTAACAATGACTAAGAAAAGCAAGACTCCATAATTGACACTAAAGTTTGTCACCCAAACCTGTTCTTTATGTAGCAAAGGAGATTTTATGGAGAGGTATGTCTTTTGAAATAGGATTTTCTTTTATTTGTTTTTTCTCTAATTTGGAAAATAGTTTTGAAAATACAGGGAAGTACAGAAAAATACTATAAAAAACTACCATGGGCATATGTTAATCTTTTATCTTCTTTGCTATATGTGTGTGTGTGTGTGTGTGTGTATTTATATATATACGTATATATATATACATATGTACATACATATATATACACACACGTGTATTTATATATACACACACACATATATATGTATATGTATATTATATATATCTGTGGCTCATAAATGTAAGAAAGCAAGCTACAAAAGTCCAGTAGTTTAAACCAGAGGAATCTACATGAAGATGAAGTAAATAACATTAGATAATATAAAATATTTATGATGTATATTTGAGATATATATATATCTCCAAAGCAAAGAATACAAATATATATATTTAAAAATATATATTTTAAAATATATACTTATATTATTATAATATAAATATATTAATATAAATATAAATTTTTATTTACATAGTGTAAATTTATATTTACATTAAGATATTAATGTAAATATATGTAATATATATCAATATATAGTATATATGTAAATAATATATGTAATATATATTAATGTAAATTCATATTTACATTAAATATATAAATGTAAAATACATTTTACATTTTAAAATATAGTATATTTTATATATTTATAATTATTTATAAGATTTAGATATATTTAAATTATTTATATATGTGTTGAAAATTTTTTTAAAAGCACATAAGGTACAATTGAAATTGTCTTCCTATTTCTTTTTTTTTTTTCAAAGATTTTATTTATTTATTTGACAGAGAGAGAGATCACAAATAGGCAGAGAGACAGAGAGAGAGATGAGGAGAAGCAGGCTCCCCGCTGAGCAGAGAGCCCCATGCGGGACTTGATCCCAGGCCCTTGGGATCATGACCTGAGCCGAAGGCAGAGGCCCAACCCACTGAGCCACCCAGGCGCCCCTGTCTTCCTATTTCTTTTTAGCCCTTTCTTTTCCCTCCTCCATTTCCAGAAGCAAACATACTCATGAATTAACCTGGACCCTTATGTCCAATAAATATATTTGTTTGCTTGTTTTACCCATAAAAAGATTTTTTATTATCAAAATATTCATTGAAATTAAGTGGATCTTCACATAGTTAACATGACTGCCTTGAGATAATAAAAAGATATATTTCCTGAAAGAGGCAGTTTTAGCAACTTTAACCACATGTGAACTAGAGCCCTGAAAAGACTGGCCTTAGATTTCTGAAATAACTACAAAATCTACCATGGGGATTATCTTATTCCTTGGATCCTTGTGCAGGGCCTGTCTCCACTTTATCCTTCCACTTCTTGAGTCTTGGTTGCTTGGTTAATGAACTAGAAGACAGAAAAGTCTCTTAAAGTCAGAGCCAGCAAAAGCAGACATGGCAGCAGAGGTGACAAGCAGTGTCCTGAGTATGAAGGAAACAAATGAAAAATGACCAGAAACGGGCTCTCTGCATATGTGGTACTGGGGAGAGAAGATGTTAGTTATATCAGGCAGGCAGAGAGATGGGATCTTTTAGAAAGATTTCCACCAGAAATGATTGGAAGTTTAAAAACTCTCTAATGCTTTGGGGCTCTGGCTGCTGCATGGCCCTGTTCTGTAGGCTGGCTCTATCACTTACTAGGTAGTTGACCTTAACTTCTTCATATTTGGGTCCTTCCATGAAAATGGGAATAATAATAGTACCTACTGCACAGAGATGGTGTCAAATGAGGTGAGCTAATAAAGATGTTGTCAAATGAGGTGAGCTAATAAAGTATAGGAACTGTGGAGGGCACAGAGTAAGCACATGATATGTACAAGGTGCTAGTAGTTAGTAGTAGTGGCAGTGGTTGTAGTAATCAGTAGTAGTTATCATCCTAGTGGTGGTAACATTTGGAAAACCAGCTCATGTGGAAGAGTTCATAACCTTGTGTCCCCCCCGTGTGGGGACTCTGGAGACTCATTCTGTCATCTGGATCCCCTGCACCCTTTGGCCAACTGTGTGGGCCTGGGGACAATGACAGTACGGAGGTTCTAGGGCTGCTGTGAGCATTCGGGGGTGTGTGGAAGGGGCTTCCTGTCATGTTCTAAGAACAGCCTCAATCACCTTTCGCTGTTCTAAATCTTCCAGATACATCATGCCTACTGTTCTTAAAGCACATCCTTTTTAAAGTGTAGAAGCAAGCTCACAATTTCCCCCAAGCAAGAAGTCAAGGGAAGCAGGAGGAAGGTTCTGAGTGCATTGATTAGTTTACACAGGAGCAACCTGTCTTGGTGCTGAAGTCCCGTATGCAGTCATTGTTTTAAGAACAGCTCTGTCTAGTCCCACTCTTGCAGAAGTACAAGGAGACCCAAAAGTGGACTCTTTTTCCTTGAACAGGGGTGGCTAAGCTCACTGTGAAATTCTTTCTGATAAGATCCCCAAAGGAACAGAGGCCTAGAAGATGTTTTTAAAAATAGGCCAGTGAATTCTGATAAGTGCTTTATAATTCCAGAGTATTTCCACACACATTAACAGCGCTAATATAGCAAACTTCTAGGAGAAGAGCTATTATCTCCATTTATCAGAGGAGGAACTGAGGCACCGAGAATTTCAGTGACTTGCTCAAAATTCCTCTATTAGTAAGAGAAGAATCCAGCTCTTCCCTGCTTCAAGTACAGAACATTTATGACTCACGCATGACCCAGTGGAATGTTCTTTACTGGCACGTACTTGTCTGTGGGAACGATGTCATTCCCCCAAAGTTTTTGTTACCTTATTGGTTTTAGGCAGCTTCGTTCTGAGTCCCATACCCTTACCAGTGACCTCATTTATGCAGCGTGTGTGTGTACGTGTGTATGAATGCGCGCGCACGCACACACACACGTATGCACATGCTGGGGGCCAAGTGAATTTTTTTTCGCATTTTATTCCTTTTCAAGTGGACTTTCAAAAGATGAGGATCCTAGATTGAGGTTGAAGACCATTGTTATTCAGCCAGATTTTGAGGATGTTAAATCACATTTCTGGGTTGAAGCCTGGGAAGTAATTCAATCCTAACTGAAGGGGGTAGGGAAGGTTTTTCACTTTAAATGAACCTTTTTCTTTTTTTTTTCTGAAGGCATGATCTAATTTCTTTTATAAAAGAAGAGCAAAAGAACTTTCGCTGCAGTCTCCAGCTGTCACCAGCCTCCCATACTTTTGCCCTGCAGCAAAAGGAAGGGACATCAGGTGACAAACCCCAAATTTCAACTAGTCACACAAATTACAGACCTTCTTATCATGATGTCCTCTTGACCTTTTGCCTTTCCCCTACAATGAAGAATGAGACACAGTTTAAATCAAAATGACTCTCATGGGCAATGTTACAAAACAAATAGCACAGAGCCTCCCCCCACCTCCTTCCCCCAGCTTCCCCCGCTGGGCCAGCCTGTTCCCTCTTTCTATGCAGGCAGGAGCTAATAATTAGAAAGACCTTTCCCACCCCAGACGATGCTGCCTTGCTTGCCAAGAGCCCTGTTTGATTTGAAGAGAGAGTTTGACAAAGTAAATATTTACAACAACAACTATAGTCAGATGCCAAGTCCCACTTCTAGGGGATACTGAAAGGAGTATTTCCAAGAAAGGGCTTCTCCGTGTGGCACCGCGCCATCCAATGGTGGACGCTGACCTAAGGTCTGTTCTGGCTCCATCAGGGTTTCGGTGAGCCTTTTCACTTCCATGCTAGGATGTTTTTCACAGAGCATAGGAATAATTACATTTACCATTGAACAGCCGATTCAGAAACGTACCAATTCGAGACCACAGGAAACAGTCTTGATATACGACTGCCCCAGCACTAGGGGAAAGCTTCGTGAAGTCAGCAGAGAGGATATTAAAGGCAGGGCTAATTAGCCCTCCAAAAGTGTCTTTATTAAAACAAAACATTTTTTTCGGATTCAGATCGATTACCGCAGAAAACCTAGTGATGTTTGTATTACCTGTAGATCTGTTGTCTATAACACTGTGGGACTTGAGAGCTCAAACATGGTGAGAATCAAAACAGGTGCCCCCGCCTGTTCCCATTATGCACATTAGCCTGTGGCCTTCGCACAGCCTGTTAAACAGCTGAATTTGAAACAATCGTGGTGCAGGCCAAACACTAGCCCGAAGGCCTGTTTGTCTAGGGACTTGGCCATTTACATCAGTTTTTTTTACCCACATTTTTCATGAAACACAAATATTTGCCATGGCAACTGGGGTGTCACATGACACGCTGCTACATAAACAGCTTGGAAATCTCTTAAGGGGACACAGCCCACCAGGGCTGCAAATGCAGGGAAAGCATCTTGAGGAAGATGTGGGTGTTAAGAAGGTCTGGGAAGAGCAGGTAACAGTCTACTACGTAGAGACAGTAGAATTCATTTCTTCTCTGCCACTCTTCCATTTCTCTTTCTACCTTGCTTTTTTAAAATTTTTTTAACGGAGCAGCTATAAATATGACCACATAGGGTAAGCTCAGAAAAACACCCTGCCAGCTGTCTCCTTTTTCTGGTGAAAAGTTTCAATTATCACAACTCTGTGGCTTATAAACCTAAGAAAGCAAGCTTCAAAAGTCCAGCACCTTTAAACCTGGACAATCTCCAGAAGAATTAATTATGTTCTACTGTGAGGCCCTAATGTTAGAGAAGACCGAATTTCTTCCCTTTCCTCATTAGAATATCTTTGCAAAGCTGGAGAGCTTGCTTTTTATCCTATGCTTAAAGACAATGAAGTAGAGTAAAACCTCATAAGAACATACCCTGTCCAACATGAATTTGGATATAAAGCAATAGCTATCATATTTGGGACTCTTGACCCTGTTAGTAATATAGGATGGCCCAGTCATTTAGTCACAATGTGACATGATTGAATTTTTTAAGACCCCGTGGATACTGTCATGAAAAAGTTTGCCATGCCGTACATTGAGGTACAAACAGCAATCCCCCTTTAAAAATCAAATGCTTCCCAGCAGCCAGAATAGTATTTATTTCTATATGAAAGTTACAACTCTGTCATATGTGCATATTACTAAACATCTCACTGAGAATATTGTATTTAACAATTTTCTTCTGTTAGTTAAAAGCATGAGGGGCGCCTGGGTGGCTCAGTGGGTTAAGCATCTGCCTCGGGCTCGGATCCTGATCTCAGGGTCCTGGGATCTAACCCAGCATTGGGCTCCCTGCTCAGGGGTGAGTCTCTGCTTCTCGCTCTGCCCCTGCCTCCACTCATGTGCGCTCTCTCCCTCTCTCTCTCTCACATAAATAAATAAATAATCTTAAAAAAAAAAAAAAAAAGAAGTATGAATACCTTTGATCTTTGTTTCTTGGAAGAGAACTTCTTTGCTTCCACGGGAATCAGCTGTGGTTTTGGAAGTGTAGCCAAAGGGGCTGTGGATGGAGGTGGGGTATTGTTACCTCTTCCAGAAAAAGGCTGAGTCACTGGGTGGATACTATTGGGTCTGCCACTTGAAAGTCAAATGGCTCTGTCACTGTTCACTATTGTCTTGCCTGTATCAATTCAATGAAACATTTGTGATCATTGATTTCAAAAGGAAAGCCCAAAGCATGGGATGGCAACTGTTCCTTCAGAATAGAACTCATTTTGTGCACACTCCCCAGACAGAAAGGCACATCTTAAAAGCAAGCGCATTAAAGAGTAATATTTGTCATATAAAACGTTTTGTGTGGTCTCCCTGGGTGGCTCAACTGGCTAAGCGTCTGCCTTTGGCTCAGGTCATGATCTTGGGGTCCTGGGATCCAGCCCAATGTTTGGCTCCATGCTTTGTGGGGAGTCTGCTTATCCCTCTCCCTCTGTCCCTCCCCCTGCTTGTGCTCTGTCGCTCTGTCTCTCTCTCGAGTAAAATAAATAAAATCCTCACAAAATTTCTGCTATAAGATCTCTTCAAATAGCCATATTCCCAAGTTCATTTAATAAGGAAGTTAATATAACTGCACATGGGAGACTATTGTGTGGTCAGTAAAAAAGATGATTTTGAAGAATTTAAATGGGTTGGGAGAAATAATACAAGTGAAAAAACACAGGAAATATCATTTATGAAATTAATTAAATCTCAGAGCAACAATGTTTAGAGAACACATCTGGTCCATAGGTGGTAGGCCTCCCTGCTAGACAATGCTTGGGAGAGAAATCACATCTCTCCTGTCACCTAGCAGCAAATCCAACTGCCCTTTACAGATAGCTCAAGTGTGACATTCTCAGGGGTGAAAAATCCATATACTACTCTTTCCAAGAAAGAAAACAAAAATAGTTTATTTAAATAGTAAATTGAGTCAAAGAAGTGAGGCTTCTTTTAACTCCCTGAGTCCAACCCCTTTTCTGTCCATTTCATCTGAGAAAGAATGGACAGACCCCGATCAAAGACAGCACACCAGTGCACAGTTTGGACCCAGTTCACATTTCACAGGTGGGCCACAAGCAATCTCTCCGGCCATCTCTTAAAAAGTAGTAGGAATTCCAGAATCTAATAATAAAATCTATCTCCACAGAAGGCATTTGTTGGTTGCCTCTTGGAGCAAGCTGGTTTGACCTGGTTTTCTGTTTTCTTGGCTCATCCCTTCCTGGAGCCTGGCAGTTGCCTAGACTGTGTGAAGACTCCTTTTTTTTTTTTTTCTTAGATTTTATTTATTTATTTGACAGAAATCACAAGTAGGCAGCGAGGCAGGCAGAGAGAGAGAGAGAGGAAGGGAAGCAGGCTCCCTGCTGAGCAGAGAGCCCAATGCAGGGCTCGAGCCCAGGACCCTGGGACCATGACCAGAGCCGAAGGCAGAGGCTTAACCCACTGAGCCACCCAGGTGCCCCTGAAGACTCCATTTTAAACCTGTAAGTTTTGCCTTGACCTCTATGCTCTCCTACCCTGTTGTTCACTTGGACTATGTCCTCCCACATCTGAAGACCGCTCCACACCCGGCACTTGGGCTACTTGAAATCCACAGATTCACCCGTAAAGCCCTGTTATTCCCGGTGTCTGCAGGCTCAGTGTACTGTTGGTTAAATTATCAGGTTCCTGCAGATGAGTGTGAGATTTATGGTTAAGTTCTGACATTGAAACAGAACAGCAGCTGACAAGTTTTTGAGTAGGCATAATTTTGAAAGAATTTTAGTAAAATTTTAATGAAATTTGGTAGATAAAAATCTAAAAGATTTGTAATTTCATATGGGTAATCCACAGTTAATGGTATATCTAAAATTTAAAAAAAAGTTTTTATTAGTTACCTGCAGAAATTCTGTCACTGAATTATAACTGCATGTAGCCTTAAGTTTTTTGGGATACATATGTTTGAAGAATGTGCATCTCCAACAAAATTTGTATCATAAGGTACTGCCTATATTTTGCTATTCAATTTTCCTTCTGGAAATATCTGTATGATAAACTTTGTCGGAGTTAAAAATATCAGGGGGAAAAAAATCTTGTCTTTCTGGACAACCCTGTATGCTTCTATGTTAGTTCCTGTTATGTACATGCCCAGTAACATTTCTTTCTTGCTAATTTTAAAACATATTCTTTTTTTAATGTGCCCAGCTCCAAAGGACACCAGATTTAGCAAACAAAATTTTTAGAGGACATACAGTTACATTTTAATTTTAGATAAACAACAAATAATGTTTTAGCATAAGTATGGCCCAAATAGTAAATATATTTAATATCCAATGAAGAATTTTTATGAATGATTGTAAGGAGCATAACTTATTGTGTAAGAATTCGGTGTAAGTATGTCCCAAATCCTAACCTTAACCCTAAACCTAACTCCAGCCCTAGAGATTCACTTTCTCAGCCTTTCTTAGACCTAACAGTAGCCATATGACCAGTGAGATGTAAGGGGAAGTCCATCCAGGGGCTTCTGGGAAGAAACTGGTAACCACTGTATTCCCCTCTTTCTGCCTCGAATGTGTACATTAAGGCCCAGATCTGTAGGAGCCATCACAGAACCAGGAGGTGGCAAGCATGAGGTTGAGCTCAAACATCCAAAGAAGATAAAACAGAAAGAGAGCTATTTCGATTCTTCCATTGAGTACCACCAGCCCTACGCTGCCTACTCCCTGATTTCCAACTTGTGAAACAAATGAACCCCTCTCATTGGTTAAATCACTGGTAGTTAGGTTTTCTGATATTTGCAGTCCCATACGTTCCTGGCCGATGCCCCTTTCTCCCTCCCTCTTTGTCTCCATTCCATTCTTTGTCTTACTGTGTATGCTAGGGCCTCAAGGACGTGTTCAGTGATGGTGGCAGTAGTGGTCATTATTGAACTGTCTCTGCTTTTAATGGCAAGATAGAACGCTCCTCAAGTGTGCCTACTAAGAATATTGGTTCTGGGGATTTGGCTGAAGGCAATAATCAGGGTCAGAAAATCCTCTTATACTTCTACTTGGCTCAGGGGTCTGCCCCATTATTAATGTTGAGTTGCATTACATGATTTTTAAATTTTCTCACATATGGAGATGATCATAGGATTTTTCTTTTTTAATGTAATTGATTTCTAGTTTCATACCATTGTGATTAGAAAAGAAGCGTGGTATGATTTCAATTATGAGCAGGGGGCCTGATGTGGGGCTCAATTCCAGGATCCTAGGCTCATGACCTGAGCTGAAGGCAGATGCCTAACCGGTGCTGAGACACCAAGGTGTCTCAAGCATTTTTCAATTATCTTAAATATATTAAGATTTGTTTTAATATATACTCCACTAGTAACTAATGATGTTAAGCATGCTTTCACTTATGTATCTACCACCCATATGTCATCTTTGGTAAAATTTCTACTTTAATCCTTTGTCTATTAGGTTATTGGATTGCTTATTTTCTTATTGAGTTTTGAGAGATTTTTATATATTCTGGGCAAAAATTCTTTATCGAGTATGTGTCTTGAAATATGAATTCTGAATCTGTAGCTTTTCTTTTCATTTGCTTAATACTGTCTTTAAAAGAGTAGAAGTTTTAAATTTTGATGCAGTCCAATGAACCCATTTTTTACTTTTATGGACTTACAGTAATTAAAAAATCTTTGCCTAACCCAAGGAAACAAAAATTTTCCCCCTTTGTTTTCTTGTAAAAGTTCTTAGTTTCAGACTTCACATTTAGCTCTATGATCCATTTTGAGTAAATTGTTATACATAGTGCAAGGGATGGGTCAAAGTTCTGTATAGGTCTATCTTCAGTTGTTCCAGCACCATTTGTTGAAAAGACTATTCTTTCTCCATTAAATTGACTTTGTGTCCTTGTTGAAAATCAATTGACCATATGTGTAGATGTACTCCTGAACTCTCTTTTCTGCTCTGTGGATCTCTGTATTTATCAGTTTGCTAATACCACACTGTTCTGATAGCTATAACTTTATCCTAACTCAGATAACATGAGTCCTCCAATGTTACTTTTCTTTTTCAAAATTCTTTTGGCTATTGTACCATCTTTGCTTTTCCATATAAATTTTAGAATTGGCCTGTCAATTTCTACAAAAATATTCTTTTGATCTTGATTTGGAGTGCATTGAGTATATAGACAACTTTGGGATGATTAGCATAACAATATTGAGTCTTTGAATCTGTGACCATGGCCTACCTTTCCATTTATTTAGGTCTTACTTGAATATTTTTTTAGTTAGCATTTTGGAGTTTTAATATTCAGATCTTGCACATCCTTTTTAGTTTTCTGCCTAAGTATTTAATTATTTGGTATTATTTTAATGGCATTGTTTTTGTTGTTGTTGTTGTTTTAAGTATACACTACACGTGGAGCTCAAACTCGTGACCCTGAGATCAAAATTCACATGCTCTATTGATTGAGCCAGCCAGACACCCTGGCATTGTTTTTTAAAATCCAATTTCCAATTGTTCATTTCTAGTGTATAGAAATTCAATTATATTTTATATGTTAATTTGGTATCCTGAAACCGTGCTAAACTTTCTTATTTATTCTATTATCTTTTTTTTAGATCTTGCAAATTTTCTATGTAGTAATCATTCTGTTCCTAAAGAGAGACAGTTTAATTTCTTGATTTTTTGTTCTTTTTCTTACCTCATTGTATTGGCTAGGACTTTCCATACAATATTGAATATGTGTGGTAAGAGTGGATGTCCTTGCCTTGTTCCTGATCATAATTATAGAGAATGCAGTTGGTCTTTCACTATTAAGTATGATTTTAGCGGTGGATGCCCTGTATCAGGCTGAGAAAGTTCCCTTTTATTTTTAGTTTGCTTAGGGTTTTTTTTTTTTTTTTAAGTATTATTGTTGAATGGATGTTGCATTTTATTTTATTTTTATGTATTAAGATGGAGATGGTCATATGGTTCTTCTTCTTTAGTCTATTGATATGATGATTTACATTGATTGGTTTTTTTTTAATTTTTAATTTTTTAATTTTTTATAAACATATAATATATTTTTATCCCCAGGGGTACAGGTATGTGAATCGCCAGGTTTACACACTTCACAGCACTACATTGATTGATTTTTTTAAGTGTCAAAACAGTCTTGTATTCTTAGGATAAACCCTATCTGGTCATGATATATTATTCTTTTTTTATATTATGGAATTCAATTTGTTAATATTTTGTGGAGGATTTTTATATGTATTTTCATGAAGGAAAACAGACTGTGGTTTTCTTGTCTTCTAATGTCTTTAGTTGTGATATCAGGGTGAATGGTAATCAGGTAAGATGGTCTGAGGAGTGTCTTCTCTTTTCTATTTTCTGGAAAAATTTGTGAGGAATTGGTAATATATCAACCTCTTGTTTAAATCTTTTAGTGGGCTCTTATTATACTTAGTTAAATCCAACTCCTCATCATGGTTTGCTCATTTGTGTTAGTTCTGCTATAGTAAAATATGTTTACAGGGAAAGATCCTAAAACACATAGAGTGGTTTAAACCAATTAAGAGTTTATTTCTCTCTCACACAAGAGTTGAAAGGAAGACCGTCCCAGGTTGGTAGGGCAGCTCTGCCGGATTTGGGAGATGGAACATGGAGTTCCCCCTGTGACTCTCAAGTGCTTCCCTATCACATCTGCCTCCCAGCTAGCCAGAGAGAGGAAAGGAAAGGGGGAGACCATGCTCCTTTCCTCTTATAGGCTCAGCCCAGAAGTTTCTCTTCCTACTTTGCTTTCTTCCTCTTTGTCCAGAACCTGGTCACATGGCACAGCTAGCTGGAAGGAAGCCTGGGAAATGTTGTCTTTAGCTAAGCTGGCATGTGCCCACTCATGGCTCCATTACTGTGGAAATAGGGAAGAATGAAAACTGAGGACAACTCGTAGTCTCTGCTCCAGGCTATGTCATGTCATTGCCCTCTATTTTCCAGCCTCATCTCCTCCCTTCTCTCCCTGGCTTTTGGCTCTCCAGCTATACCACCCTTGCTCATTCCCTCTTTAGTCCTTAGGCCCTTGTATCTGTGCTGGCCTATATCTAGAATGCTTTTCCCTAGATCTTTTCATGACTGGCTTCTTGATCGTTTGTACCTCAACTCACCTCAACTCAAGCATTATGCATGTTCTGAGAGGCATTCCCGACCCTTCCCTCACAAGCAAAGTGACTACTTCCTTATCATTCTCTCATTCGTGTTGTTTTATCTCTAGAACTTAACACTAGCTCAAATTCTCATTTACTTACCTGCTTGTTATCAGTTTCTCCCATTGGAATGTAAGCACCATGGGGGCAGAAATGTTGTCTGAGTTATTCTATTCTCTTTTGGATCCCCAGCCCTTTATCAAAGGTTGCTACCTTTGATAAAGCATGCATTCAACAAATATTTGTTGAACAGATGAATTCATTTAGCCCCATCCACTTTATTTTACAACTGGGGAAGCTGGAGCCCAGACAAAGGAAATGGCTTGCCTGAGTTTCCACAAGTAGTAGAGTCCCATGTTGGCACTTTTCTTGAACACCTGATTTCATCTAGGCTCTTCTTTGAAGTCTATTATCTCCCCCCTCCACAACTGTCCCTTTGAACCCCTGTAGCACTAGACTTTAACATCCATTGGGTTTTTATGCTATGCTTCTTTGTATTGTTATTTATCTTTGTTCTGTCTGTCTTGTTTTCCCAACCAAGCTGCGAGTCCCCTGAAAATACCAACCTTCTAACCCAACAGGCCGTGTGTCAGTATTCGATGAAGAGACTAAAGTTACTTTATTCAGTCAAGTGAAACTCAGAACTGTTACAGCTGTCATCTTGTCCTATGATTGCATATACAAGTTGGATACTGGGAGACTAGATTTTGGTGGGAGGTAATTCCTGTGTATCCCCACTTAAGCGTTCAGGCAAGACTGTCTTACCGGCAGTTGGGATCTTATGTGCTTCATCAAAATTATGCAGAGGAGCTGCTCTTGGTACAATGGGTGGATTCTGAAAGGTAATCCTTGCTGTTGGTGGAATCAGTCCTCGTTCAATCATACTTAATATCCCTGAAAAGGAAGGTTAAAAGAATATGATTTTAACTCTAAGCATTTCTACAAAGTCTGAGCTCTATGAATTTCGCAAGTGTAACTTACTCTACTCATCTTATTTTTGAAAGCACATCTAGTGCCTTAATCCTTTGGATGAAGAAAACACATTCTTTTAAGCTTAGTATTCTAACCCAAGATAAAATGGCATTTCCCATAGTGGTATTATAAATAAACTGTATTAAGATAATTTCAGGATGCCTGGGGGGCTGAGTTGGTTAAGCATCTGCCTTTGGTTTGGGGTCATGGTCCCAGGGTTCTAGGGTAGAGCCCCACATGGGGCTCCTTGCTCAGTGGAGCCTCTTTCTCTCTCTGCCTCTGCCTGACACTCCCCCTGCTGTGCTCTCCCTGATAAATAAATAAATAATATCTTTAAAAAATTTCATTTTAAGGTAGAAATATAATTTCAGTGCGATCTCAAACTTCTTTATACATAACATTTCCAACGATCGATAATATTGCTATTCTTTTTAAAATTTGGAGAAATCAAATATACAGTCTTCATAACAAAGGAGAGAAGAAAGAAAATCTATGTGCTTGTAACTATTCCCCTGTTGTTACAATGAGTCATGTTTTATAAAAGAAAGTTATTTTTAGGGGCGCCTGGGTGGCTCAGTCAGTCAAGCAGCTGACTCTTGATTTCAGCTCAGGTCATGATTTCAGTGTCATGAGATTGAGCCCCCCATGTTGGGCTCCATGCTGGGCGTGAAGCCTGCTGGAGATTCTCTCTCTCCCTCTCCCTCTGCCCCTCACATTCTGCTCTCTCAATCTCTCTAAAAACAAAACAAAACAACAACAAAGAGAAACTCATTTTTAGACATATCTCACGTCACCAGAAGATGTGATTGCCCAAATAGATGAATTTAGTGTAACTGTGCAACATGGATAGTATTAACGCACCTAATTGACAATTCCTAGAACTCGTACTATATCCGCTTGGCTGGGACCGGCGCTTTTAAAGGCCAAAAGACTGTTAAATAAATTAATTAATCAATCCAGGAGGAATTGAGCAAAGCCTTCTGGCAGGTGTAATGCTTTCATTAAGGTGGATCTATTGTGTGGAGGCCAGAAAGCCAGGGAGGATGTGAAACACCCTTGTGATAGGGCTTCAGCCTCTTGTTGCTCTCATTTAATAGGAAGGACAGTAAGGCACTCTGGGTCTCAAGGAAACCCTCGTCTGCATGCCGTGTACCAAGCTGGACTAAGCTGAAGAAGTTGGCCCAGATTCTAAGGGGAGCAAATATGGTTTCCATTTGCCTGGGGACCTCGATGACGATATTATGTTGTTATTAAGGATACTGAAGTCTAGTATTATAGGAATTCAGAGAAAGGAACACTGAGGGATTGGGGAGCTGGAGAAGACTTCACTTGTAAAACAATGATTCCAAAGAGAAATCTTCAGTTTGCTTACTGCAGGATCATTTTGGGGGGGTGGATTTCTTATTAAAATGAAACTCCTGGGCCCTCTCCCGAGCCTGTCTAAATTTCTGAGGTCAGGGCCTGGGGATCTGCAGTACTGAAGCCTCCAGGACATAATTTATGTGTCCCCTGAAGTTTGAGAATTGGTATAATTGGGGCCCAGTAATCTATATTTTTTAGTAAGCATTCCAGGTCAATCTTGAGTACTTCTAAAATGTAAGAACTGCCCATCCAGAGTGCAACTCTTTAAGCTCCATTTGAAATGAGGGCTTCAGGTTTTAATTTTTCTAACACTGGATTTAACTACCTTAAGGTATTAAGAATAACTCTTTGTCCTCATAACTATTTTCCACCCTTAAATATTAGATCCCGTTTCCAAGACTTATGACTGACTTGCAGATGTGAAAAACAGAGCTCCTTCTAATTCCGTATATTTTCATTACTGAACTCGAAGAGAATCCCAAAGAATATAGGCATGATTTTAACTTTTGCTTTAGTACTGGTTGGAGCAATTGACTTAATTTTAGATAAACACATGTGTGTACATTTACCACCAGAAGGAAAAAGTTAAGACTTTGGGATAAACAAAAGACGCTGGGTATCTTTTCATTGAAATGCTGGAACCTCTGGAGGTTATCTGACCCCTGTAATCACCTTTGTTTTTGATGAGTCTTTTTTACAGTTCTCTAGAGATTAAGATTAATTTATAGAAAACTGAAATAAGTGCAAATATTTCTTGTTTTATATGCATGTGAATAAACTGTCACACAGAGGGATGACGGTTCTGTCATCCCCCAAAAGCCAGTGGTGTGTCCATTTGCAAATTTATTTCGCTACTCTTGATTTGTAAAAGTGTCTATTTGGATTCTCCTTGGAACTAATTGTAACATCCTACTGAAACCCTCATTTAATCAATGAGCTCAATAAAATCTTGATGTGTTCATTTTATAGTTGTGTAAGAATCATGATTTTACTTTAAAATATATATGTCCTTTAATAATTTTGGAGATCTTGCCAAGATGAGCAGAAGATTCACCTGAAATTGTAAGAAATGATGCACTGCACAAGGAACCAGGTCTAGGCATATATTTTGTTAGCAAATTCAAAGTGGCAATAGAAACTTATTGACTGTTTTTCTAATTTCAGTATTACTGCCTATTAAATTTTTGTTTTTGTTTTCTTTTTCTTTTTTGGTTCATGTATGTCTAAATTATTCCTTATTGGTAGATACAATGACTGGGAATTTGGCGATCTCCATAAATGGATTAATGTCTTATAGAGATCTAATTCCTTGTTGAGTGAGGGGACAATAGAGAAAATAGTCTGTTAGTCTTTTGCTTTTCCACTTGTGTATTTTGAGCTCAAATCAGCTAGGAATGTCATGCCCACAAAGAAGGTGGTATCTGGACCAGGAGGTGTGTTTCAGTGTTCATTTTCCATCTGTAGGTTAAATTATAGAGTTGACACTATAAGCTACGTCTATATCTAAGTCTATGTATCTGTCATTCAGAAAGGCCTTTATCTCTCATTATGAATATAGAATGTTTTGCTGTCTCCAGATGGTACTAATAATTTAGACTGTAAAGTCTTAAATTAAAGAAGCTCTGTTCAGATTGACTTACAGAGAGAAGTAAGTGCTTATGTAAACTGAATATTCTTAAGATTTCTAGGAAATAAGGAAATCAAACTTCTAATACTTAAAGTGGCTCACCATTGTCTCCCAAATTCAGAAACTCTCTTTGAGGCTCTTTACTTTTCATGGCAATATAGTTACTTGCATATTTTCAGTAAAAATCTGCCCTCCTTTTACTAAGATATAATTGGAAAAATCACTTATGCAACCAAGACCTTGTCTGGAATTTTATATTTCAGAATGATACTTATTAATCATGAATGACAAGTCACTTTTAAAGAACTAAGGTTGACTTTATGGAGCCAGTGTTTACAAAGCCTTCAGAAAAACCTGGACTGGTACATGTTTATAGCGTTTCCATTCTTGCAGGTGGTAGGAAGGTCGTGTCCAGGCCCAAGAACATTAGGATATTTGGAACTCTTCTTGAAAAAAAGAAATTACCCAGATTTATAGGTCTTGTAGTTGAAATGTGGTGGGCAGAGTTTCTTGGGCTTGATTTCCTAGCCTTAAGATAATAATAGAGGATTTTAAAAGTTCATCAGATTCCTTAGGAAAATTTCCAGCAGACCAAACTTAAGACCAATTATTCTTGCCCACCTGTGTAAATAATCAGGACAAACTAATGAGAACAGCCTTGTTTTGGGGGGAAAAATTGTTTTTGGAGATCATTTTAATGAAAATGGTGGAAGACTGTAAGAATATTATTGTTTAAGTTTTGGAATAAGCAAAAGAGATTACTGGACACCTTTTGAATGGAATGCTGAAGTCTTTGGGAATTATCTGGACTTAGTCTTTGAGCTATTTCACAACTCTGTAGAAATTAAGGTTCATTTGTAAAAAAAAAAAAAAAAAAAAAAAGACTGATACTAATGCAAATAATTCTTATCTATAGACTTGAAAATAAATTCTATCTGGACAAGGAACACACCTCCTTCCCACAGAAAGGTCAATTTTGTATCTATTTGCTAATTTATTTTAAAATTCCTGAGCTACAAATGTGTGTCCTTTGCATTCTCCTTTAAACCAGTTGTGACATCCTATAGATCTCTCTCTCTCTCCCTCTTTTTTTTTTTTTTTTTTAAAGATTTACTTATTTGAGAGGAAGAGTGAGCACAAGTCAGGGGAGGAGCAGAGGGAAAGAGTCTTCAAGCAGACTCCCTGTTGAGCGTGGAGCCTGACCCAAGTCTTGATTTCAAGGCGCAAGAGATCATGACCTGAGCTGAAACCAAGAGTTGGACACTTAAGCAACTGAGCCACCAGGTACACCTACAGCTCTCTCTTTTAATCAACGAGTTAAATAAATAAAATATTTCACATATGTTCATTTTATATTTGTATGAGACCCATGATTTTACCTGTTTTGGGAAGTCATCACTTAAGCCCATTGTCTCATTAAACTTTCATAATACTCTTACTTTCCAGCAGAATGGATTAGGGATTAGACGTTCATTCATTCAGCTGGCATTTGTTAAGTGCCTATTATGTGACAGGAGCTATTCTGGAGGCTGGGGATGCAGTGGTGAGCCAGAGAGAACTCATGGAGCCTGTAGGAGGGCTGAAGACATTAAATAAACTCATAATAAATGTATTAAAAATCGTGATCATCTATGAAGGAAAAGAGTTGCTTAAGGAAGCGACTTTTCCAGGCAGAGATAGAGGCACTTGTAAAGGCCCACAAGAAAATGTGCTTGGCCTGGTGAGGAGCAGGGGAAAGGGCACGTGGGCAAAGGTAGAGAAAGCAGTTAGCAGAGAATGGAGGGAAGGTCCAAGTCAAGCCTGCCTTGTTTGTAGAATTTGGAGTTGATTAAACAAGACCAGAGAGCACCATGCCTGAGGTCACACCCAGCCTAAAAGTTTGGTTTGTGTACTGAGACATATATTCTTAACCACTGAAAAGGAAAGGAAAAGAAAGGAAAGGAAAGCAAGGCAAGGCAAGGCAAGGCAAAGCTTGCTTTCTATTTTAGATGTAACAAGATAATTCGAGAAAAAGTCAGAAAGTTCATCCTGCATTTTCCAAAACATCTCTCTCTTCTGGGTGTTGTTAATCCTTCAGTTCTGGCTGAACTTGTGTGAACCTGAGATGACAGCTAAGGGTATCAAGAACATGTAAAAAAAAATCTAGACACTGTGACCACAGTTCCACAGCTTGAGCTTTCCTGATGCTTCTATTACCTTGCATGGTACCAGACATATGGTGAGTACTCAATAAATACAAGTTGACTGACTGACTGATTAATTACAAATATTATGGCAGACCTGTGTTCTCTGGTGGATTGTTGAGGGATGAAAATGTGATTTTTTTTTTCCCCTGGGTCAAGTTGCCGTGGCTCTAGATTCACCTTTGTTTTGCAGCAATTTTTTTCCCCATTATGTCTATTACCAAAGTGGACACTGATTCATTGATTCATTCACTATTTCATTCACCCTAATTTGAGCCAGGAAGAGTAGAAGATGGCACTAAAGCAAGAACTCTGCTGGGGTCATTCCATCTTCCCAAGGAGTAAATATGTAAACTGAGTAAAGTCATATGTCATAAAGATCTCTGAACAATAATGGTTTATAACTAGAAAAGTAATAGTTACAGTTGTGAGCTTCACACATTAAGGGACTTATAATGTTGCTGGGTTCTTCTGAGTTCTTCTGTTCTTCCTCAAGCAATAGGTCAGTAGACAGACCAGAGAGAGAGCAAAGAGCAAGAGAACCTTTGGGAACCATCTTTAGGTCCAAACTATTTCAGACAACAGGTGGAAAGTAAGATGGGAATAATTAAAGACCATCTCACTTAGTTGTATTTGACATACAAAAGGGGATCCACGTGGGCATTTTTTAACACTTCAGCCAATTAAATGAAGTAGCAGAGAAAAGAAGAGAAGGTACTTAAAATACTCAGGCCTTACTCATTCATTTGCTTACTCTTTCATTTCTTTATTCATTCAGCCAACATGGTTCTGGACACTAGGGATACCAAGATGAAGATGATATGACCTTTTGTTTAAAAACTAGAAATCCACTGGTTTCACGAACACTAGAATTTAGACTGAGACATGATGATTTAAATGCCATTGCATTAATTTTGGCTTCATATTTTTGCATAGTAGTATATTGAGATAAATTTTTTAAGTGCTACCAGAATAGCATCAGAAACTATCTGCTCAAACAACAACAACAACAACAAAACTATCTGCTCAGAAGCTTGAAATTTTCTATTAATATCACCTAAATACAATGATAATTTTAACATGTAGTAACACCAACATCTCAATCAATATTAATTCAGTAGGACAATGGGTTTTAGAGGTGGAAGGGACTCTAGTTGTTGTCTAGTCCAACCTTCTGATTTAGAGAGGAGCAAAATCAGACCAGAGTGAAGACCCCGACTTGTCTGAGGTCACCTAGGAGAATTAGTGGCTGAGCCCAAATTCAAACCCAGGCCCCCTATCCCACATCCCACCTCATTGCTCTTTCCCATAGACTCCACAGCACATAAGATGGTCATTGAATCACTAACCTTTCCTGGCATCTGCTTGAAGGACAGGGATGGGCGTGAAGTAGGGATTAGTGCGATGAGAGGCTGGTAGAACTGTGAGGTTGGATATGGTAGAACCTTTTATTAACTTCTGAACCTTCACCTAGACAACCAAAAATCTGTTTTCAGCAGGCAGTTTTGCTTTCAAAAGAAACACGGTTTTCTTCTTGTAAACAATAAATAAGCTTATGAATAGTTTCATTAAGTTTTAATAAAGTAGCGATAGCAGCTCCAGTTTTATTGCCCATGAGTACCCTGTGCTATTGTCTACTGTCAGGAGTTTGTGTAATTTAAAATAGTTAATTAAATGCAATTAACATGTTGTGATTTCTACTATGCAAAGTCACTATAGTAGTTAATAAAGGAACTATTAAGATTTTGTTCAATTTTAATGACTATGATATAAAAGCGCTAAATCTTGACAGAAGAGGTTTTGAATACAGCAAAGTTTTGTACAGGCAAATTTCCCAGGAAATTATATTAGGGTTGTGAGAGTTAAAAAAAAAAATGAGAAAACTGGGAGAATTTCAAGATAGATATATCAGGGGTCCCTGGGTGGCTCAGTTGATTAATTGTCTGACTATTGATTTTGGCTCAGTTCATGATCTCAGGGTTGTGAGATGGAGCCCTGCTCTTAAGATTCTCCTCTCCCTCTAAAACAAACAAATAAACAAAAGGTTAAAAACAAAAAGATAAATGTATCAGTCAACATTAATAGGTTAAAAATGAACTTGGAGTAGACTCTGGAAAATCTCAGAGAGAGTTAAAGACTTGATATCTGGATCAGTTACAGTAGATGATTACCTTTTCTAAAGTCATTAAATGCCTTTTTATAGTTATGAAATATGAATTGTTCCTATTAAATGGTTTCTAGCTTTTAAAGACTAATATGTATTACATATAAATCACATTTAATTGTATAGCTCAAGTACACTATTTTTACCTTTATTAGAAGAGGTTATGAATTACCTGGGCCCTCCCAGCAGGGAAGAAGCAGCTGTTTGGTATTTATAGACTGATTTAAATGTTCAAATCATTTTCCAAACATTAATTAATCTGCATAACTTCTAAAGGAACTAGGTAACAATTTGCTCTTTAGCTAATAAGGAACTAAGACTGAAATGTTCGTAGATTTGTTGAAGGTCACAAAGTATGCTAGAAATACTATTCGATTTTAAGATTAATCTGATTTTACATTAATGAAATTTGCCATTGGACTCAGTTGTACCATATCTTATTGCTCCTCAAGGTAATGGGAAAAGAAAGGGAAATTCATCAAGAGTTGTGGGGGGCCAGGGGGCAGGGAGAAAATCACCTCCCCAAATAACTATCTATTGGCTAAAAAATGTTTGAACAAAGGATGGTGCGGCTTACAGGAAACTGTAAACTTCTACCATCCCGTGAACACCAAATGTTTGGTGAGGACAATTTAAAATGACCCTAAGTAGGTTTTCTTTTTTTTAACAGGAAGGAGTAAACAGTGCAATTTCCTGCCTTCCAGGTGAATTGGAAGAGGAAAGGGAGTGTCATGGGCGTTGCCTTTTTTTTTTTTTAAGATTTTATTTATTTGAGATAGAGAGGGAAAAGCAGAGCACAAGCATGGGGAGGGGCAGAGGGAGAATGAGAAGCAGACTCCCCACTGAGCAGGGAGCCCCGCATAGGGACTCCATCCTAGTACCCTGGGATCATGACCTGAATCAAAGTCAGATGCTTAACTGAGCCACGCAGGTGCCCCTCCACAGGCCTTGCCTTAATGACAGCGAGGAGTTCAAGGGCAGGTCGTGTCATTATGGAAATTTCACCTTGACAGTCCACCTTGGTCTCTTTCTCATCCTCAGCTCTCCTCGCCCCACCCCACCCCCAGAGACCCAAGACCTCACCCCCAGACCCAAGTGGCCTCCGGGATGTCCCAGTCACCCACGGTACTGTATGGCTGGCATGGCCCGTGCATAGTAGATTTTCAGTAGCAAAAAGGGAAGGGTCTCCACTTGTCTGATTGATATCAGGGTCAAGGAGGGAAAGGTAAACTGGAGGAAGAGAGAAGAGTCCACTTAAATAAAATTGTCGAGCACCGTGAAGAGGTAAAGTACAGGTTTGGCAGTTTCGGAGCACAGAGCATCCTTTATCTGGATTTTCTGAAAGTCTTTGACAAAGTGCGGCCGACAGCCTGCTCTTCATAGCCCAAGCAGCAGGATCCGACATAAACCACAATCGAAGTGTGACACAAGGGAGAGGTTGGAAGGCAGGTGATGCTAGCATCCGGTCAGGCAGCCAGCACGCTCATAACCCTGGTTTCTTTAATTGTTTCAATTGCGTCCATCTCAACCATGTGAAGCCAGATGTGGTGTGTGCGCCCGCACATGCGCCTGTGTGTATGCGTGTGTGTGTGCGTGTGTGTGTGTGTGTGTGTGTGTGTGTGTGTGTGTGTGTGTAGGGGCATGGAGAAGAGAGTTACACCTGGGGGCTGACATCCTGTCGAGATCACAGAAAGAAATGAGCCCCCTCCGCCGTCCGGCTTCCCCGGTGAGGACGACCTCCTGTGTGTGTGCTGGCTTGGAGGGAGAACGCATGTGCAACCTTCAGCCCTCACTGAGCACCTACTATAGAACGCTAACTTCAGTGCAATGGGCGTTAAGTTTCAGGAGGGATGGGCACGCTCAGGGCAATGGGAGTGCCGAAGAGGGAGTTACTGACACTGCATGCCGGCGGTGAAGAAGGCTTCGCGGTGACTCTCTTCGAGCTCTATGTTAGAATCTGTCAGGGAGCTTTTTAAAAATACTGCTGTCTGGGCCCCAACTCTGGGCCAATAAATCCTCATAGCGGGACCGGAGCCGGGGCATCACGCTCCCTGGGTCATTCTGATGTGAAGCCAAGGTTGGGATGGACTGCAGTAACTGAAAATTGTGTCTGAAAAGCAGCACTGAGTTACAGATCACGCGGAGAAGAGGATGCAAGGAGAGAAAGAGAATGGCGGCGACAAAGCAGGGCACAATACAGATGCGTGAAGATTTCAGGGAAGGTGAGGATCTCAGGTGGCTGGAGTATGGTGTGTGTGCCAGGAGTGCAGGGTGGGGGACAAAACTGGGGAACTGTAGGTTGGCGCAAATGGAAGAAACCAGCTTTATGAAAGTGCCGATTGCCTAACAGCAGTGGAGTATCATCTGCTTCTGGCTTCTCCTTTATGTCATGCTTTATATTTGGGGGCTGGAACCAGGCTCTGTAGCTTGTATAACATGATATGGACTACCATAGAGAGAGAACAATGTTCTTTGTAGCTGGTGTGTCATGGTTCTTTCCAAAACTCTGTCGCTTTATGCCTAAACCTTCCGTAACAGCTTAATTGTTTTTCAAAGTTAAAAAATATATATAGAAAAGCTTAAAAAAGAAAATAGCAATCACATTCCTGCCAGCTAGAATTAATCATTGTTAATATCTTGGTATATTTGCTTCTAGTGTTTTCAAATAGAAAAACCATTCTATTTTATGATTCTGGTAAAAAATGATATATGCTCATTATAAAGATTCCAATTAATGTAGAAAAACACAAAGATGAAAGTTTAAGAAACCATGCCAAATATCATTAGGTGATCCATTATCCTGACATCTTTGGAATGATTAATATATCATTTTATAAAAATAGGATTTATATTACATTATTAAACTTAATTTTTGACATGAATTTAATAGGAGGGGGAAAGGCTGAATTAAACTCAACAAATTATTAAACCTTAAGTCAATATTTTTTACCACAAGATTCCTAGGAGTTTAAAAAGATTCCTCTGCAAGGGTTGGCAATTTTTTTTAAAGGGCCAGACAGTAAATGTTTTAGGCTATTCTGATCCATTGTTATAGCTGGAACGTAGCATAGACAATATGTAAACAAATGGTGGCTCTATGTTCTAGTGAAACTTTATGTACAAAAATAGGTGGTCTGCCCTCAGGCAGTCGTTTGTGGACTCCTACCCTGCAGTTAAATAAAGGTGATTATGAAAAACATTTAGGTTTCTTTTTTTCATTGCATTTTAAATTTGAATAATATACCCCATCTTCAAAAGATGAGAACATTAGAACTCTCTTGCTACCCATATTCCCCTCCCTTACCTCCCAACTTTTTGTTATATTATTATTATTACATTGTCCAGATTTATAATATCCACATTCTGTTTTGAAACCATAATCGCTAGGATTGTTTAGTTTCACCCTACGTGTAAATGGATCCCCTGTCATGGCTCCTCTATGCTTGAGTTCCTCATTTTCTTTTTAAAGATTTTATTTATTTATTTGACAGATCACAAGTAGGCAGAGAGGCAGGCAGAGAGAGAGAGGAGGAAGCAGGCTCCCTGCTGAGCAGAGAGCCCAATGCGGGGCTCGATCCCAGGACCCCGGGATCGTGACCTGAGCTGAAGGCAGAGGCTTTAACCCACTGAGCCACCCAGGTGCCCCAAGTTCCTCATTTTGATTGACTTTTTTTTCCTTAAGATTTTTATTTATTTATTTTAAAAATTCTATTTACAATCAATTAACATATAGTGTATTATTAGTTTCAGGGGTAGAATTTAGTGACTCATCAGTTGCATAGAACACCCAGTGCTCATTACATCAAGTGCCCTCCTTAATGCCTGTTACCTAGGTATCCCATCCCTCCACCCATCTTCCCTCCGGCAGCCCTCAGTTTGTTTCCTACAGTTAAGAGTCTTTTACAGTTCATCTATTTATTTATTTTTGAGAGAGAGAGAGAAATACAGTGATAACAAGAATGGGGGAGGGACAGAGGGAGAGGAGAGAGGATCTTGAGCAGACTCCACGCTGAGCGTGGAGCCTGATGCAGGGCTCAATCTCATGACCCTGAGATCATGACTGAGCCGAAATCAAGAGTCAGCTCAACTGACTGGGCCACACAGGCTCCTCTATTTTAATTGATTTCTTAATTTCAGTTGCCTGCCTTTGGTTAAAAAGCAGTCCTTTCCAATCCATCAAAATTCTTGAGGAGAAGAACACAGGCAGCAACCTCTTCGATCTCAGCCGCAGCAACATCTTCCTAGGAACATCACCAAAGGCAAGGGAAGCAAGGGCAAAAATGAACTATTGGGATTTTATCAAGATCAAAAGCTTTTGCAAAACTAAAAGACAACTGACAGAATGGGAGAAGATATTTGCAAACGACATATCAGATAAAGGGCTAGTGTCCAAAATCTATAAAGAACTTAGCAAACTCAACACCCAAAGAACAAATAATCCAATCAAGAAATGGGCAGAAGACATGAACAGACATTTCTGCAAAAAAGACATCCAGATGACCAACAGACACATGAAAAAGTGCTATGGAGCAGCTATCACTCAGCATCAGGGAAATACAAATCAAAACCACAATGAGATATCACCTCACACCAGTCAGAATGGCTAAAATTAACAAGTCAGGAAATGACAGATGCTGGTGAGGATGTGGAGAAAGGGGAACCCTCCTACACTGTTGGTGGGATGCAAGCTGGTGCAACCACTCTGGAAAACAACATGGAGGTTCCTCAAAATGTTGAAAATAGAATTACCCTATGACCCAGCAATAGCACTACTGGGTATTTACCCTAAAGATACAAACGTAGTGACCCGAAGGGGCACATGCAATGCTTATAGCAGCAATGTCCACAATAGCCAAACTATGGAAAGAACCTAGATGTCCATCAACAGAAGAATGGATAAAGAAGATGTTGTATATATACACAATGGAATACTATGCAGCCATGAAAAGAAATGAAATCTTGTCATTTGCGATGACGTGGATGGAACTAGAGGGTATCATGCTTAGCGAAATAAGTCAATCGGAGAAAGACAACTATCATATGATCTCCCTGATATGAGGAAGTGGAGATGCAACATGGGGGCTTAAGGGGGTAGGAGAAGAAAAAATGAAACAAGATAGGATTGGGAGGGAGACAAACCATAAGTGACTCTTAATCTCACAAAAAAACCTGAGGGTTGCTGGGGGGAGGGGGGTTGGGAGAAGGGGGGTGGGGTTATGGACATTGGGGAGGGTATGTGCTATGGTGAGTGCTGTGAAGTGTGTAAACCTGGCGATTCACAGACCTGTACCCCTGGAGATAAAAACGTATTATATGTTTATAAAAAAATAAAAAATTAAAAAAAAGCAGTCCTTTCCAACAAGTGTTCATGAATATTTAATACTTGAATGATACCTGGGGTCATCCTTTCTTTTCTCAAAATTTTGCAGACACTGACCCATTGTCTTCTACAATGACTGTTGTGAAATCTGATAGTAGCCTGATTCCTCACCCCTTGTTGGTGATTTTGGTGATTTTTCTTTCTGCCTGGATGTCTGAAACATTCCTCATTTTTGAAGTCCACGTGTTTAACTAGAAAATACCTTGATGTCATACTCAAAATCAAAATTTCCTGGGATTCAGTGCTTTCTTTCCACTTGTAGATCTCATTCTTTCTTCACTTGTGGAAAATTTTCTTCCATTATATTGTTGGATATATCTTCTCTTTCATTTGCTGGGTTCTCCATTTTAGAGATACCAAGTGTCATTAAGTGTTGGCCCATCTTTATCCTTCATGTTGTAGTACCTAACTGTTCATTCTCTCCTGGTTCATTTTAGAATAGAATGCTTTTAGCTGAGTGTATGGCTGTCCAGTCCAGACTCTGTTTCCCATTGTCCCTGGTGGCTAAATGTGGACTTGTGACCAAATTCAGACCAGTAAGACATAAGCAACAGTGATAAGCATAACCTTTGGTCCATCTCCTTAGAATGCTTGCCCTGGACTATTTTTTTCCTTTCTGTAGGCTAAAACATGTGTGTAAAACATGGGTGTAGAGAGGAGTCAGCTTCAGCCACTGGAACAAGAATGTCTGTAACCACAGGAATGAGATGAGACAGCATCCAGACAGAAAGAACCCTCTCTCAGTTATGTTAGAGACTTCTTACCTATGGACTGTTTTGTGAGTGAGAAATAAACTGATCTATTTATGGCATTATATTTTTGGATTTCTTTGTTATAGCAGCTTAGCCTATAACAAACTACTATGCATTATCTATTAACTTCTAATTAATTTCCTTTGTCTTTTTCCTTTGCATTTGCTGTGCTTACAGTCTTTTCTCCATGCCCATATTTCAGTGTTGAGCAGTGTCTGCTCTATTCTTCCTATTTATAGTTTATTTATTAGTTCCATAAAGTATTTTGGTATTCAATTTGTTTCCTTGTGTCTGCAACCTCCCTTTTTTAAAAATCTCATTCTGCTATTTTATCATCTCCTGGCTGAGCTCTAGTTTTACTTAATTTATGTTCCTATCAAGCTGTGCTATAATGTGAAGAAATTGTGAGAAAATTCCTTCTGTTCCTTGAGTTCGATTTTTTTTCTGGGTTAGGTTTTGTCTTTTGCAGCCCATGGTAGTCCCTCTCTCCCCTCCCACACTTTTGTTAGCTCTGGATGAAATACTGGCCTTTATATAATAAATCAGTATAGTGGCCATACCATTTCTTTCCCCCTTGTATGTTCTTGGGCAGCTTTGCCCCAACTATCTGCTTGCTCTGATGTAGCATCTCCTTCCCTGTTGTCTGCTACCTGTGTGTTTTCTTTCCCAGCAACATGCGAGAACTGGGTATTCTGAGTGTTCTCAGCCTTTCTGTTATCTGAGGGCTTGGGTCAGGGAAGCCTCTGTTTTAGGATACATGCAGTCTTTGTTAAAATATGTGGGCTGTTCTCCCTCTCCCAAGATTTTGATGAACATCCTGTACCAGAATTTTCTCTACTTCGTCCTCCCTCCCTCCCTCTAGCCCCAAGGGTTTTGGGTCATTTCAACAGAATCCTGAAAATGTCACTTTTCTCTGGAAGAATTAGACACGTTATTTGCTTTCCAATTTCACCTCTTTCTTCCAAGTCCCCTTGTCAAAAGAGAAAAAAAGATAAGGATGCCTGCTTGATTGTCTTCTCTCCAGATTTTGTAGCATTTCTAAGAATCTCAATATTTTGATAATTTACCAGCAATATTTCTGAGGGGCAGGGAGGGGTGAGGTTTGGAAGTATGTCATGCCCTTCTACTGTGCTCCAGAATCTTCTGCTTGGAGAATTTAAAACTGCATGGCCAGATTCTACAACCCTGCACATCCAATCCTGCCCCAGTCCTCCTCCCCATATGATGGATGGCATACTAATGATCGGGAAGGGAAAATAGCTAGGACACACATCCAATCTGCCTAATAGAGGCAGAACTAAAAGGGCACATCACTTCTTCATGGCACAGTGCTTCTTACTACATTTTCTTGCTTCCTGAGTTCTTGAAACTTTCAAGCCAGACACAGCTCAGGTCACCAGCCCTACTCCTGTCCTCATGGTAAAACCATATCACTCTGTCCCCTTTCTCAGCATCATTTCATAGAGATAGGAACTTCACTTTCTCTCAGACTAAGGATTATCAGCATTCTTGGAGCTAGAAGAAAAACTCCCTTGGGAGGCATCTGTGGCATAAGAGCAAAGGTCATGGACTTGGAGCACTGGATTTCCATCCTACCTCTGTCATTTAATTAGCAATGTGTTGGGGAAAGTAATTTAATTTTGCTGAGTCTCAGTTGTGTCTTCTGTAAAATGTGGATATTCTTAGCTGCCGGGCAGCTGAATTTTATGTAAAGAATTTGTTCCTAGAGGCATTTCATAATTCTGAACTCACAGAATTGAGACAGTCTGACAAAGAATGGCAGCTATGACAAACTTCTGCATGGCTTCCAATGTGCTACACAGTCAGAAACTACATTTCCCAGCCTCCCTTTGCAGATTGATATGTTTTAGAGACAGGATTCTGGCCAGTAGTATAGCAATCATAGTGACTTTACTGTTGGAATACAGACATGATGGTGGGAGCCTGGCAGCCCTCTTAGCCATGTTAGATCACAGATAGAAAATGTGGGGGTGCCTGACACTGCATAACAGCCATATCAGTCATAAACTATGTAACATGAGAGAAATCACTGCTGTGTTTAATCTACTGTTATTTATTACATTTGTGGAATTTATATCCTAATAGTACAGAGCATTTTTAGTTACTCAGATGGTGTTTCTCTGTGGAAACTCCAGCATAAATATACCTTAAGTTCACTCAGACTGCACCAGCTTTATAAAAAGTGAAATTTATTTTATTTTTTTAAAGTTAGGGGGATTTGAATTATCTCAAACTCTGTGTATGCAGCAATAATTTATTATTATTATCTTATGTCATGGTATTTCAAATTTATATAATCCAATTTTGCATAAAACTCAGCATCACTGATCTTTCATGAGGCCATTGTGAGGAATTACTGAATTAATATATAAAGATGCACAATATAAACTTTTTTCATATCAGAAATTGGGGGTTTTTTTACATAAAAATTTTATCAAAGTATAACATTCATTTTTGAAAAGGCACAAATCACAAGGTCATCAGTTGATACATTTTCACAAAGCAGACACTGGGAAGTCAGCATCCAGAACAATAAGTAGAACATTGCAAGCATCCCCAAGGCCTCTCTCATGCTCCCTGTCAGTCATTCCGATAACCCAACAGTAACCACTATTCTGAATTCACACCCAGCTATTATTTTTCTGTCCTAAAATTTACATAAAGGGATTATTATAGTATGTATCCTTTTGTATCTGGCTTCTTACCTTGAACATTGGTGTGAGAGTCACTCATATTGTGTGTGGCAGTATGTTTATGCCATGAAATTTTAAGTATTGATTTTGAATTATAAATTATATTTACAGCTGTACCCAATAAGACTTGAGTCTCCAGCCTCCCACTTTTCTGCAATGCTTCTAATCTTCCTTCTAGAATGTTCCCGCTTAGTTCCGGCTACTAAATTCCTGTCACCTTTTAACAACTAGCTTAAAGGTAACCTCCTTTAGGAAATCACTTCTGATTTCTTCCTCCTCCCAGTTTCTATAGCTTTTTTGTACTTCTCTTATTATATTTACAACATATATTATAAGTATTTGTATAGTATCCTCAAGGCATTTCATAATTTAGAGTTCATCTGTCCTGTCTTATCTCATTTAAGGAAGGAATAGAGCAAAAGAACATTAAAAAAAAAAAATATATATATATATATATATATAACCACTTTGGGGCACCTGGGTGGCTCAGTGGGTTAAGCCTCTGCCTTTGGCTCAGGTCATGATCCCAGGGTCCTGGGATCAAGCCCTGCATCAGGCTCTCTGCTCAGGAGGGAGCCTGCTTCCCCCTCTCTCTCTGCCTGCCTCTCTGACTACTTCTGAGCTCTGTCTGTCAAATAAATAAACAAAATCTTAAAATATATAAATATATATATATATCCACGTATAACATATTGGGAAGGAGCAATTAACAAAGATATATAAATAGCAAATGTTTTTCTTTTTGATAAAGGTAATACAATGCCAAGCAAGACTCAATAGTGGCCTACTTATGCTTTTGGTAATGGTGGAGTAGCTTATAACTGATTAACCCTCCTGAAGATAACACAGAAGCTAGAAGAAAGTTGATCTTGCAAAAAGGGGACTGCAACAGCTGGAGTTTGTGTGTATGTGACTCTGGCCTGGAAGCACTTCTCAGTCCAGGAGATGCAGAAGGAAGTCACAGTCTTACTGGCTAGAAAAGTCAGAGAATGGCCTATAGGCTCTAAAAAGGCTGAAAATGAGGGGGGAAACCCAGAAAAAACCGGCAGAGACCCAAAATTTACAAATAAATGCCATACAAATCCTTGGCAGATCCCTAAGCTACACCTAAATTGAAGAGATTCCCGCTAAGCTACACCTAAATGGAAGAGATTCCCCCTAAGCTACACCTAAATGGAAGAGATTCTAAGGAGCCCAGCAAAGATGCACCAGTTAACAATTTGAAAAAAACTGAGCAGAGATTTCAGCTGCTACTCACCAAGGAGAGAGTTTGTGGAATTTGAGTCTAACAAATTAATTGCCTATTTGAACAGTCATCAACACATTAGAGAGCAAGGTGCAGAATACAGAGTCTCCATAACACATCATTTATAATGTTCATAACAATAAAAAATTCACTCTATCTACAAAGAAATGGCAAAACGTTTGCACAGGAGAAACAGTTGTCAATTGTAACAGATCTTAGAGATAATGTTTTATGGTAAAGATGGTGGTGATAGTTTCACAGGTGTACATGTAATCTTCAAATTCACCAAGTTGTATACATTATATATGCACAGCTTTTTGTATGTCAATCATACTTTAATAAAGTAGTTTTAAAAAAGAAACAGGATGTCAAGATGATTCAGAGGGCAGAATTAGCAGATAAAGACTTTAAAGCTGTTATTATACATACTTTAAGGACATTGAAGGAAATATTATCATAAGGAATTAACAGATGGAAATTCTTGGTAGAGAAATGAAAACTATAGAAAAAGAACCAAATGGAAATTCTAGAACTGAAGAGTGGAATATGCGAAATGAAAATTTGTCGGATAGGCTTGACAGCAGATTGGAATGGGCAGAAGGAAAGAGGGTGAACTTGAAGAAGAAAAATCAACAGATATTATCTAATCCAAAGAATAGAAAGAAAAAAAAATTTTTTTAGAAGAATAGATCTTGGGCAGTTGGTTAAGCAGCTGCCTTTGGCTCAGGTCAAGATCCTGGAGTCCTGGGATTGAGTCCTACATCCAGCTCCCCGCTCAGCAGGGAATCTGCTTCTCCCTCTGACCTCTCCCCTCTCACACTCTCTCTATCATTCTCTCTCTCTCAAATAAATAAATAAAATCTTAAGAAAAAAAAATAGGTCTTCAGGAACCCATGGGACAATATCATGTTGTAAAATTTGTATGTGATTGAAGTCCCAGAAAGAGAGGAGAGAGAGAAATGTAGAGGAAAGTATTTAACGAAATAATGGCCAAATGTCTCCAAGTTTTCTGGAAAACACAAATTTACAGATGATCTTAAGAAGCTCAATGAACCTCAAAGAGGATAAACACATGGACTCAACATAACCAACCCCCTGGAAGCTAAAGACAAAGAGAAAAACTTGAAAGCAGTCAGAGAAAAAAAAGAAAAGAAAGATCCGTTATATAGAGAGAATCAATGATCCAAATGATGACTGACTTATTAGAAACAATGGAACTTTAAAGCATTGAATTTAAAAAAAAAAAAAAAAAAAAAAAAACGCCCTGAAAAACCCCAAATTTTTTTTTTTTTTTTTTTTTTTTTTTAAAGATTTATTTATTTATTTGACAGAGAGAGATCACAAGTAGGCAGAGAGGCAGGAAGAGAGAGAGGAGGAAGCAGGCTCCCTGCTGAGCAGAGAACCCGATGCGGGACTCGATCCCAGGACCCTGAGATCATGACCTGAGCTGAAGGCAGCGGCTTAACCCACTGAGCCACCCAGGCGCCCACAACCCACAATTCTATGTTAAAGCAATATAAAGACTTTGGGGGGGAGGGGCAAAAGAAAACAATGAGTCACCAGTAGGCATGTGTTGCTTTGCCTTAAGCAGACAAGAAATGCTTAAAGGAAGTTTTTTAGGACAGAAAATGACACAAGATGGAAACTTAGATGTCTGTTGTAAATATAAAATACTATGTGTTTTTCTTCTCTTAATTTCTCTGAAAGACAGCTGGCTATTTAAGGCAAAAATTTATAACAATTTACAATACATTTAAATCACATGACATTACCGCAAAAGATTGGGACAATAGCATAAATGGAATTCTATAGTTGCAAGTTCCTTTTCTTTTTTCCCTGAGATTTAATTTATTTATTTGACAGGGAGAAAGAGAGGGAGGGCACAAGCAGCGGGGTGAGGGGCAGAGGGAGAAGCAGACTCCCATGCTGAGCAGGGAGCCTGATGTGGGACTAAATCCTGGGACTCCAGAATCATTACCGAAGCTGAAGGCAGACATTTAACCAACTGATCCACCCAGATGCCCCTAGTTGCAAGTTCCTTACGTTGTACTTGAACTGGTGCAATATTAACTCTGAGGAAACTCTAATAAGTTGAGGATGCATATTGTAAATCCTAGAGCAACCACTAAAAATAACACAAAGAGGTGTAGTTCAAAATATAACAGACTATTAAAATTTTTTTTAATCATAAAACCCTAAGTTAGGCAGACAACAAAGGAACAAAGAAGAGATGTTAGAAATAGAAAACAAGTAGAAAAATAATTGTTCTACATTAAAGCATGTCAATAATTATATTAAATGAAAATGGACTAAACACTCTAATTAAAAAGCAGAGATTATCATACTGGATTTTAACTACAAGATAAAACCATATGCTATCAATAAGAGGTGAATTTTAATTTAATTTAATTTAATTTAATTTAATTTAATTTTTAGCAAGACAGAGCACACATGCGCAGTGGGAAGGGACAGAGGGAGAGGGTGAGAGAGAATCTTAAGCAGACTCCATCCCCAGAGCAGAGCCCAACATAGGGCTCAATCTCATGACCCTGAGATCATGACCTGAGCCAAAATCAAGAGCTAGATGCTTAACCAATTGAGCCACCCAGGTATCCCAAGGTGAATTTGAATTTAAGTGATAACAACAAAAGGTTGATATACCACATAAACAGAAAGCCAGGGAAGGAGGAGTGGCTACATTAATGTCAGACAAAGTAGGAAAATATGTAGTATTGTCCTAACACTTTTCCAGTGAAAATAGTTAAAATGGGGCACTTAAGCAAAACTTGCCAAAGTGCCTTCCTCTTGAACTATTCTGTGAAAAAGGGTCAGGAGAGGTTTGGACAACACTTCTCACTGCACAGACACCCTCCTCTGGAAGGTTCATGGTGCACTACAGCCAGGCCATGACTCCAGGTGGCTTAATGGTGTAAAGGTCAGCCTTACTTGATTCAACCTTACGTTTCCTGTTTTTATGGGGCCACAAAACTCTCCTTTCATGGAACACCTATTCACGTTCCAAAGAACCAGTATTCTTTGGAATACATTTTGGAAAAAAAACTGACCAGAAGTTTAGTATATAGCTAACAACTGTAATCACTGTGCTTCATTACTGTGAGACCATTCTGCAAAGTGAAAAGATAAGGGATAACTTGGTTTTACATAAAACGTTTCTTCGAAGGAGCTTGAAACATACTGGATTCAGGGCTTTTTCGATGGATTCAAATAGAAGTCTAATTACTTCTTATTGCTATTTTTCCTCTGTAAATTTAATAGCATTGCTCAGTGGCATTCCAGTAGAAATTTAAACCTTCTGGAAAAGCGATTACAAGAGAACAATAAAGCACTGGGATTTCATCTACACGTCTGTTACATCTCATATAAGAAAAAAGAATGACTTGAGTTGCTCACCCTTGTGACTTTTGCATATCGATGAATATTATACTACACCACCACTCAAACATTGTCACAGGATATGAAAAGACCGCAACCGGAGACCTCTGGGTTCTCTGCCGTTCTTCTTCTGTAACCTTAGGGCTGTGTATTTCAAACTGATACTTAGATTGAATCGGTGGTCTCAGCCTTCAGTGGGGGCCCATGAGAGGAAGTGAGTTTAAGTGGTGGCACTTTCAGTGAAAACCAAAGAAAGACTTTGTGGATGGGTTTATCACATCTTATAATTATTTTTGCACTGGCGATTCATCGCCTTAGTCTAGAATACTCTGCCAGTCTCTAGGCGTTGTTGTTTAAATACTGGCAAGGGTCACAAGTGAGAGGGAGTTTGGTCCTCATTTACCTCATACCGGCAGCTGGGTTGGCACGCAGCTGCAGAACTCCTGGGGGCTCTCTTTATTTAATTTGGCATCCCTTCCTGAGCAGTATTGAGACTTTCACTTCAATGACTCCGCAGGGCTTTGCCATAATTTCTATGCTGTATCAGTAAACTCTGCTGGAGAGACGGCCAGGCAAACCTGAGAGCACGCTAGGAGCGCGTCCGATTCAAGTATTTTGGCTTAAGTCAAGGATGGCGTTCACCCCATATACAAATCCAGCCCGTTTAAAAAATTCATTATTCATCAGTAGAGGTCTGATCTGTAGGGAATAGTATTTAGTCATCTTGGTAGTCTGTGCGTGTGCGTGTGTGTGTGTGTGTGTGTGTGTGTGTGTGTGTGTATGTAAGACCCTGTCCTTTTCATCATTTCTTTTGGGATAATTTGACAGTCTGAAACAGACTGTCAAAAGTAAATATAGGCCCAAATTCTGAGTAAGCCACATATTTTTTTAATATTTTATTTATTTATTTGATAGACAGAGATCACAGATAGGCAGAGAGGCAGGCAGAGAGAAAGGAAGGGAAGCAGGCTCCCTGCTGAGCAGAGAGCCCGATGCAGGGCTCAATCCCAGGACCCTGGGACCATGACCTGAGTCGAAGGCAGAGGCTTTAACCCACTGAGCCACCCAGGTGCCCCATGAATAAGCCACATATTAATTAAAAAGCTTGGTCATTAATCTTAGCCTCTGTGCTCTGGGTTTCTTTTCTTTTCTTTTTTTTTTTTTTAAAGATTTTATTTATTTATTTGACAGACAGAGATCACAAGTAGGCAGAGGGGCAGGCAGAGAGAGAGAAGGAAGCAGGTTCCCGAGGGAGCAGAGAGCCCGATGTGGGGCTCGATCCCAAGACCCTGGGATCATGACCCGAGCCGAAGGTGGAGGCTTAACCCACTGAGCCACCCAGGCACCCCCACTCTGGGTTTCTTATCTGTAAAATGGAAGTAATGATCTCTCTGACACACTATAAATATTAAAGTGGTAACCCGTAAAAGTCACTAGGACAAGGTCAGGTATACAATAAGCACTCAATAGATGCTTTGCGAAATGCATAACTGCAAAGAGAAAACATCAGTACCTTCTGTGAATTTTGTTTCCACAATCAGAAGAGAAAACAGTTTCACCTGATCTGCTTTTCTGTTTTTTACATCTTGGTGACGGTCAGAAGAGGGAAAGGAAGGGAACCAAAGGAAATTGATTTTGCTCAGAATCAGAATGGTAGGTTGTCAGAACTAGGATAAATCTTAGGGACGGGTGTGATCCAATGCCCTAAATTTACCAATGAACAAACCAAGGTCCAAAGAATATAAGTGATTTGCCCCCAGATCACATAGAAGTCAGTGACTGATCCAGGACTGGGGTCCAATAAAAAGATGGATTTTTCTTATAAGGCGCACTGCTGATATTGTGTGAAGCTACAGTGTTAAAAAAATCTTCCTTTGGCTAACTTGAAAACTAGTTCTCCTTTTACAGCTTTCTTATTATTTTTTTCTTTTTTAACACTTTATTTTAATCCATCAGTAGTTTTCTTTGGGTTAGGATGTGAAGTTAGGATTTGACTGAACGCTCTCTTCTTAAATCTTATTCCAGTGACTTGGCACCTGACTTGGCACTGACTTGGCAGTGACTTGGCAGTGACTTTCCCCCTGACCTACAGTGTCACCTTCCTTACATTCAAAATTATTTTTTACACTAAAGCCAATAGCCGTGCTCATTCTTTTTTAATCCCATTGATCTGTCAATTTTCCTACCCATAGGATACTATTATAATTATGTTAATGTTATCATATGTTTTAGCAAGTTGTCTGGAAAATTTACCTTCATTAATCTTCTTTAGAAAAAAAAAAAAACAACAACAACCCTGAAGCTCTTGCCCATTTATTTTTTTGAGAAGATGAACACTGGCAAGTTGAAGAGAATTAATATTCCACACAGACCAAATAAAACCCATAAGAATCTTGATTGAAATTACATTAGATATAAATATTAATTTGGAAACAACTGGCATTCTTATTATAATCATTTATCCTTTTCGGGAATATGATACATCTTTTTATTTATTCAACTGTTCTTTGATGTGGCTCAGTAAATTCAAGGCCTAGCGTGTCAGGCTTTCAAAGCATGCAATGATGAAGGGAGGGGAAAATAAATTCTCCCTGAAGAGATCTAGGGAGATATTGTTTACGGCCAAAAAAGAGGAGTGCTCTACAAATGTAACCAAATGAGGTACATGGTATTTCATTACTTAAATTAACTTGACACAGCCTAACTCAATGATACAGGTCTTTACCAAGTTGTTACTCAAAGTCATGAACCACATTTGCAACAAGCAACAATACCTGTATGTTGGGTTCTTATGAGACAGGGCACCATGTTTACAGTTTAATTGAAGTAAGTTTCCATCTTTAAAAATACCAGCTCTAGACAGTAGGGTTTTTTTTTTAACGTTTTATTTATTTGAGAGAGACAGTACGATTGAGGTGGGGGCGGGGAGGGACAAAAGGAGAGGTAAAAGCAGACTTCCTGACGAATGGGGAGCCTGACTCCAGGCGCTATCCCAGGACCCCAGGATCATGACCTGAGCCAAAAGCAGACGCTCGACCAACTGAGCCACCCAGGCACCCCGAGAGTAGATCTTAAATGTTCTCACAACACATACAGAGAAGAGGTAATTATGTGAAGTGATGGACGATACCGTTTCAGAGTAAAGTATATACGTGTATCAAACCATCAAACTGGACCCCTTAAACTTACACAGTATTATTTGTTGATTCTATCTTAATAAGCCTGGGTCTGGGCAGGAGAGTACCAGCTCCTCTTCTTGTCTTAATCGCTGAGGTAATATAGCCTCTTACTAAGTAGTCTGATCTTTTACTTCTATTCCCAGACTAAGGCAGAGAAATTTCTCCAGCAAATTCCTTCGTCATCAAGGGAGCAGTTTTGGGCTGGGTCCCAGATCTACTCCTCAGGTGTAGGTCAAACTCATCATCTTCAAGGCTACCTGGGGGTACCGTAGACAGACTGGCTGAGTTTGGATTATGACCCTTGGACTGACAGCTGTGTGACTTTGGGCAAGTTATTCAGCCACTTTGCCTCTGTTTCCCCAAATATAAAATGGAAGTCATAATCATATTTCACTCGTAGGGTTACTGTGAAGATTACACGAGCTAATCTGTGTATATTGTACTTCCATCATGTCCCGCATGGAGAAGCACTCAGAAATGCTGGCTAGTATAAAATGCAATGTCCTGGGCAGGTAATACATTTCAGCTTAAGATGCAGCCCAGAGCTAAAGCACAGCGAGGTGTCCTGAAAGTGTTCAAGATTAGAAATTGGGAATTTGTGGGGGAATGATCTTCCCTTCTATGGAGGTTTAGGTCCTACACTTGAAGCTGTGGGTAAATGGAATAATAAACCCACGACTGTGGGAAAATGGCAGCATCTTCCCTTGGGATTTCAATGTTTTAGATAAGATGATACTTCCACAATGAGAGGGTTGCAGTTTTAAAAATTCTTGGCAGAAAGAATCCTCTTCCCCCTGCTAAATTGTGTGTGTGTGGGGGGGTAGATATTAAATGAATCCAATATTAAGTATCCAATCTCCAAGTGGATCAAGAAGAGGAGGTTGGGATAATGTTTTCTTGACAGTCAGCTACCTCTCTTGCATCAATGCCTGTTTTTACTTTACAATGTCTCCTGATAACGTTCTATGAGGATCAGCCCCTTTTGGGGGGGGGGGTGGTTAGAAATGGAAAACAGTATTTTGAAACTCAGGAGAGAATTTTCTTTAGAACGCATTGAACAAAGTGGTTAGGTCACATGAGATATTAGTACAACTGAACCTAACTACTGGCCGCATCTGGGCCTCTCTCACCAGCCTGGCATGCGGAAAAGAGAATTCCTTTGCTCTAAGTGGCCTCAGCGGCTTGAGAAAGTGTTCAGCACTAAGTACCACATCTGGGCTCTCCCTGGGAGACAGGGAAGCAGGGTATGTCACCCAGAAACCCCCAAGGATCCCTTGAATTATTGGTTCCTTCCCACCTCTCCTGTCTTTCTCTTTCTCCTCCTGATGCCTCCTCCTCATGCCTCTGATTTCTTCCAGCCGGGGTCCCTCTCCTGCTCTGGGTATTTACAGTGATTCAGATTGAAAGAAAGAGTAGTGACAATGAGATGTGTCCCTCCCCCACTCCTATCCCCAACTCCGAGCCTTAGGCTAACAAGATGAGTCATGATCGGTGCGGTAAGCTCTGTGCCTAAATTGCTTTGAAAGACTCAGGCCCCGATAGGAAGGTCGTGTAACTAGTGTTACCAAACTGGGGGCCAACTGGAGATAGAATTCCCTTTTATAGTAGGAAATTAGTAAAAAGGAAGGCAGTGGTTAAGAACATAGGCTGTTAATACCGGATAGACCTAGATTTGAATCTGGGTGGTCCCACTCACTAATTGCATGACTGAAGCAAGAAACGTAATTTCTCTATGCCTCAGTTTACCAGTGAGATGGGAGTCCTATTACTCATTCCACGGGCTGATATGGGCATGGATATAAGAAGCTCAGGGCTGTGCAACATAATGCGCAGAGTCAAGTTCAAGTAAATCGTAGCTATTTATTATAAAAACTTGAATCGGAGAGTCAGAATTTCTCAGTGTCCATAAAACACTCCGCGGGGAGGTATTCATATCCCTTTGGCAGGAGTAGCTTCACAGATGGATGCATCAGACTATGGACGTGTGGTGCTGCTCACCGTGAGGCTCGTCCAACTAATTATCCTCAGTCAGTTTCCGTGTTCACCAAGCAGCCTTCTAACGGGGCCTTCCGTGTCGCTTTTGAAGAAGGAAACAATGCACTCACCAGATCAGGCTGACTCGAACATTCAGGCTTGTCTGTCCATTACAGCTCTCCTTAGAATAAGTCCGATGCCATTCCAGTTTGTATGTCGGTCTCTCACGAGTTCAGCTGCGTCCAAGAGATGGATCCAGAATGAGATCTTTCACTGTGAAGTTGAGGGTCATACCCTGGGTTGCACCAAACCAGCAGCACTCCTGGGCTCTCTAAGCTGCAAACTGCCGACCTGCGACGCACATATAGACTGGATGTCACCTGCCAGCCCCAGCAGACTTACTTTTGTGACTCCTGTTCTAAGGATAAGAGCACTTTGGTTTTTCCTTCTTGCAAAAGAGCAAAAATAGGAAGACAAAAGCCTAGCCCCTGAATACCACTTTCCCTCCCCCCCACCCCTTAGCTTAGAGAAGTCAGGAAACACACCCATATTTTAGAAAACACTTGCAGGAAGATAGTCCCCTGGGCTATTTCTTTGCATAAGCAGTTGGGACCACAGCAAGTTAGGAAGTGGGTGAGATTGGGGGCGCCTCACACTGTCCTCTTCTCTCAGCCACGCCCGCCAGATCCTCCAAGGCCTATCTTGTCTCATGCTCCCTACCTCTGCCCTGGAGGCAGTTGCAGTTATCATTACTCTGGGCCAGAGGCTGGCAGTTCCCCAAGGCGCCAATGCAGCATTAATCTGGGAGTCCCAGAATCAGAGCTGTGGCCCTGACGATGGCTGTGAACAAACCAATTTGTCTTCTCAGGATACAGATGGGACATCTCAGTCCTTAGAGACTGAATGATGTTCCCATGACCACGAGGCTATGACAGCAGCGGTGGGGCTCTATTCATACCTACATCCTCCAAGTCTTCTCTTGGGCTATGGTTCTTTCCATTGAAGAGCTCATGGCTACTTCCAGATCTCATGGTTGCCAACCATAAGCAGATTTACCCAGGCTATCATTGCAGATAGAGATGGAAATCAAAGACTACATAAATTGGATGTTTTGGTGGCATATTGTCCCAACGTTATAGCCTAATGAGAAGGATCTCCTCCAAATAAATATCTTCTGGGCTTATATTACACATTTTGATTCCAAGCAGATGCTTTTAAAGAAAGTATAGGGTGAATTACTCTAGTCTGTGGGTACTTACTTCTGTTCTACCAATGAGGTTTTAAAAGGCTAGGAATGTATACTTGAATTCAAGTACAGTTTAAGGTACAATGGGTTAGAATATTGGAGAACACAGCAATTGTATTTATTCATCTCAAGTACCTCTCAGTGGATAATTAACCTGGGCCATGATAAAAACAATTCTATTAGGCCCATTTCTCTTGTGGCTAATGTTACTGTGCCACTTGCTATAGTATCTTTTCCTTTGCTTCTTTCTAAATAGAATGCTACTATAATCATGCAAGCATTATCTCTCATGTAGCAGTTCCATTTTCCTCCTTGCAATGGAAAAGCCACAGTGGTTAAAGGAAAGCAGGAGGTTTATATTTTCACTCATGAAGATGCAATTCTTATGAAAATCTGCAGTGGTGGTCTAAATATATCCATGGTAGTTTTCCTGTACCAACCACTAAGAGAAGTGAGTTTTTAATCCATAAAGAATGCAGAGTTTTTAGGATACTTCTCTGTTCTGATACATACTTTGCTCCACACTGGATATTTGTGGGAAAGTGAAAGAAATCTTACAGGGAGTTCTAATTTGTGGGGTGGGTCATGGACCCCTTTGGGAGTCTGGAGACACCTACTCTTAGAATAATGTTTTCATAATGCATGAAATGGTATACATTGGCAACCAAGTATACTGAAATACAGTTCTAGCCATGGACCCCTGATGCCCTAACACTGTCATAGAACTGACTCAGACTCCACCAGCTACAGAATTTTGGGCTCCTCAACGTGCAATTATGAGGTTAGAAACATAGCCTCCTGGTTACTAAAACTCAAGCTTAAAATCCAAATCACAAAGTGCAAAGGCATCGGATCACATCAGGGAGCAAGGCTAGCTGGTTAGCAGGTGGCTGCTGACCTGGGATAATGGTTCCAGGGCAGTGAAAGTCTCTTCCTGCATTCCCAAATCCCCCTTCTCCCTGTCCACTCATGCTTGAAATCCCTTAATAGAGTCTAACTCCTTTGGTTTAATTAAATAGAGGATTTCCTCTTGTTAAAAAACAAAAACCCACGGGAGAAGTAATACTCCATGCCAAAACATTTTCAAATTTATTTTCAGGAGTAGAAGCTATTTTCTTTTCAAATGCAGCCTTGAATACAATGCCGACATGTAAATAAATGCAGGTTTTATAAGACTTTAGTGTAATTCTACATGTTGAATTATATACACAAATAAGCATATATATTATATGCAAATCAACACTGGAAACAACGAGGTTGTCTTAATGAAGGAAAATTATGAAATCAAGAGTGACAGATAATAACCACCATCTTACATCCATCTCAGCATAAGATTTAATTCTGTATTTTGTTTTCCTTACATGCATTTTGATGTCAGTGGGTAAGGAATTTCAAAGAGCTAACAATTTGTTATGGTGTTTATAATCTTCGGACTTCCCTCAATTAAAATGGTCCGGGAGCTTTAAAGGATAGTAGGAATTTTTTGTTTCAAAATGGAATCGCTAACGATACCTAAAAACTGCTTGTATTCCTTAGTGATTAAGGATTAGTTGGTGAGTACTTAATTTAGGGAGATTTTTCCAGCAGATTTCATAAATACTTTGAATCCTAACTCCCCTTACCTACTTCATAACCTTAGGCGAACAGTGTAATCTTAGTCTCAGTTTCCTCATATGTAAAACGGTTATAAAAACAGCATCTATTTTATAAGGGTTAAATACGAGAGTGTACCTAAAGCACTGAGCACAGCGTCTGGCACAGTTTGGCAAGGGCTCTTCTTCTTAGAGGGGTCGAATGACTGGAAGTATTTTTCAAATGTGTCCTATAACATTGTAAGACATCCCACCTGCCCCAATGAAATGTCTTCTCCGGTACCTCGGCACCCTTCTCTTTCAGATAGTCACTCAACTGCAAAACAATCTAATTACATTTTGCGTTTTGAGTCCAGATTTTAAGGGGATGCTTTACTGCTGATGTTTCAGGTATGGCTGTAAGCGAAGTCACACAGCGGCCCCACATTGCCAGATGAGGATCGTACGGCTCATCTCCAACCAGGTGAGAACCAACCCAAACCTAAAATGAGCAATGAGGGGCGCCTGGGTGGCTCAGTGGGTTAAGCCACTGCCTTCAGCTCGGGTCATGATCTCAGGGTCGTGGGATTGAGCCCCGCATTGGGCTCTCTTCTCAGCAGGGAGCCTGCTTCCCCCTCTCTCTCTGCCTGCCTCTCTGGCTACTTGTGATCTCTCTGTCAAATAAATAAAATCTTAAAAAAAAAAAAAAAAGACCAAGTCCCTTGGCTAATGAGACTTGTCCCATGACCAAGGCAATTACAACATCAACATTAATGCGTATTTGTTTAAAAAAAGAAAAAAAATAAAATAAAATGAGCAATGAGACAATCCATAATGCTGTATTCTCACCAGATAACATGTATTCTTGTAATTGTACCACTTACTGTTATGCTGCCCAATGGGAGCTCCAGAGAACACACCCGGCCCTGCGTGCACGGTGGCCCACATGTGTTGTAGCACTGACACCCGCGGAATGCTTAGTAGGGGCAAGGCACTGCTTTAAGACCTTGACGTGTATCTGCTGACTTAACCTTCGCTTATTTGTGTGATTATTATGGGAGTGTATATGAGCAGATCTGAATTTCAAAATATGACTAGTACAAAGATACAACCTATCTAATAAAAAAAAAAAACACCTTTCTAGGGAATTCAGATGTACTTTTGTGTGTCACCCACGCATGCACAGAATTAACCTGACTGCACAAACTAACCCATTGATGGTATCTAGTAGGTACTAGGTACTGAAACCTAAATATGTCTGTGTTTTCTCTACTAGAAAATGGTTCAAATACTTATCAAAAAATGAAATATGAACTAAATGTTTGCAGTCTCCCTGAAACTCGCCAGAGTTCTCCATAACAGTTTGAAAACAAGAGCATTAAGCCTTATTCCTCATTTATACGAGTGTGAAAGGAACCAAATCAGATCCTTCCCCAGGAGCACGGGTGTAAAGAAGGCGGAGGAAGTATGAGATTTCTAATATTAACTCATTTTCCCCGAAGCCAGGAGACTTATTAGGTACCTATGGTGTGCCAGCAATGTTATGTTATCTGTGATTCCCAGAACCCCCTTGCCTAACGGGCACCACTATCCTGACTCTGCAGAAGAGGAAACTGAGGACTTGAGATTGCATTTTCTTGCCCAGGGTTGCATAACTGGAAGATGGCAGATAGGACCCAAACTGACTCACTCAACTCCACCTGCTTCCCACCTTACCAGACCACCTCCAGCCCAGCCTCCCCATTTTATAACCCTGGAAGATGGGAATGAGTGAGGTGGAGTCACCTGCTCTTGGAAACAACTAGTTGGTGGCAAGGCTGTGGCAGGAATCCAGGAGCGAGGCTGTTTCACGAGGAAAACTCGCTCAGATGGCCTAGGGGGAGGATGCCCTATGCAACCAGGGTGACCGCAGCCAGCCACATCGTTTCTTCAATTTTGGACTCAGCATCAGGTCACTTAGTTATCGGAGACTGGACATAGGAGGAGACAGACCAGTCCTCTCCTGTGTACTTATTATGTGCAAAACACTGCTTAGGGCAAGGAAGGTTCTGAAAAACAAGCAAACGGAACAGACAGCAAGGTCCCTGCCCTCATATTAGTGTGGGAAAGAAGGCATCATGATAGGAAATACTAAACAGAACCCTTGGAAGGTATTTCAGCAATATTTTGGCGCTCTCCCTCAACCCCTGCAGTAACGTTAACAGTACAATCGGGAAAATCGCCACTAGTCACAACTAATATTTTCAGAGCCCTTATTTGTACCAGGACCTTTGCTAAGTGCCTTGAATTCTCTCCTCTAAATCCCAATACAATCTTTTTTTTTTTTTAAGATTTTATTTATTTATCAGATAGAGATCTTAAGTAGGCAGAGAGACAGACAGAGAGAGAGGGGGAAGCAGGCTCCCGCTGAGCAGAGAGCCCAATGCGGGGCTCGATCCCAGGACCCTGAGATCATGACCTGAGCCGAAGGCAGAAGCTTTAACCCACTGAGCCACCCAGGCGCCCCTAAATACCAATATAATCTTATGAGATACTCTTATTATGGACATTTTACACATGAAACAATGTAGGCTGTTTCTGGGAGGTCCCTCATCTGGCAGGAGTCACACCAGGCAGTCTAGTCTGACCCAGAATCCCTACGCTGAGAGCTAGCGAGTGCTGGGAGTTCAGCATAGGGTTGGAGGGTCTGGGAAGGCATGCAGCATCCCAACACAGAAACTCAGGCAACACGTTCTCAAGAAGTCCTGAAACTCCCTATCGCTGGATTGTTTTTGCATCTGTTATCAGATGAGGGCATAGCCTCTAATAAATAGCCTCTTCCAGCTCCCGGAGTCCTACTGGGCTTTTATGAGAGAGCCCAACGGCAGCCAACGACAATCGTCTCATCACTTTCTCCAGCTTTTCCAGGACTCAACACCCAGGCAGAACTGACGTTCTAAAGAGCAGCCACCTAGAAAGGCGATACGCCACCCTGTCCACGGGCACCACCACTGCCGTATCAGTGGTGTACATCTGAGGAATCAGGAGGAGCACGAGAAGTCCTTGATTTCTGGAAAACTCTTTCCAAGTGACCCCACGAGAGAGCTCTCTTTCGCGACAGAAGTGGGGATGCTGTCTGTGCATGCCGTCACCACGCTTGGGTAATGACTGTGTGTCATAAATATGGCATCTCTGAATGTCTTTAAAGCAATTTTCCTTTTGTTCCACTAATTTAATTTACCAAATGCTCCTGGGAAAAGGAAGGGGGACCAAGATGCTGACTCCACGTTTCCTGGAAAACCCACATTTTCTTTTTAAACTGCTCTCCAAGAAATTCCATCTGACCGTTGTCTGCTGGCTGCCTCAGACTCTCCCTCTGTCAAAAATTCTGACCCGGCAGGTGTGAGAGAGAGGAGATGCGGAACTTGAGCGAATACCCACATCTGTTTTTGGAAAAAAGGAACAGAAGCAGCACAGAAGGAAGTAAAAGAGATAATTGCTGGCTTGAACTACAATACATTTTACTTGTGGGCAGAGGGCCAACTTGCAGCAGGCAGAATAGGCAGGCCCGTCTTATTGGAATTCAGGGGTGGGCCTCCGTTCTTGTCCGGAGACAGCTGTAAACCAGCAGCCCATGGCATCGCAATCAGGCACCGAGTTTTGTCAAGGAATGCTGATACGTACAGAACCAGCTTTGTCTGCTTCAACTGCACCCCTGCCTAGTGAAATGACAGTCAATCTCTGATTCCAGATGACAAGAACGGGAGGAAAACTTAAAACAAATGGCGACCTTTCAAAAGATTAATTTGTTTACCAACAAAATGTTCCCTCTTTGTCATCCGAGATGGGGGTGACCTTCACTTTCCCGTATCTGGGCTGAAAGGATGCTGACTATAGTCATCTGTTAACTCCATCTCAGCAATTATTCCCTTTTTTATTTTTAGTGACAAGAAGGGTTTATTAATTCACTCTGCTTCTTGTTGTGGTTTATAAATGCAACGAGCTCATTCTGAATTACTGCAGTGTAACATCAATTTGTTTAAATCTAATTCTGCTCCCATCGCCAAATTACGTTGTGACTGTAATTGTGGCCATATGCACGGGGCTTAAAACACAATCATGTTTTGAGATCGTCCTTCTTTCTCCCCCCCCCCCCCCCCGCCCCAGCCCTCCCCCTTTCTTCTGGGGCTGCTTCTAATCATTTGACACGGACACAATTGCCTTACTTTTCATTACTTTATCATCCCAGAAACGAATGTACTTTCACCAGAGAGATGACTGCGTGCACCCCAAGTGAAACAGTAAAGAATGAAACTATGATTTGTGAAGTGTGGTTGCTACCCAACTAAGTTAGTGCGAAACACCGCATAACGTATGACTCATAAACTCGAGAAATCATAATAGTATTAAATTCAACCTCATGAATAAATTAGAGACTCCAAGTTTACATTGCATTATATATTTATTTATTTGGAAAGTGGGACCAAAGGACTGGTATAATTCTACAGCAACTCCTAGGTTGCCAACAAGAAAAATGGTTTTATGATTCTTTTCTAGGTCATAACAGTTATAATCAGAGTTATTTGTGCAGCGATTCAAAGCAATGTTTTGTTTGGCTATTTTGTTATGCATTCATAATTGTTCTTTTAAAATTCATGCTAACAGATACATGTTTCAAGCCTCGTAAGAAACCCTTTTTATTTAAACGAAATAAATCAAAGTCAAATTTTCTGTAGATCTTCGAATGCATTGCATCAGAAAATCTAACTGGAACTAGACGGCAGTGAGGAAGTGTGAAGCTGATGTATCAGAGATTTCTTCTTGTGTCCCCATGCTTGTGAGGCTCTACTCTTAAAACCTGTTAGAGAGTTGTTGTTGTTGTATAATTTTTCAGACTTAAGATATTGGAAAAAAATCATCAGTGAGTGTCACTTTTAGTACTTTTTTATAAGGTGATTTTACATAGAGTTACAGGATATACAATTCTGAAGGCATATGGGTGTGTGTGTGTGTGTGTGTGTGTGTGTGTGTGTCTGGGGTATATGTGTATTCAACGTTGTAAAACCTCTGCACCAACCCCTTATGATTAGGAAGAACATACCTCTCTTCATAAAATGGAGAAAATATCAGTTTCTAGGAACTAATCATGTAGATCAGCTACATATTCAAATCTGCTCTGTCAAAAATGTCGAAGATTATTTACAGGCTTTTGACAAGCTGTTCAAGTTTCATAAGAAGGAAGGAAACACATGGCCCTCGGCAGCCAAATCATAATCCCCTCTGAGTGTTTAGAGTAGTTCTAAAAAGCGATTAGCCTTGATGCTGCTTTTCTAATTAACTATACATCACAGCGCTAGACACATTGCTTCAGTTTGGGGAAGTGATTTCAGAAACATTTTTGTAAGTAGTAAATCACAGCTGTATCTGTTTCCAAAATTTCTACATGATTGTTTAAAACCAACCCCCAAATATTTCTCGAACGGAACTTTTGGCACAGTGATTCCATTTTATAAATCCAAAATGAAAAATACTGACTTTCAGAGACTACCTTCGTATGTATAGGATGAACTGATGGGGTCAACTCTTTTGATTGAAATGCTAATAGCTTGAGGAAAATGTATCTAATGTCCATACGTTTTAAAACGCTCTGGTGTAGATTTTCATTGAGTCGAGTTTAATGGGAAAAAGGATCTTTAATACAATAAATGGGTGTGTATTATTTATATATCATGCAAGACCAAGTCCTTTCCTAAACCCTCTGGGTTCGAAGTATATGAGCACAATAACCAAAGCACTCATCCTCTTGGGAATTAGAAAAAAGAATATATCAAATGACCCAGATTTGGGATATAAATTCAAATTCCTATTTATGTCTGAATCTTCACTCCCATTCATTAAAGCCAAGCATAATCCTCTCTAAATCTAGAGTCGTGCCTTTTTTAAGCTTTGATACTCATCAGGAAAAGTTTGCGGAAAATGCAGCGGTTACCTCGGGCTACAAAGCCCCAGCACTCCACCAGCTAAGCCAATATTAATTCTAGATTGAAGCGGGAAACCAACAACAACAAAAGAGAAATCTGCTTCTGTCTGTGCAGCCAGAGAAATAATATTTTTATTTCAAGGGCTTTGGGCTCATGGGAAGCAGATAAAAACACTTTCACATTATTCATAGTGACATTTTAAATAAAGTTTCAGCAGGAATAAAAATATCTAACTTTCTGGTTATTTCTTAGGCCATAGAAGTATTTCTATGATAAAGTGCACTTAAGCCAAACCTGTTAGAATAACATAAAGCACATAGAAAGAAAGTAAAATATATATTTCAGGGTTACACGAATGAAGTAGGCAGATGAAAATGTCTGTGTGGGAAATTTAGAAGATTAATCCACGAGACTATTCTGGTTAGAAAGAGTTTTGCAATTTAATTCTAAAATCCATCTTGTTTTTTTAGTTTTGATCTCCCCAAACCATACATTTAAGAGCTTTTGAGAGAAGGTGAAGGTTAAAAATGTATTTACCAATGTATAGGTGTCACCTCAGTGGTTGTTTTCAGTATTAGAAATAATCGCAAGGCAAATAATTTCTCAATTAAAATGAAGCACTCCTGTTAAATCTCCTAAGAAAACCCCACAAAACAGTACAGTCCTTGCTTTGGGACACTTTGCAGCCATTCACTGGCAAATATGGGCACAGACTCTGAGATCACTTAATGCCAGTCTCCATTTGATCGTTGTTCCCTCCCATCATTTTGCTCACATAAAGAATGATTCCATGCTTGCTCCAGGTTTAGAATATTATTCTTAAATTTTGTGTACCGGATGGTCATATGCATTGAAGCTGATTACCATGCCGCTGTTTTCTTTTGCTTTTTCTAATGGTAACCACACTATCTAAGAAATAAAATATTTAAAATATCTCCTTCATTCTTTTTGTTGTTGAATTATTGCATCCTTGTTAAAATTATGATACCAGATTATTTAGGGACATCAGATAAAACAGACATTTAAACGAGCTACAAATAGACCTTTAAAAAAAATAGGTTAACATGTTTTCAATCATTTGTAATTATAAACAGAATGAAAGCCACTCCATTTCATCTCCCCAAAATCCTAAGGATCAAAATCTTTACTTAAAATCTACATTGTAGCTTATAAAATATATGGCTTTTGATTCTTAAAAAAAATTAAGAGCTCATTAAAACAAGTCATTACTTACACATGCTTTTCTCTGATTAATATATGGCAAACTGATCCCATAGTTCGCATTTACAGCAGTTCTGTGGTGGATGTTCTCGGGATCCTGCATGATTTTTACATTCAACCCTATCTTTCGCTGAAACAAAGAAACAATGAAACTTTCATGCTGAATGAACAAAAGTGCTTACTAACATTTTATATGCTCAAAGGAGTGTGAAGTTCTTTGAAAATAATTATATAATATAATAATATAGTTCTTATGGCAAAAATTATATATATATGTATATATATATATTTGGTTTTATTTAGACTGCTAATTGGTCTCTTTTATTCACAGAAAAAGAACTTTGTGTAGATTTTCCTCCATGTATCCTATTGTTCATAAAAATATATCCTTGGACACCACTCATTTCCTCCCAAATAATACCAGAAGCCAACCAAGGTAGACAAAGGACCAGAATACCTGGTCTCGGTCTATTTTTAGCTTTCCAGGTCAAGGATTTTGCCAATGAAATCTATACTACAAACACACAGGTAGAGGGCTCCCTTGGTCTGTTAATGTGGCCATTTTCCTCGAGGGACATTTACAGGTGAATCTCAACTTTGGACGTGGTGACTTCACCACAACATGTTTATTTACTTCTTCACAGAGATTTTGCTGTCTCTAGGAAAAATGTGTGCTGTCATTAGAAAAAAATGTAAAAGCATGTCATTTGAACGACGTGTTTCTCATTTTAAAGAATTCAAATTAGTTATTGCTGAGATACCTAACTGTAAACCACCAGAGAAGACAGCACAGTGGTGGTGGAAAAGGGGAGAGACCTAGCTGGGTTCCAAACTTGCCCTCCCCTGGACCGCGGGCACGTTAACCTTGGGTAAGTCACTTTCCTTCTTTGAAAGTAAGTTTCTTTACTTGCCAAACACAGCAATTGAGGATCTCTTTAAGAACTACTCACCTCACGCCCACCCTCTAAACTCCACCCCTCCCACCCCAACCCACCCCCCCCCCCCCCCCCCCCACCCACAGCAGCTCGCCCCACCCCTCCACCCTGACACACACACACACACACACACACACACACCCTCCGCAGCTTAGGTATTCTATGATTTCAGACTAAAAGGTAAGTTGACACTTAAGTAATATGACATTACAACCGTTTTTGAGGACTTGTGACTTTTTATTGTGATATAATTCACATTCCATAAAATTCACACCTTTAAAAGTATGTAAGTCAGTGGTTTTTAGCATATTCACAAAGTTGTGCAACCATCATCCCTAATTTCAGAACATTTTCATTGGGGTGTCTGGGTGGCTCAGTCGTTAAGCGTCCGCCTTCGGCTGAGGTCATGATCCTGGGGTCCTGGGATGGAGCCCTGCATCGATCCGGCTCCCTGCTTGGTGGGAAGCCTGCTTCTCCCTCTCCCACTCCCCCTGCTTGTGTTACCCTCTCTCGCTGGTGTCTCTCTCTGTCAAATAAATAAAATCTTAAAAAACAACATTTTCATCACCCCTGAAAGAAACCTCACACCCATTAACAATCACTCCCTCTTTGCTCCTCCTTCCAGCCCTTGGCAACTGCTAGTCTACTTTCTATCTCTTAGATGTGCACTTTCTGGGCACTTCATATAAATGGAATCCTAAAATACAAGGCCTTTGTGACTTTTTAGAAAGGCGGTGTTGTGAGCAATTAAAAAAATTTTTTTTCCTTTCAATTGAGTGTCTTAGTTCTGGGGGTGATGTGGTGCAACAGTTAAAATGGTCATAGACACCAGCAAGATTAGTTCAGGATCCAGCTATTTCTTTGATGATAAGCGTTCATGAACAGGGCTGTGCCTAAGGTCAAAGTGAAGGGAAAGCCTACAAAGATACCTATGGGATGTACGCTGTCCAGATAATTTATTTCCTAACACAGGCCCCAAACCTCCCTTTTGTGTGTGTGTGTGTTTTAATAGCAGTTTTTAAGCCAAATTTCTAAATAATGGCACTCAGCTGTCTACTTTATTTAACCAGTGCAGGATAGGTTGCAAAGAAAGCATATCTGTTTCCTTCTCCTGGAGGTATGTGGGGTTGCAAAAGCAACATCGTGTCTAATTATAAATGGCTTTCCTTCTGCGGGGAACCCACACTCACAGCACCACTCCGGGGCTTTTGTGTGGAAACTGAATGCCTCTTCTATGGAAATTAATACCTGAACATAATTTTTTCCTTCTTAATTAAACTTTCAGAATAATTTCCACCCCACCAAGGATTAGGAAATTGCTAATATGTATTATATTGACTGGGTGTGGTTTCTGTAATTAGAGTGCTTTTTAAAAGTGAGCCCTGGATACAACTGATGGTAATAGCTTCATCTATCATGTCTAAGCTTTGTTAAAACTTTTTAATTCTGGGATCATTGGCTTGGTGGACCATAGCAGTTTTCTTAGTTTTATTATGCTCCATCAACTTTGTGTGGCTATGGTACGGGTATAGGGAGGAAATGATCAAGTACAGAATCATTGTCAAAAGTGGCATCAAAATCCAGTTCTCTGCTCATTGTTACATTTCTGTGGCACTGGGCATAGAACTTTATAGACGGGAATCCAAATGTAAATAGAAATCCCAAAGGAATGACAGGTTGTAATTTCAATTATGTATTAGCTGGCTTCTAAAAGCAATTGGAGAGGTCCTTTAAAATGATTAATGTTCTAATGTTCTAATATTTACTAATTTGGCACCAAAACATGTATATACCAAAATAATAACACATGATTAAGTTTCCCTTTTAAAAACATATACAAGAGACCACCTTTGAATAATATTAATGTATCAAACAGCTTTGGTGTAAATCACTACCAACTACACTCCTAATTTTAATTTGTCTCACAGTCCACCCACAGAACTGTTTAGGAAAATACTTAAAAGCCCAAGCTGCATTATCAGACCCAGTAATAAGATCTTTTCAAGAAAAACTGTTGTCCGTTTAAAAAAGAAAAATTGAATTAATCATTCCATTAAGCAGAAGAGCGAACCCCAGAAGGTAATTTCTACCAACAGCAAGATAAATATTAAAAATAATTTCAGAAATTTTTCTTGAATTGATCAAGAAAAGGCAGCCATTTATTTAATCTATCTTGAGTCACTAAACCATCCAAACTTGGAATTCTCTCCTTTTGATAGTAATTACAAGCGGATATATCAAATGTGACTCTCATTTAGACTTTGGCTTGTAAGAACAAAAGTTATTATCAGAGCCAATTACTGTTTTACCTACATGGCCGCACAGAAGCAGGGAGCTCAATTTTCATCTCATCAGTGATTCTGTGGTATTTATTTTATTACTATGCCCACAAAGCTATCTAAGAAGGAAATAGCTTATGCTATTAAAACGAGGGTTTAAACACAAGAGGCTAAGGTTTCTTTTCGAAGAAGTTCTGAATTAAAAACACTAGGCAGCGTGTCATATCAGCTCCCCAGACATGGGCAGACTTTAAAATGACCTACATCTGAGCAGTAGATCCCACACAGAGTAATCAAAATTGAAATGCTTCACAAACGAAGTTGAGACGGGCTATTTACTAAGTTACGGTATTATCAGCATAACATTATTCTCAACAGTGTTTGCCCCAAGTAATGTCTTCTAAAGTGTATATTGCTTAATATCCTATTCCCACTGGTTAAAGACCTCTGCTGTTTAATCTTTTTTTTTTTTTAAGATTTTATTTATTTATTTGACAGACAGAGATCACAAGTAGGCAGAGAGGCAGGCAGAGAGAGAGAGAGAGGAGGAAGCAGGCTCCCTGCTAAGCAGAGAGCCCAAAGCAGGGCTTGATCCCAAGACCCTGAGATCATGACCTGAGCTGAAGGCAGAGGCTTTAACCCACTGAGCCATCAGGCACCCTCTGCTGTTTAATCTTAAAACCAGGAAAAAAAAAAAAAAAGGGAAGAATCCAGTCACCTTGAATGCTCTGATTCTTTCAACCATTATTATATTTAATGGAAAGAACAATAGACTTCAAATCGTGGTTCAAGCCACATGATCTAGATTTCTCATTTGCAAAGCTGGATAATAATATCTACCTTCACAGGGTTGTTCGTGAGGGAAATGACTAACGTCCGGTAAGTATCTTGCAATGACAAAGCAGTACTTAGGAGCTTACTAGCCAAAACATAATGACTGTAATGGATTGAAACAGTTCAAATATATAAAAACCCGTGAGTTCTTAATGTTTTCTCTTCTTGCGAGGAAACCTACTTGACAAAATTGATACATGAATTTGAAAGTAGATAAAGGAAAAGAATCAAGCATTGATCCTGCTTTTCCTGAAAAATCTATTTTTCAGGTGCACCAAAGAGTCAGGAAGGGACAGTTCTTGCTAGAAGTCAATAAATGCAGAAGGAAGGGTGGAATTGTAAGAACACTGCTTTGCAATCCCTAAAGAAATAATGTATTTAGGCAAACCTCAGTAGTCTCTAATACCACTAGAGGAATTTTATAAAGGGTAGATTGAGCCAGTAATACTCAGACCCACTGATCAATCTTAACATCTTTAGAGGAGAAAAAGAAATTGTTTCCTGATATCCGATAAGGGGAAGTACAGAGCACCACCTCTGACCTATTTCTCCCCAAAAGATGCTACCTGAATCTGGTCAAGCTTCTAGATAAAACCACCAGTTTACAAGAAATACTAGGGACAGAGGAAAACATACAATGACACCATGAGATTGCGGTCAGCCAAATTCAAGCAGTGAAGAGAAACCTATCTGACCAATGACCTGGTTTCTTTAGCCAGTAAGTGGCATTTTCTTTTTAAAGATTTTATTTATTTGACAGAGAGAGAGAGAGAGAGATCACAAGTAGGCAGTAAGGCAGACAGAGAGAGACGTGGGGCTTCATCCCAGGACCCTGGGATCATGACTTGAGCCAAAGGCAGAGGCTTTAACCCACTGAGCCACCCAGGCGCCCCAGCGGCATTTTTTTAAATGAAGGGGAAATGTTGTAGATAAAATGAGATGCAAATGCCCTGTGTGGACCTTGTCTGCATCCTAATTCAAACATTAGAACAACAACTTTAAGACAATTGGGGGAAATGGAACAGAGCCTGGGAATTCTATAGTATTAATGCATTGTTAAAAGTGTTAGATGTGATAATAGTTATGTTTTTTTTAAGTCCTTATCTGAAGTGCTTATGGGTAAAATGATATGATGTCTGGGATTTCCTTCAAAAGACTGCACCAAAAAATGTGGAGGGAAGAGACAAAAGAAGGATTGTAAAATTATGGTAACTCTTCAAGCCGGATGTTGGCTACATGGATTCCCTTCTATATTTTTTAGTCCATTCAAGAAACAATTTCTTTCATAAAAATTTCTGTCACAATCCCTCAACCTAACCTAGCAAAGGAGGAAAAGGACAATCAGGCAAAAGTGGTAAATAGTGAAAGAATGAGCAGTCAGTGCAGGTCCTTCAAGTCTTGAAGAATTCCTGCAAGAACACGCTATGTGAGCTGGCAGACTACGACACAGAGGTCAGAGACAACTGTACTCAAAACAGATTGGAAAGATGATATATTGACTGGTTATAACAAAGCCCAGGCATTTGGCATACACCACACCCCCAACCCTACCAGAGCATTTTTCTAAACCTCTCTGATCGCACTCTGAGTACAGACTCTGAGCTTCCTCTAGAACAGAGATAAATGTGTCTACCACCCAGCACACAGAACCATCAAAATTAAAATATTTGAGGAAATAGCTTACCAGTGATGAAGGGCATTTGTGTGTGTGTGTTCTCATTACTGTATGCCACAGTGACACAGTCATGAGAGGACAGCAGTAGTGTGTGCCAAAGGTGACATTCTGTCCAGTTTTTACGGCACATGGGCCAATTGCTAATTCTCTGGCTTCCTTCCCTTCACTACAAAATACCCTCTTGAGTTGGAGGCCGGAGAATGACGGGTCTTCTGTGTGCCCAGAAGTTAGTATTTCCTGGTAAGCCATGGAGCAAGGCATGAGAAATTTGGAACTCCACCTTTGAAATGTCACTGAACCATGGGATACCATATAATAATATTTGGGGAGTCTTCACAATTACAATTAGTAACAAGTTTTTGGAGAAGGTGCCATGAGTCATAAAAATGTAGCTTATTGAATCTTCCCATAGAAAAAATATTCTTAGAAGATACAGTCCTAAGGGCCCATTTTTGATGCCTATTTTTTATAGAAATAGCCCCAAATACCATGCTTAATCTTCTGTCCCATTAGCTATAGCTTTTGTACACTGTAAGGTATAAAACTCTTTAAAATGTATGTATAAACGAATTGAACACTAACCAGTTACAGTAAAACAGTATTGCATATGTTCAGGTATCTTAATGTATTATAAATAATTCTAACGTGGCTTCATAATTGCTACATTGTTGCAACAAATCAGAAAGTGAAAAAGGTCACCTTAATCAGGTGTATTGATTGAGAAGTTTCTCTGGGAAAGTTTGGAAGAACATAGCAGAGGATAATTCTGGGGATAGTTAGGGCCATCTGTGAACCAAATCAGGAGTTGTCCTGCTGTCTTGCTTTTTTTTTTTTTTGGGGGGGGGTCTTAAATTTCTCTGTGATAAACACAAGAAGGGAACTTAAGTTTTTTTTGTTATTTTTTTTAATAATGGTAAGGAAAGCCAGAACTTTGAGGTCAAACACACCTGTGTTTGAACCCCAGTTCTGCTGTCACTTTGTTTTAAATTAGAATCATCTCCCACCTTCTATTTCCTTATCTATGAAACCAGGGATGATAATTCTTCCCCCAGGCATTGTGAGAATGAGCTAGGATCTCATCGACATGGCCCACACAGGCTCCTAAATGGTGCCCGTGCTGCTGCCCTTCCTCTTCTACCTCAGAGCAGGAAAAGACCCCAGTGGCTTCCCACCTTACTCAGAGAGCATTCGGAAGTCCTCACAATGGTCTACAACATCGGGCCTCTTCACACTTTTCCTACTTTCCTTCCCCTGCATAGTGCCCTCCAGAAAAATTAAAATTTCTTATTACCTACAACCCATTGACAAGTCCTTGAGACAGAAAGAGTGACCTTCCTCTAGGACACTTTGCTAAGGGCAAACATTAGCCTGACCTCCAGGATCCCAAACCTCCTTTAACATGTAAACTTTCCTTTGGAAACTTCCTTTATCTCTACCCCCCAAGATCCATGTTAACAATCATCTTCCAAGCATATGGTCCACTGATATACATCTGAAGGGTCATGACTAAGGTTTTACTAGACAGTAATAAATGACCTTTTCCTAACAACAACTAGCCCTCAAGTTCCTGGAAACCTTGCTTCCAAAATTCCTTTAAGACTTATGCTACCCCTAACCCCCTCCCAACTTGAACATATATAATGGGCCACCCCTCACAATCCCAGCACAGCTCTTTCTGCCCACAGTGCTGTCCCTAGCTTTAATAAAACCACCTCTTTGCCCCGAAGACGTCTCGAGAATTCTCTCTTGACCATTGGCTCCAAACCCCAACATTTCCACATCACTTGTATTTCTAAGATAGGGTCTTTACGTTTTGTGTTCCCTCTACCTGAAATGCTCTTCCTCCAAATAGCCAAAGACATACCCTCAGATTTCTGCTCAAGTGTCACCTTATGAGGGAGACCATCCAACACCCCTAGGTTCCTTCCCATTTTTTTTTTAAAACCACAGTTTATTTATCTTTTAGTTCTTCCAAAATTGAAAATATCAAGTCCTACTGCTAAGGAGAAAACAAACAAACAAACAAATAAAATCCGAAACCCCTCCCCCTCTCTTCTCTTAAAGTCACAGAACACAGAAGGAACTGCAGTGGGACAGGTGAGTGCAGAGAACCAGGAGGGGGAGGATGGCGAGATAAACTCCCCATATATATTTACTTTGCAAATCTTTTTTTTTTTCCTTTTTTTCCCAAATGACTGCCTGACCCCAACTAGAATGTAAATTCCGTGAGAGCAGAGATTTGGCTGATGCCTAAAATGTCTAGCACACAGTGAGTGCATAATTAAGGTTGACAAGTATTCATCAGCAAATAATAAGAATTAACATTAGGGCACATATGGGGCACTGTTATAAACATTTACATATGTTAATTCATTTATCCTTACAGCAGCTCTCTGGGGTAGGGGCTATCCTTATGCCCATTTTGCAGATGAGGAACTGAGGCACAGACAGAGGTTAAGTGACTCGCCAAGGAACAGATAGGACATGGTGGAGCCAGGCTGTGAATTCATATGTCTAACCATGACGTTGTCCTCTCTTCAGAGCCTGCTTTAGGCTGGACACCAATTATAGAAATGAATTGAACTGAGTCTTCCTGCTTTGGATTATTAGAGCCTTAAGAAATAAAATAATCGGGGGGCGGGGGGGAGGTTGGGGGAACCAGGTGGTGGGTATTAGAGAGGGCACGGATTGCATGGAGCACTAAGTGTGGTGCAAAAACAATGAATACTGTTATGCTGAAAAGAAATTAAAAAAAAAAGAAATAAAATAATCGAATGCAATGAATATAAGCAGATCCAGGTTTGGATAAAGGATCAGTAAAAGTCATCTGAGGATCAATTGGGGAAATTTGAATATGATCAGAGTATTTGTTATATTCACCAATTATTGTTCATTTTTTTTTAGGTATGATAATGTTATTGTGGGCAAGACGGAATGTGCACATTTTTTAAAAAAAGATTATTTATGTATTTATTTGACAGACAGAGATCACAAGTAGGCAGAGAGGCAGGGGGCAGGCAGAGAGAGGAAGGGAAGCAGGCTCCCTGCTGAGCAGAGAGCCCAATGCGGGGCTCCATCTCAGGACCCTGGGATCATGACCTGAGCGGAAGGCAGAGGCTTTAACCCACTGAGCCACCTAGGTGCCCCTGAAATGTGCACATTTTTAAAGATGCATGTTAAAGCATTGAGGGGTAAAATGTCATTAAGTCTGTATTTTAAAACACTTCAATAAAAAGCCACAGGCAATATTTTTTTAAAAGTCACTACTCTTGGGAGAAGAAAGAACTCACAATGCTTCACTTATTGTGGCACTCTCATTTGCCTGCTCTGCTCTACCATCTCCTGGGCAAAACCTGCCACCCACCACTCAGTAAGGCAAGACTCACAGCAATAGTCTGGGAAGCAGCCCTTACCTGCTCTTTTTCCTGCTTTCATCTCTCACCATAAGATTCCTCATAATGTCCAAAGTCCTCAAAACTTTCATTTTGATCAAAGTTTGAAAATCACTTTCTCAATTCGATCCAAATTCACAAAATCAGAGCCTTCCCATCTTAGACACATGGCTGCATTGTATTAGATTACAGTATTTTTTTTTTTAAGTTTGTTTGACTGCTAAGGCAGCCGTTTTACGGGATTAATAAAGGGAATAGTTCTCAAGCAATGGGATGGGTTCATCTTCCTTGCTCCACAGACATACCAGCTCTTCCATGTTTATAAGTAGGCCCTTTGCTCTAAACAGTATAGGAATTAGCTTGCCAGATATAACAAGAAAATCAAGTACTCTCTTGGCCTATAAATTTTTTCTCCTTCTCTTCCTCCCTCCACTTCCTCCTTCGTTGTTTTTATTTCCAATCCTTTCTTATCTGTTACAGGTAGAGATGTGCCTCTAGTCCAAGGAGCCCCAAAGAGTGGTTGAGTGGGTGCTGATGTAGAACAAAGATACACTGTGAAAAAAGTTATCACAATATGGCTTTTTTGAAGATAAAAGAAAATTAACACTTCTTTTGCCACAATATTACTAACTCTATTTCCTACGCTGTACTTTTCATCTCTGTGACTTATTTATTTATTTATTTAAGATTTTATTAGAGGTGGGGAGAGAGAAACCATGAGCAGGGGGCAGGGGGAGAGAGGGATGAGCGACTCCACGTTGAGCAGAGAGAGCCTGATGCTGGGCTCCATCCCAGGACCCTGGGATCATGACCTGAGCCAAATGCAGGTGCTAACCTAACCCAGGCACCCCGACTTACTTACTTTTTATAACTGCAAGTTTATACTACTTAATCTCCTCTTATCTGTTTCACCCATCCCCCTCCCCTGTGGCAACCACCAGTTTATTCTATTTAAGAGTCTGGTATTTGTTCAGTTGTTTGGTTTTTTAGATTCCACATGTGAGTGAAATTATACAGTACCTGCCTTTCTGTCTGACTTATTTCACTTGGCATAACACCCTCGAGGTCCATCTATGTTGTCACAAGTGGCAAAATCTCATTCTTGTTTAGGAATGAGTAATATTCCGCTGTGTGTGCGTGTGCGTGTGTGTCCATTCTTCTTTATCCATTCATCTATCAGTGGACACTTGGGCTGTTTACATATCTTGGCTATTTTAAATAATGTTGCAATAAACATAGGGAGGCATGTATCTTTTTGAATGAGTGTTGTCATTTTCTTTAGGTAAATACCCAATAGTGGAATTACTAGATCATATGGTAGTTCTATTTTTAATTGTTTGAGGAACCTCCATAGAGCCCTCCATAGTGGTTGTACCAATATACATTCCCACCAACAGTGCACCAGGCTTCCCTTTCTTCCACATCCTCGCCAACACTGGTTGTTTCTTATCTTTTTGATTCTAGCCATTCTGATAGGTGTAAGGTGATATCTCATTGTGGTTTTGATTTGCATTTCCCTGATGATGAGTGATGTTGATCATTTCTGCAGTGTTGTTGGTCATCTCTATGTCTTCTTTAATAAAATGACTATTCAGGCACTCTACCCAATTTCAAATGTTTTTATGGAATGCCCATTTTTTTAGTGTTTAGTTTTATAAGTTCTTTATATATTTTGGATATTAACATCTTACCATTTGCAAATATCTTTTCCCATTCAGTAGGTTGCCTTAGTGTTTTGTTGATGGTTTCCTTTGCTGTGCAAAAGGTATTTATTCTGGTGGAATCCAAATAGCTTATTTCTGCTTTTGTTTCCCTTGCCTAGGGGACATATCTAGGAAAATATTGCTAAGGTTGATGTCAAAGAGATTACTTGCCTCGTTTCTTCTAGAAGTTATATGGTTTCAGGTCTCACATTTAGGTCATTAATCCATTTGAATTTATTTTTGTGTGTGGTATGAGAAAACGGTCTAGTTTCATTCTTTTGCATGTAGCTGTCCAAAGAATTCTTAATTACAGCTTTTAATTATAATCAAGCAACTCCTAATGGTTTGTCATGTAAGTTTTTGGTGTGAAATGGAATTCCAAAAATCGTTATCTACTTTGGAGAAAGAGAGCTGAAAGAAGCAACTGGGGTTTACCTAGTTGAACAGGTTGGCAGTGGGCAATTAAAGGTGGTAATATCCCAGTTGGATTTCACTGCTACTTAATAATACAAGCTTTTAAGTTGGTGTAGTAGGCTTGCAGGAACAGCTGGCAAAACAGCACTGTTTGTCATTGAGTTTACAATGCAAAATTAGGGCTATCTTGTGTGTCAGCGGTTATGCATTTTTAAGCAGATGTCACCGATATTAGAAATAAAACAACAATAGGGATCTAGGCCCTGGAGGTAAAGCCAGGGTAGGAAACCTTCCATACCCCTTTTAAATGAAGCTCACCCATGCTCACAGTATTTAAAAGAGCTCTGGGGGGGGGGGGGGCCTGAGTGGCTCAGTGGGTTAAGCCGCTGCCTTTGGCTCAGGTCATGATCTCAGGGTCCTGGGATCGAGTCCTGCATCAGGCTCTCTGCTCAGCAGGGAGCCTGCTTCCTTCTCTCTCTGCCTGCCTCTCAGTGTACTTGTAATTTCTCTCTGTCAAATAAATAAATAAAATCTTAAAAAAAAAAAAAAAAAAGAGCTCTGGGGTTATATTTAGCGCATAAGATTTCTTATCGTTGTGATCATTTGCCAGGATGCAAAACTCTTTCAGGAAAATAAATTTCTGGGCCATAGTTTTATTTTTTTCTGGAATAATAACAACAGCTAAACATTCTAAATAGTCCTAACTTCAGATATGTTGTTTCATTGTCCTCACAAACCAGAGAGCTCTAAATCTTCCACTTGGGAACACCAGTGACCCTCCCGAGATTCTTGAGGGGGGGGGGGAATATTTCACAGTTAGCAGAGACTTAATAGGAAAGGAAGTGTGAGAACTTTAAGCTCCCTTTCTCATGACGTTCTGTTTTATTTTCAGGAGATCCTTTATTATTAGCTGGTATTTTCTTGTCGATGATCTATCTCCCCCAGTGAGAACATAAGCTCTGAGAGTAGGGACCTGGCATCATTCGTCCCCATGTGCCTCCGACAGTGTTTGGCACTGACAGTGCCAAAACACTCCATAGACAGTGGCCGAGCAGACTCAGGGTATGAAGGGCAGTGTGGAAGGTAGGAGCGCGCTGCTCTCGGCTCTACCACCTCCCGGTCGTGGAGCCGAGACTGACTGACTGCACAGGGGAGTGGGCATCGTGGTTTCATTTCTTCATTCAACAAACCTTTATCGAGAGTCCCCTGGCAACATAAGGCAGTGAACAGACTGACATGGCTCCCACCCTCATTAAACTTCTATTCTACTGGGAGAACAGACATTTTAAAAAAAATGTAGTTACAGATCTTGTCAGGTGTGATCGAAGAAAAATACGGCTAACACCGTTCAAATAAGGGCACTGTGTGATGGTTGTACGACTTGGTGAATATACGAAAATCCACTCAAGTCCACTTAAAAAGAGTGAATTTGATGGTCTATTAATTATACCCCAACAAATCTATTATCTGAAAAGAGGTACTGCAGTGGTTATCCCTGTGTTTCTGGTTACGTGGTCCTGCCTCTGACATTGACTAGCTGTGTCCTCCTGGACAATTTCTCTCACATTTCTGTCCCTTGGCTTCTTCATCAGTGAAATGAAAACAATAATAGCATGCCGTCTCGGATCCTTCTGAAGGTGGATCTAGTTAGTGTTCCTGAAGCACTGACAGGAGATGAGCTGTTCCCACTTCTGGGGAGTTGGGGTGGGAACAGGAATCCAATTGCAAGAACACCCAGCAGGTACAATCAGTAACCTCTTGAGCTCTAGCCCTTGCCCCCTGGAAACTTCCCTTGGAGGGCTCTGTTCAGAAATTCTAGCTTTGCCCAGTGGCAGCAGTGTAGCCGTTGGTTTATCTGAAGCGTGATTATTGCTAATTTAAAAATGTGAAGGCACTGTAGCTTGGTGTATTTTGCTTTCTGAAGAAAGCTCTTGTGTGGTAGACACTCACAGTGTCATGAACATATCTGAAAAAACAGTGGCATGTTCTCTCATTTCGAACACAAAGTAAATTTCCTGCCTTAACTCTGGAAAGTTTTTTTTTATTCCTAAAACAGCTTTATTGAGACATAATTCACATACCTTAAATTTACCCTTCTAAAGTGTACATTCAGTGGTGTTCAGTAGAGCCACGGAGTTGGGCAATCATCGCCACTCTCAAATTCCAGAACATTTCACCATCCCAAAAAGACACTTGAGATGCCTCAGATGCCCTTTCCCAACCACCCTTCCCCCCAGTCTCCCCAATCACTCATCCCCTTTCTGTCTTTATGGATGTCTCTGTTCCTACCTTTATTCTTGGAAAGGCACGTGGAAATGTACTGTGCTGTCTTTGGGGTTGCCAAAGTCTACCCTCAGATTCTAGAGGGAAAATAAATGATTTCTGATCAATTACAGTTGGAAGCAACCTAAGTTTAAGAAAAGAAAGAAAAAGAAAATTTAAAATCGAATTTATCTTCACAACTATACAAATTGGTAATTTTAAAACAATGCTTCCTAGTTAATTTGGATTTTACAGGAAATATTCCATTATTAATTACAGTGAACTAGACTGACTTTAGCATTTTTACCACTAGAAACTTGCACTTGTTTTATTAAGCATAAGAACTTGAATCTGATAATGACCACTATTGCATGTAAAAAAGGTCTATCTCTGGCTGAGGTTTTATGACCCACAACTGACCAGATTACTACACTATAAAACATTCTTGGGAGGAAAAAAATACAACATGCTGTGTTTTGTTTTGTAAAGCCAAATCACAGATTAGCCAATGTTAAAGAAGTTCAAAATGCTGGTCTCTAAGCATTTAGCACTTGTAGTCTTTAAACTTCTGCTATTTTTATAGAACTGCCAAGACTTTAGGATCAAAGTCTGGTTAAAGGTCTTCCTTATTAAGCAGTGGGCAGCTCCACGGGCGAGCAGCACAAAAACAAAATAAGATTATAAGAATGACTGTGTGTGGAATGTAGGTCTTAAAACTTTTCATCAGAAAGCAAATCCCTGTTTTTTAAAATGGTCAACATAATTAAGATCAGTTAAACTCAACCACAGTGACTCAATCTCTTGACTCTACTGTGATGCCCACATCTGTGAAATTATCATGAAAAAGCAGTTTGTGGGCTCCTGGTTTCACTTCAACATGTAAAGAGCTTGGAAGGTATTGGGAGGATGGCAGTGATTTAAAAACAAACAAACAAACAAACAAAAAAGCTGAACAAACTGAAAAGCAATTCTTCTTAGATCAATCAGAGAATCAAGGTTACAGGGAAAACTATTTCCCTAAAAACTGGAGAGACAGACAGAGTCAGACAGACACACAGACCTGGATAAAGCTCCAGAGAGGATGGCTATCGCTGACGCTGGTATTGGCAAGAACAGTTAGCCTCCACTTACCAGATTGCCAGAGGCGCAGTGTGCCTTAGCTTGAGCATTGTAAGTCCTGAGGGGCCAAGGCTTGGCGGGGCGGAGGGAGGCCTACTTTGCTGAGTTTTAACCTCTACGAGCCCCACCATGTTGTTGCTAGGAGGCCTGAAGAAAATCCCTTCCTGCCTCTAGCAGTGGGGAGGGAGAAGAAACCGGTTCAAACTACTCGCAGAGAATTCTGTTCTTTGTTCTGTTCTCTGTATTAAAGGCCAGCTCCGGGGTTGCCTGGGTGGCTCAGTGGGTTAAAGCCTCTGCCTTCGGCTCAGGTTGTGATCTCAGGGTCCTGGGATTGAGTCCTACATTGGGCTCTCTGCTCAGTGGGGAGCTTGCTTCCTCCTCTCTCTTTCTCTGCCTGCCTCTCTGCCTACTTGTGATCTCTGTCTGTCAAATAAATAAATAAGATCTTTTTAAAAAAAATAGCAAAGGCCAGCTCTCAAGGAAAATTATCCTCTGACCTGAGGAAGGGCAATTAGCTACTATCTAACTCCAGCCCCTTCCAGTCTTCCTGTCTCACCTATGAGGTGGGATAACCAAGAATAACTTGTGACAGCAACTGTCTGGAGATTTTCCTGGGGGCACAGACCCACAGGAAGATGGGCGGCCTGATCAAGGAGTGGTGAGTGCTTCTCCCAGCACACTTCATCTACAGGCGTCTGTATATCCTAGTAGTACAACTGCTAAATTTTAAAAATGACAATTTTCAGAAGCTTCTCGCACCCCTTGAAAAATTGCCTTTAAGGACTTCAGGGCAACTGATCCCTTCAGTAGTAGAACCAAAGCAATCGCATCCCACTGCCGCCTCATCCGCCCTGAGTGTGAGGGTGGTATAAATGATCTGGCTGTGCTAATCCAAAAAGAAACAATAGTAATATATTGCTTACTTTGCATTTCCCTGACTTCCCTGTGAGAGTAAATATATTTCACACATTTGCTGCTTATCTGTATTTCTGTCTCTCTGATATGTAAGTTGTTTTTGTATTGGCAGGAACTCTTCTTCTTTTTTTTTTTTAAGATTTTATTTGTTTATTTGACAGGCAGAGATCACAAGTAGGCAGAGAAGCAGGTGGAGGGAGGGGCAGGGGAGACAAACTCCCTGCTGAGCAGAGAGCCCGAAGCAGGGCTTGATCCCAGGACCCTGAGATCATGACCTGAGCTGAAGGCAGAGGCTTAACCCACTGAGCCACCCAGGGATCCCTCTTAATTTTTTTTTTTAAAAGAATATTAGCAATTTTTGTGTCCTATCTGCAGCACATGTTTTCCCAGTTTGTTTTTCATTTTATGCTGCTTTTTTTTTTAATTATTTTTTGTTTAAAAAAATTTCAAACCCACGGAGAAATGGAAAGAACAGTTAGCTCCCCCTTACCCTTCCCACAGACCACTGAGTGTTCCTGTCTTGTTCCCGGTGCTCTCTCTCTCCCTGTGACTAGGTTGTAGTCACAGTCTACCCAGGTGGGATTCATGTACCACGGTGTGACTGCCCACAACAGATGCGCTCCGGGGTGTCTCATCAACTGAGGAAAATGGACCTTGTGATGGCCATTCACAATGCAGTACAAACCTCTTTTTTCCCCCTCTCACTGATGCTCACTGCGATCTATTTGCTTTGCGCTTGCTTCCCTTCTCAAGCCCTCACACAACAGAATACACAATGAAGATTTCCACGGGTTCTGATCTTGTGGATATAGAAGGTAGTCACCCTCCCAGTGTCACTGACAAAACGTGGTCGTTAAGAGCAGCGTTGAGTCCTTATCACCGGAGCAATAAAAATCTGTGAAAGCCAACCACACGAGAGGAAGAACCACACTTTGACATGGAAGTATCACCGTCAAAGTGGGATAGTAGTGGAACCTCTTTTGAAAACAATACAAAAGCTCTTTGAGCTCTTTGGAGCAAATAGGCCACTCTTGAGAATGTCCTCGTCCTTTTTTCTGCACACCGGCTGGGAAATCTTGCATCTGCTGGCATCCATTGTTACCCACTTTGTGTCCTTCCTGGTTTTTATTTCTACTGGACAAAATAACCAGGTTTTCCCTTCTTGCTGGAAAGAAAATCATCTTCTGTGAAAACGAGGCAGCCATGGCGTGGGAGACCGCTTGATTGCAGACAGGGCCACTGGCCTTGAGTCTGGGCCTCACCACCAACAACCAGGGTGACCTGGGCTTGCTGGGATCCTTAGTATGCACATCTTCAAAAGGAAAGGATAAAAAACTTGTGCCTCATAGGGTAGCACGAAGTCCTTTGCAAACTGTTAAGTGTTAGGAAGCTATTGGCGACAATGATGAAAATCACAGTAACGATGAAAATGAAGATGATGGTGATTGTATCTGGTCGGTTCTAAATTATGTTTTAAGGTATACCCAGGGACGGTCGTCCTTTGGAATGAACTCTCGTGATTTCCTGGGTTTCCATGGATGGGATGAAGCCCCAGGTGTCTGAACAGTGTTGATTCTCCATCACTCATAGCAACTGTGCTTGATGTCAAAGGAGCAACAGGGATCTGCAGTCCCTATTACGGCACCCCTCTCAGATGGAGCTGCTACTCTGGACTCCTGGGCCTCTGACACACCCTATAGCACACTCACAGTTTAAGCAGACAATGGCAGTCCCACCGGCCTGTGGGCCAGGTCCCACTTCTGGCTCATTCCTAGTGCGGAAGGTTTACTCCAACCCTTCACAGCAATGGGGTAGCTGAATTTCCAGGAACAGGCTTTTGATCATATAGAGGGAGACCCTCTACGTGGCCAAAAGAATACTGATTCCAGGGAGTTATGCTTGTCCTGGGGATTCCAAGTGCAAATTATCTGCATTAGAAATAACCAGGAGTCTTCATTAAAATACCAATTCCAGGACCATCTGGGAGCCAGCAAAAAAGGATCTGGAAACCAAAGTTTAAGAACCATTGTTCTAGACCTGTGGTCCCTCAAATAGGATGCCCACATCTCAGCGATCCGTAAGAGAATGCCATTGGTTATATAGGGAGAGTATAAGAACTTCTGTTTACACCAGATAAGAAATATGTAAAATAAGAAATAGAAATAAGAAATTACTTGGTGCTACTATATAATATTCAGCTTGTTCCTGGATCCCTCATGTGGTTATGTCCCCTGCGGTTCTGGAGGACTCCTGGGAGTGGAGACTCCAACAAAGGCACAAACAGCGGGGGTCTGTGTGATGTGTTTTTACAGCGTTAGAATGTTCTGGAGTTTACTTGTGGAGTGTGTGTATGGATTCTATTAATTAATTTTCAATCGAGCCTGAGAAAATGGACAGGTTCCTGCAAAATTTTTAAAACAGACTGTATTTTGAAGTCAATGAAAACGGACATCAGTGAAAAATAAGAAAATACCAGAAGAGACACTTACTCATAGCCTGAGCTTTTCTTCAGCCTACTAGAAAGCAAAAATGATGATAAACAAATTAAACTCATGAAACGTCTGCCAAATCTCCACCCCCAACCACCAACTTAAAAATTATCCAGAAGACTGACTGAACTCCAGACTCCTGTTCAACCAACATCCATGCTGAAGCCCCACAAAGTGCAGAGTCTGTTTCAGGCCATGAGCTACAGCCAATATACAGCCATCACGACTGACAAGATAAAGGAACCAGAACATTATAATAAATAACCTTTTTTAGCAAAAGAAAATTTTGTGCTGTTAATAAAGTAAAATATTTTGAACTGTTTCATCTTGTCTCATTATTTAAATGGTCTTTTGTTGGTATACTTTATAATGTATTCACTCCCTAGGATAAGTATAAAATTTGTAAGTAAACACATGTGATGGACGCATGCTCCATTTTTTAAACAAGTGGCCATGTGGGATAAAAGGCCAGGTCCCGCTTGTTCCAGCTCAAGACTCTGATAAGCTAAGTCTCCTCCTCCGGCCTCCTGAGCAGTGTTGTGATAAGCAACCTGTTCCTCAGTGAGTGTCTGGGCATCAATAATGAAAAGCCACCTTCTTACTTGGGTATTCGGAGAACTTTAGTCATGGAACCTCAGAAGAAAAATACAATGAATTGGCCAGTACCACTGCCCTCAGGCATAAGAACCTGAAGGAATTCTGGGTTCTGCAAACAGTTTTGCATAGAAAACTCCCACCAGAACATAGACTCTGATGCAAGTCTATTCTGGATAGTCTCTTGGGAACCCCTGCAAGTTCAGAGTCCGGTGGGACTAACGACCCGGGAAAACTCTGGTCACAGACAACAATCCCTGATCTCCTGGCTCTGCTGTTTTCCATTTCCGTCTCCTGCTGCTGCTTCTCTTCCTCCCTGACCTACTCCCTGTGACTCCCACTCAGACTCCCAGGACTTGCCTGCTCACTTTAAAGACCTAGTTTGGATTTTTCTCCAGTTTTCGACCTGGCTCCTATCATTTCATTTCATTTCCAAGTTGCTTGGGCTACTTCAGCAGCACACACCCACAGCCAGGACAGAAATACTCCTTGTCAGGCTTTACAAATGTGCCAGGCTCCCATCTTCCTGCCGGGAGGACCCGCGATCATACTATTGTCTTGCATAGGAGGAAAAGGATCCAAGGACTACTTCTGGGAGCCAGCTCCATAGCCCAATTAATGGTGAAGTCTTCTTTCACTCTTCCAGACCCTATAAGGGGCAAGGACAGTCCTTGGCAAGGGAGAAGAAGTGTAGAAGAAAGGCCTTTGCCGGAACCTTTCTGCTTTGTTCTCTGTGGCTGTAATTGCTACATAGTTCTCTCTTTTCAGCTATCATAACTTGGGCAGCCCAGACTCTCTGTTCTTTGTCAGGATGGAAGAACAAAGAGAAAGCCAGAGACAGGACAGAACTTCATCAGAGTTCACGACCGTCAGCCATCTCTTCTCTGGTTTGCTTTCCCAGACCTCTCAATTCTGAGGCTTTCCTGCTTGATGCTGCTTGTATGTTCAGTCTTTGGCCATAGCCCACCCCAGATTGTCGACTGCCATCTACAAAGGCCTCACACCTTGCCTGTCGGGTTCCCTTGATTTCAAACTAAGAGCCAATCAACATAAGTTGGGAAACTGACCTCCAATATTTTCTTCACCAAGAATCCCTTCCATTATTTTCCTTACAGATTCCTTGTTTTAAAAGATTATGAATATTAACCGATTTTCAGTTCTTTTTCTTTCTTTTAAAGCTTTTATTTATCAGAGAGAGAGAGCAAGCGAGCACAAGCAGGGGGAATGGCAGACAGATGCAGAGGGAGAAGCAGACTTCCTGCTGAAGAGGGAGCTCGATGTGGGGCTCGATCCCAGGACCCTGGGATCATGAACTGAGCCAAAGGCAGACGCTTAATGACTGAGCTACCCAGGTGTCCCTCCAGATCATTTTTTAATTCCCAGATTAAAAAATTAAAGATATAAATGATGAAAAACTAGACAGATGAGGGAAAGGTTGCCTCTATAGGGGATGATGGATGCCTGAGGCACTCCTTTATGTGGGGGAAAGAGGGACAGATGTCCTCAAGGCTCTGCTCTCCACTACTGAATGTTGGAACTTGGTTAGGTCTATAGATTTCCATGTTTCCGTGTGTACTATTTCTGTAATGACCTCGCAATCTGATACTACTCACTTATGCTTAGTATATATTTACAATGCAAATAGGGCTATACGGTTTTTAAGCCTAGCACAACCTTACACTACATATACTCAAATTCAGGGTCAACTTGTAAGAGGTTCCAAAGCAAGGCAAGGCAATTTCTCTCTAACTCAAGCCTAATTTTAATAAATCATCTCTTAGGATGTATTTTTTTTAAGATTTTTTTAAAAGATTTTATTCATTTATTTATTTGACAGAGAGAAATCACAAGTAGATGGAGAGGCAGGCAGAGAGAGAGGGACGCAGGCTCCCCGCTGAGCAGAGAGCCCGACGCGGGACTCGATCCCAGGACCCTGGGATCATGACCTGAGCCGAAGGCAGCGGCTTAACCCACTGAGCCACCCAGGCGCCCCCATCTCTTAGGATGTATTACATTATGAATATTTCAAGCAAGTTTTATTATTTTTGGTTTGTTTACTCTGGATACCCAAATCATCTTTATAATAAAGCACATAAAACATGTTAAAAAGTGTAAAGAAAGTTCCATATGATCTTAATAGCATAAAATGGGTTTGCATTAAAATATTTCCTTTATGACAATTATCATATGATCTCTCTGATATGAGGAAAACTTGAGAAGCAGGGCGGGGGTTGGTAGTGGGTAGAGAAGGAAAAAAATGAAACAAGATGGGATTGGGAGAGAGACAAACCATAAGAGACTCTTAATCTCACAAAACAAACTGTGGGTTGCTGGGGGGAGAGGGAGATGGGGTGGCTGGGTGATGGACAATGGGGAAGGTATGTGCTATGGTGAGTGCTGTGAAGTGTGTAAGTCTGATGATTTGCAGACCTGTACCTCTGGGACAAGTAATACATTATATATTAATAAAAATAATTTAAAAATATTTCCTTTAGGTGTTGAATTTTGGATACCTTTTACTAAAAAAAATTGTAACACCAAAACTAGGACCCTGAAGTAATTGATACGGTGTCAAGTATTAGAAGGCAAGAAGAGTAACCCGGAATAAACATCATCCAAGTTCAAATTCTGCCAATAACTTCTTATACAAAACTGCTGAAATTTGTAGCATAGATATGAACAAAGCCAAGAAGATTCTGTCTTTACCGCCACCTGACCTGAGTGGGAAAAGTTAATTTTTTTTATTGTACTTATTTAGGACTCCAAAATGGCTATTTTACTTACCACTTGGAAGCGTGAGGAGAATATAAATTATCACCATCAACAGGCGTTGTTAACACATGATGGTTTACGACATTTAAATACTTCTCGATGTGAATCTGTTATAGGAAAGTTAAAGTTTAGGCCATTATAGTGGACTTAAGATACTCAGCTAATTTACTTTATTTCATTAGGGTAATGCTTTGAATTGTGTAATTAAGTTAAAAGACACAAGATGCTATGCGTTTATTGTGTGCCTAAGGTATCATTGGGCATCTCAAGGCTAAATGACTTTATCCCAAAAAACATAATAAACAATTGAGACTCAGAGCTTGACTGACCTGTAGCACTCTTCACAAATTAAACGATGCGCAACCATCAGTAAATCACTTAGCCAGGTAAGCTTACTAGGCAGGACAGATATGGAGTAATAGGGATTTCAAGGAAGCATCTGGGGCGAGAATCTGGCCCTTAGGTAACAGATTATTCAAAATGGCCAACCCAAAGACTCCAGCTGAGTGCAGCCCTCTCACCGTCAAGTTATATAGGACAATGGTGTGCCAGTTCGATGAGGCAACAAAACACACCACATCTCTCACAGCCTGAGGAGCTGGGAGATGAAGCTCACAATGTGGGAGAGTGGAAGTCTCAGGCCAGAGCAGAGACAGTGACAGTGCAAGGTCTCAAAGATGGAGATGGTCCTTATTTGGATACATGTGCTATAGATCCTTGTTTCTTTCTTTCTTTTTTTTTTTTTTAAGATTTATTTATTTATTTGAGAGAGTGAGTGACCAGAGGGAGACGGGTGAAGGGAGAGGGAGAGAGAGAATCCCAAGCAGACTCCCCACTGAGCATGGAGCCCAGTGCGGGGCTCGAACTCACGACCCTGAGATCATCACTGGAGCTGAAATCGAGAATCCGACACTTAACTGACTGAGCCACCCAGGTGCCCTTAGATCCTTGTTTTATAAGTGAATATTATCCTGGTCTGAAGACTGGATTCTCCTCTGCCCTTCAACCCATCTATAATGATTAAGTCCCATGTGTCCTTTACCTCGCCCTTCCAAAATTGGTACATCTCTTTAGCTTTATCTACTGGATTATATTACAAAATGACTAATCTCAAAATACGTAAGCTAGTTAGGGAAAATAAACTCTTTTTCTTTAGAATCCCGGTGGATCTGATAGCAATTCTCTGCAATGTATTGCTTTGAATCCTTTTTTGTTGGGAATATTGTTAGACTAATGGTTATTTTAAAAATTCTTAATGCTTTTTATCAAACCACATGTTAGGGGTTGTCACTGCAGAATCTTATATTCCCAACACCTTAAATTCTTTGTGGAATGTGATAGGATGAAAACTGATCAGTTAATAATCGTAACTTTAATAAAAGGGACAGAATGAGAAAGCTGCTGACCAACTGAAGCCCATCTCTGTTACAGAATTATACAGGGTCCTATGAGAACAACATTCCTTTTCTTCTGGAGGAATCTTTGTCTCCTTCCAGCACTTTGTTTACTATCTAAAGCTCTACTCACTCTTAGTCCCATTTCAGTCCTTTTGATGGCGGTTTCAAGATTCTGAATGTTTAGAGCTTCTCCTTTTTCCTCCAGTGGGAAATTTGTTAATTTCTCTTTTAACTGATAAAGGTCTTCATGGACCTGTAGGTATAAAAAATATAAAATATTGAAAGAATACATACAGAATTCACCTGAAACAGTGATTTATTTTAAGATTTGTAATTTGCTTGCATGTCTAGAGACAACCTAGATTTTAGGATGTTCATCGGAAAGGACTGTCTTCATGATTCTAAGATATTCTTTATTAGAATGTTGCATTATTATCTTTCAGATTTCAAGAAACTAAGCTTTCATACAGTTTTACTCCTTTTCCTTCCCCTCATTAGAAACAAATCCTGGGTGGCTCAGTGGGTTAAGCCTCTGCCTTTGGCTCAGGTCATGATCTCAGGATCCTGGGATCAAGCCCCGCATCGGGCTCTCTTCTCAGCAGGGAACCTGCTTCCACCTCTCCCTGTGCCTGCCTCTCTGCCTCCTTGTGATCTCTCTCTCTCTGTCAAATAAATAATAAAATCTTAAAAAAAAAAAAAAAGAAAAAGAAACAAACAAACAAATCCAAGAACTACAATTCAAATTGCTTCAGCTCCATAGCTGGTAAGAAGTATGAGCTGATAGGAAGTTTGCATCAAACTCGGATGTCTACTTAATGGTTAAGAGGTAAGAAAACAGGAAAGTTCTAGCAATCAGAGGTTTTAGTGAAAGCAAAGCCTTTCAGGGGTGCCTCGGTGGCTCAGTCTGTTAAACATCTGACTCTTGGTTTTGGCTCAGGTCGTGATCTCACAACTGTGAGATCAAGTTCCCTACTGGGCTCTGTGCTCAGCATGGCATCTGCTGAAATTTCTCTCTTCCTCTCTCTCTGCCCCTCCCTGTGCATGCGCACACTCGCGCGCTCTCTCTCTCAAAGCAAGCAAGCAAGCAAGCAGAGCCTTTCAAAAGGGAGTTGTAAATAGGTTGACAGGGCCCTTTGGTTTTCCATTCTGGCTGGATCTTTCCCACGTACTGCTCTTGAAGAAGCAGTTCTGTAGGTGTGTGGCCTTGATTCCGTTTTACGTAGTCAGAAATGGAAATGATCGGTGAAGAGAAAGCAGCGTGCATTATCACTTCAACGTTTTCCTCCAATCTGTATTCTCTTTGGAAATGATGAACGTCTCTCTAATGTCAATCACCCTCCCAGGAAATTGGGTGCTATGAGATTAGACATCACAAGATTCTCTGCATTCATATCAGAAACCAAACTTCAATAGATAAATACAGATGGCACCAATTATTGTATGGGTTGCTGCCACAAGAAAAACATTTTGTTATGCAAATTTATGAACCCAACACCTGTTTCATCAATAGTCACACCAATAACTATCTGCAGACTGGGTTGCTAAAGGCATTTTGAAACAGTTACCTTTCCTCTCTTAGCATAACTGGACACACAAACGTTGACCCGGCCTGTGTTATCGATTACTTTGGAAAATTCCCATGAAGCCAAGTATTCAAAAGATCAGAATTTGCATCTTTTCACTGATGGGCATCACAGTCTGGTAGACACATCTGGTCATTTGTGCTCTGCACAAATTGTCATGGAAAGCCTTCAGGGCTCACAGATTGAAATCAGAACACACCTACTGTTTGCTTATAGGCACTAAGGATGAAGATGTACTTCTTTCCATTGTTTGGTCCAAGTTACTGCTACAAGCTGATTTACCATCTATTGTCTAAAGGCATTTGCAAAGTACAAAGAGGTGGTTCAAGGCAAGGCCCACTTTCCAGACCCACATTTCTTGGTTCTTCCTTAGAATGCACTACATTTCCTTCTTGTAGCTCTATTATTTGTGGTATTTGTAACTTCACATATCATTCTGTATTTATGCCTGTCAACAGCTGGGGGAAGTGAAACTGTCCTGGATTATTTATCATGGAACCAAAGGGCTGCTTTCTTTATCTGCCCTGTGTGGGCAATTACACTTCTACCCAGAGTCATGAGATAGTATGTAACAAGTCTAGTACATAGTGAGGGCCCAGTAAAAGGCAAATGGACATAATTCCTTGCTCTATCGATGGTCGCATGATGTCCACACATGTCATCACATATTCTCTGATTTCTTTACCACGAAAAAAAAAAAGAGTTATTCTACCTCATTAAATTGTTGAGTAAAAATAAGGCAATATGTGTGTGTGGAACTGAATCAATGTAGGCTTTGGAACCAGGCGATATGAACTTGAATCCTATTTCCTCCTTTACAGAGCCTGACACATTTACTTAGGGTTTGAGAGACTTTGGTGCTTTCTTGAAAGGGGGCTAAACAGCTACCTGTTGGAATAGTGGCCAGAATAAAATGAGTTCAAGTGCAGAGAGAATTTCATACAGGGCCAGCCACGTAGGAGTGCACTGAACAAATGTTAATGCTCTTCCTCTGAACTGTCAAGCGCAGTGAAACTCCTTGCTCATAACTGGCACTTAATAAATGTTCATTGATTTGAATTGCTCTCTTTCTCTTCCTCAAGAGTTTTTCATTTTCTTGCCAGATATTTTCTTCTCCCCTCTGTTTGTATAGTAATTACAATAGAGACAAATACTGTAGGAAATGTGTCACCAGACTTGGGTAGGAACAAAGATAAAGTTCTAAATCTCTGTTCTTTCTTCAAGTGGATCCTGTCTACCATATTGAAATGTTACGTGTTCCCCATTATCTCTATGACTATCAAATGAATTGCTTTCCATAGATTTCCTACTTGGAGGACAGTGTGGGGACAAGGCTGCTTAATGAGAGGGCTTTGAAAGATTTGATGCAGTGAAGATTTGCTCTAGAATTTAGAAGTCTAGCCATGCAACCAGATTCCATGTTGTCAAAAGCAGTTCCATAATTGTATTTTATCCATCTCTGTTAAAGATAGAGTTTGGCTGACTCATTCTCATCACACTTTGCCCACTTGCGCGCCTTCATTTTTTTATATGCTCCTGGCAAACCAGATGGAGGAGTAGATAAGAAAGATAGCAATGATACCAAGCAGTTGATTAATTCCAATATTGCCAAAGTTGGTGTTAACATAAAACGGTTGGATTTCGGAAACAGGATTTCCAATAATAATTAAAAAGCTAATTTTGGTTGCAACTAGATTATCTTTGTTGCACAAACACTTGTTTAAGAGTTGGGTCAAGTAAGCTTTTAAAAGATGTAATAAAAAGATATCACATGATCATCAATGAAGTCGAAACAGAAAGCTTGTAAGAGTTATCAATAAAAGAAAGCACCAAGGAAACCTCCTGGACACACAACCCTACTTCTTCAACACTGTTTTACAAACAGGCCATGACCTGTTTTTCTCTCCTCTTGGGCAAGTTACTTCAGCTCTTTGCACCTTAGTTTCTTCTTCTGTAAACTGGGGCTAAATATGATACCTGCCTAGCAGAGTTACTGCAGAGTGTTTCACTGTCAATAAAGTGGACTACTGTTCCATTTATAACTGATTATCATCACTATAGTTAGAACCCCACTGTTCTGATCAGTTGAGGAAAGATCCACCTGAAACCATAAAAGTTTTGAATGACAGAATTAAAAGTGAAAAAAGTTAAATAGTTAACAAAAGGCTGCCTAATAGAACTCTGTGTGGAGATAGCAATCACGTGTCCTGAATAAAAAATGAAAACATGGGCACTGGGATGAGATCAGACAGTGGGAAAGAATATTCAATGTTTGTATGTCCTAGGAAATCCAGACATACAAAGCGCATGTTTTCATAACAAGTCACACAATGAGTTTATAATTAGAACGCTGACTATCTGTATTTAAAGATTTTTTTCTCAAGTATTTTAGATATTTTATCAAAATATTTTTTTATCAATTTGTATCACCTATTGTGCTTTCTAAATAATAGTGTGTGTTAGTGCAGCTCCCTTCAGTTTTAAAGGGGATGTACATTCCTGGAGAATGAATTAATGAGGGGATCATTATCCAGTCGTTCAGGATCAATGGACCTAATTCTGTGCTAGGTAAAATGGGATCTCCGAAAGATCCAGGTGTAGCAGGGAAACGAGGCATACCTCATTTGCCCTATGGCATCACCCATGAAGTTTTAGTTAAGAATGGAGTATGCCTGGTTAAAAAGACAGGCTAAAATTAATTTTTTCCTTATTTTCCAGTAAAAAGCAGGCTCCACTTAAAAAGACTTAGAAATGAACAGAAAACTAAGTAATATTAAAAGGCAAGAGACCAGATCTAATAACAACTCACATCTATTGAGTGTTACACATTATATGTTACCCAATATTTTAACCCTTACAAGACTCCTATGGGGGACTTCATATTATTATCTTTATTTTTACTTGAGGGAATCCAAGGTTTAAAGTGGTTAAGTGGGCGCCTGGGTGGCTCAGTGGGTTAAGCCGCTGCCTTCGGCTCAGGTCATGATCTCAGGGTCCTGGGATTGAGGCCCGCATTGGGCTCTCTGCTCAGCAGGGAGCCTGCTTCCCTTTCTCTCTCTCTGCCTGCCTCTCCATCTACTTGTGATTTCTCTCTGTCAAATAAATAAATAAAATCTTAAAAAAAAAAATAAAGTGGTTAAGTACCCTGTGCCAGGTAAGTTAGCTGGTTAATTGGTGGAACTCTTCAAATCCCGGCAGTCTGAATCCAAAGCCTTCATGCCTAACCATTAACCAGTATGTGCATAATATCTACAAATATACAAACATGTATTTATAATTATACAAAGCTAAAGGTTGGTGAAAATTCGGTGGAAAAGGCAAGATTTAGATATTGAGAGGAGCAAAAGGGCCAAGGGAAGATTTTTTTTTTAAGATTTTCTTTTTTATACTGGGTTGATAGATTGAAAATGTTTGAGGAGATCATTTGCATTTTTCTATGTATAGGGGTCTGCCTGCAATACTCATCTTTAATGTTTTTTTTTTCCATAATGTGAAATAATAATAGTCCTTATCGGATAGCTTTGTTGTAGAGGGTTAAATGCATTAAAATATGTACAACACTTAGAACTGTGCACAATACCCAGCAAATACTGTTCACTTTGATTATTGGGATTTTTCTTGGAAATTATATTACAGTTTATATTTTTACAATACTATCTAAGGTAGAAGGTCCAGAATTGGGCATGCATCACAGTTAACTGCAGGGGTACCCCCAGAACTCCTGATTTAATAGGTCTAGAATGAGGTCTGAGAATTTGTGTTTCTCACGAGTTCTCAGCCAGTGCTGAAGACACTGGTCCTGGGGCCAATCTTTGAGAATCACTGGTCTAGAAAGTTGTTTAATGTATCTGATTGAAACACAGGCCTGATATACCCATTTAAGGTGAAGCAGGTAGAGATTTGAAGTGCCTCTGTTTTCTGGCAACTTTGTGTGTGTGTGTATATATATATTCTATATATATAAATTTATGATATATTAGTATATTAGTATAATTTATATATATCAAACATATATAAATTGATAGAAACAATTTGATTGCCTAGGCTGATAATTAAGGAAGACCACTTTGTGATAAAAAGAAATTTTTGTAGCTTTGGTAAATTGGGTCAATTTAGAGTCAGAGGTAGATCTAATTCATGTTATGTATCCTACAGAACACTTAAGCTAAGAGAGGTGAAATGATTAGCCTAAACTTATCCACCTAGAAGAATGTCATTGTCAAGGTCAGTCCTCAGTATTCTGACACCCCACAAAGTGCTTCCCTCTAGAGGTACTGCTTATTGGTAGCCTGTTTGAAGGACACAAATCATTGCCCCAGGTAGAAGTGGAATCCATGCTGTCACGGATATCAGAGATGCTCCGGACTCGGTGAGAAAGTAGGGAAAAGCTTCCTTATTTCCTTGTTATGTATAGTCTCCTTATTACCAGGGAGAATGTTCTACTGAGTCCAGACAGAGACCAGCCTCAGTAATCAGGGTAACACGCAGGCTTGCTCTCTCTACACTGCCGTCCACTTTGCCCAGAATAACCCTTTTCAGCAGACAGACGTACTGAGCAACATGGATGTGACTGTTCTTAGCTCTCCTGCTGTTTTCTAATCTAATGATGACAGACACTGACCCTGTAATGTTGTATCCTAGGCTGACTAAAGAGCTATCTCTGGATCCTACTCTGAAGTGAAAAGGCTTTTGGCTTTTCAGCCGATCCCCTTTTCTACACTATTCCAAATCACAAGGGGAGACGCCCTGGGAAAAGAATTCTCCTAAGGGAAAGCGTGAAATTAGGTGAGAGAATTCTCCCTGGATTCTGGTCTCTTTTTTAGAGATGTTCCAGGTCTGGAGAAAATAAGAGAAAACTAAGGAATAACCTAATTGTTCTTACAGTCAACACAAAGTGTACCGTGGGGGAAAACTGGCTGTTTCTGGGTAGGAGTTTCTATTAGTGTTCCAATTGTTCGGAGCCTGTAAACACGGGCCCTGCATTTAGAGGGGGTATATGTAGTAAAGAATCAGCCTTTCCCAATGAGAGTTCTGACCTTTGCCCTTGGATACTGGGAGGTGATCTCTAGGGCCCCGGAGAGTCCTGCTTGATAAGTGTCTTTGCTTGGGGGCTTTGGTCACCAGATAATTTAACAATGTGATTTATGCTGGGGGCTTTGAGCTACATGGTATCTGTTCCAACCTCTAGAGGAACTGGAGTCTAAAGGCATTAGTGTGACCTCTGGGAAGGGCTCCAGAAGAAAGGTCAGAACTTGCGCAGTGTGTGATTAAGTCCCAGTAAAAACTCTGGACATCAAAGTCTTAGGCGAGCTTCCCTAATTGGCAATATTCTGGGTATATTGTTACACACCATGGCTGGGAGGACATAAAGCCATCCATGACTCTACAGGGAGAGGATGATTGGAAGCTCCATTTGGATCCCTTTTGGATGCTGCCCTATGCATGCCTTTCCTTGGCTGGCTTTAATTTGTATCCGTTTGGTGTTATAACACTGTAATTAGAAGCACAGCACTTTCCTGAATTCTGTGTTGCTCTAGAAATTAGCCAGTGTGAAGATGGTCAGGGGCCCCCAAATTTGTAGATAGCAGGCCTGAAGTGAGCTTGACTCTGGGGACTTCTGAACTTAGTCTGGAGTAGAAACGAGGGCAGTTTTGTGGGGAATGTTCCCTCAGACTTTGCAGTTTGCTAAATTCATCTAGGGTGCTAGTGGCAGATGATAACAGAATGTGAGGTAAGAAGATTTGGGTATTACTCATAATGGGGAACGCTATGAAACTGGTGAGTTTAAGGGTTTATATTTTGAAAAAGATGCATTTAAAGCAGTCTCTCCTAGATGAGAGGTAAGAGACCAACATCCTGGCAGGAAAATCCACTGCCGATCCGAGTGAGAGTCCAAATACAGTGAATTTAGGCAAATTACTTCAAGCCCTAACAAATGGAGCTAAATACCAGTTAAAAGTGATGATTTATGCAGAAATGTTTTAAAACTACCATACATAAATATGAAAGAACAAAATTTTTATGGGAAAAATATGAGTATAATTATTACAAACTGAGTTATACTGGAGAAGATAAGATTTTTTTTTATATTTCCTCCCTTAGGTTAGAAAGAGTCATTTCCAGGAGGTGTTTTTGTTTTTGTTTTTGTTTTTTTGTGGCACATTTCTATATTCAAAACTTTATTTAACTTGCTAGGCAATCCAAGTTATCTTTAGCATATTTTTCTTTGTGTGTTCCCAAGCCAGGGGCTTTTAATTCATTTATTTATTTGAGATATAATCAACATATAACATTATATTTCAGGTATACAGCATAATCAATATTTGTATAAACAGCAAAAATGATCACCAGTTTAGTTAACATCCATAATCACAGTTATAATTTTTTTATGATGAGTATTTTTAAGATTAATTCTCTAAGCAACTTTCAAACTTAACAGTTCAGTGTTATTAACTACAGTCCCCATGTTGTTTATTACATCCCCAAGACTTATTTGCAAGGTACTTTCAGATCCAAAAAATTTAGGTGCCTAAGAAAAGTGGTTTACCTATTTCAACTTCTCTCCAGATTTCTTATCATCTCCCCAAAGTGTCTGACTTGTATTTGCCCCATATCACGGGTTCCAATTTTTCAGAACTAACATTTTTAAAAAGTGCCTCAGTGTAAGATGGATTTTCGGAAATTAAGGTTCTGGGGTGAGGTGTATGGTTTTGGAGTTTTGCCAGAGGCAGAATGGTCGAGCTACTGGAGCGAAACGTCAGGGGAAGGTACGGGGTGGGGGGGGTGGGGCGTGTTAGGCTCGCAGCGGAGGTCTAGGTGGGCATATTTGGGAGTTCTCGGAGGGGCCGTGCCCTCTGCACGCAGGAGGCAGTCTGGGGACGGTACTCCTAGAGCGTGGGCGCCAGTGGATCGGCGCGGCTGGGCCTCGCGCGGAAGTGTCTTAGCTGGGGCAGGGCCCGGAAGGGCCCGTTTCCCACCTGGATGAGGATGGTTCCGATGGGGTCGTAGTTCTCAGTCTCCTGTGCCATGGCTAGAGCGGGGGAGTACCACCTCTCCAAAGAGCTGTCTCCGAGCGCCGAAGCCCGGTGCCTGGAGCGCCCGTCCCCATGGCAACTCCACGCGCAGCCCAGCCTGTTCTACGCCGGGAGCGGAAGAGGGGGTGTGGGAGGAGTCAGAGCCGCCGGTTCCTTCCGTCGACGCGCCCTTTTCTGCGCGTCTCCCCCGCGCGCCGGCGGCCGTGGTATAGCCCAAGGCGGAAGCGGCTCTCGGACGCTACGGCTCGCGAGCGCAGCTATGGCTGCGGGCGTCCCCTGTGCGGTTGTCACCAGCTGCTCCTCCACCTTCTCCGGAGACCGGCTGGTCCAGCGTGAGTAGCGGGGCTCGTGGGCCGACGTCCAAGTCACCCCAGTCTCGGCGGGCTGCGGCCTCAGAACCGCGGTCTCCCTGTCGGCCTTTGTCGCCGCGGGCCCGGGGCTTTTCCTTCACTGCGCCGGGGCTCGCGGCTTCTCGGGTGCCGCTTCGACCCGGTGCGGGTGTCCAGGCCCCGCAGCTGCCTTCCTCTAGCTCTCACACTCATTGCTTGTCTGCCGGCCCAGCGCGCTGTTGCTTTCCTTCCGGCTTTTTCCGCAAAGTGGGACTCATCCCTGCCCCGCCCAGCCCACAGGTCGTTGCGGGCTCCTTTGAGCTGAACCGGAGGGCGCCCTGGAAACTGTACCGAGTTACTCGGGTGTAAGACGCAGTAACTGGGATGCTTGTTGCCGTCCCTGCCCCCGAGGTGGAGAGTAGGTTTCCTCTTGGCTCCCTCGCTTGATGTATATGATACAACCTTGTGTCTTCCACTGCAGTTGTTGTCTGCCGTGCCTTCCTCCTGAGGCGTAGGCTTTCGGGCAGCATTAGCTTTTGGGTGTTCCTAGGCCTAGTTTGTTGGCTTCTGGACCTTCGCTGTCAAACTAAAAAAACTCTTAAAACTTACGCGTGACCAGTGTTACAGACAGCACGGGACTGGGTCCCGGGCTCAGCTCTTTGAGTAAAGGATTCTGTGAAGTTGATTGTAACCCAAGACACCTGTTTTAAGTGCATGGCTGCGAATCAGAGCAGTGACTCTCAGCTGCGTGATAGTGAGCACACTTAACCCCCACCCTGCCGTTTTCTTATCTGTAAGATGGTGATGATGTTCACAGCCATGTGCTTAACTCAGAGGCTGGCACAGATTTGATAAATGGTAGTCATTGTTTTTAAAGCACATTATCTCTCTAACGCCCAGTGTCCTGGTCCCCTAAAAATGGGGCATATGAGCCCATCTCACAGGATTATTTGAAAGACAGGTGACATTTTGAAAGCATTTCGTAAACTGTAAAGCGTCTTGCGGCTATATATATATTTTTTTCTGTACCTGTCGAGTGACAGGCAGGACTTCCTCCAACACAAATGTTCTGTAAACTTAGTTATCACCTATGACCACTTAAAAAGTTCTTTGCCAGGGTAGAAATCTAATTATAGCACTTAGTAAATGAAGTAACTGCTCTCTGCCACTTCTTTACCCCTTAGTAGTGCTCCTTCCCGTTTAGTCCCTTTCTTTTCTTTTTAAAAGGCTGTTTCATTGTAAAAGCATTTATTTAGCATACCTAGAAAAGAGAATGTCAGCTATGGTCTCCTCACCCAAACACAAAAATACCGTTAACATTTCTATGCATTTCCTTCTAGTCTTTTTTCCCATGCTTATGTTAAAAAATTATACTTACATTTCATACATAATTTTAGCCTATTTTATATATAATTTTTATGTCTTATATATTGTTTTTACATTTTGTACATTTAAAATTTTAAATATTTTTGTTTTAAAATATATAAATTTAAACATAACATGTTTATAAAATATATAACAATTTATATAATTTATATTTTACATATAATTTTGTGTGTGTATATATGCATTTATTTATTTATTTATTGAGAGAGAGGAGATGCACATGCATAGGGCAGTGGGAGAGAGAGAATCCTAAGCAGGCTCCACACTCAGCACAGTGCCCTGAGAGTGGAGGGGCTTGATCTCACCACCCTGAGATCATGACCTGAGCTGAAATCAAGCGTCAGACTCTTAACTGACTGAGCCAGACAGGTGCCCCTGTGTATAATTTTTATCCTGATATTTTTCATTTACTATTACATAATTTATGATGTACTATGCTTTCCATCATACATTGCCTCTAGTGAACGTAAAATTTGCTCAAGATTCTTAAAATTCTCGCAACGTAAAATTTGCTCAAGATTCTTAAAATTCTCGGTGTATTTAACTTTGTAAAATAATTACATGTATTTAGATTTCCATTACTGATATATAAAGGCCTTTCAAAGCCAGTCTCAGAAATATTTGTTAAATATTCTGATGGCTATGGTACTCCGTCTGTGTACTTTAAGGATCAGAATTGGCAGACATGGTCACTTCATTGAAAGAGCTGATGACCTATAGTTGGCAAATAGTAACACTGTATTTCTTTAAAGTACATTGGCATCCTTAGGGGTAAAATTAATTCTGTAAAATAATCCACTTTTTTTTCTATATGTAAAATTCCTCTTAGCCAACTTTTGTGTTGATTAAAATTAGGTGGCCTTTCCTTTGTGATTCCATTAATGCTCTGTAGGGAAGAGATAAGAGCAGTTAGTAAAGACAGTACTTGTAAGGAGAAGGGAACTCTAACAGAGGGCTTTATCTTTTCTTCCCAGGTTTTTGATAGGGAAAGGGTGGGTAACACTAGACAGCAGTATTCACTGAGCACCAATTCTATTTTATTATAATTAAGGATTGCCTTAAATTAATCATGAATTGAGTCTAATTTTGATGTAAGATATAAAGATGACCATAATGAATGATGTTTGTCAAGTGTTCCATCGTATTAGGCCACAGTATGATTTTTGGATTGAATCTGATCTTTTGGGGGAAGGTTTGGTTTCACTTCATTCATCAGGAAGAGGAGCTTTAGAGTTTCTCCAGTTTCTTTCAACATCTCATCTGTTTTACTGCTTTTATCTAATGGGAGATATTTCATAATCAAATAAGTTTGTTGTAAATACACGTGAAATAAAAGCGAATAGGCCTCTGCTGTGGATAAAGTGCGTGCATGGATTTTCTGAAAAATTTTTTCATTGTGTCACTCAAAGGCCTTATTTTCAGTATTTTGAGTGGGTCTGACATCAGATATAAAGGACATTTCAGACTTATACTGTAGACTTTTAAAGGGGAATAAAGGCTCAGGACACTTGAGGACCTTAGGTATTAGAGCAAGTGTATGTACTCCAGGGCCTGACCTCTTTCCACCTCTAATATATGCATATGAAGATTTTACTTTCATTCTGGGAAAGTATATTCTGATATTAAGCACAGAGCTGGTCTCTGTGCCAGTTACTGCAGCTAAAATAACAAGGTACTATTCCTGCTCTTAAGAGAGAGTGTATGCGCCATTTGTTCATATATTAAAATGTGAATACCTAAGTTTTAACATTTTAGACTACTTTCATAGAAGGAACTTTTATTTTTTATTTGTTTTAACTCCAGTATAGTTAATATACAGTATTTAGATTAGTTTCAGGTATACAGCATAGTGAATTAATGATTCTATACATTACTCAGTACTCACGAAGGTAAATGTACTCTTGGGACACCTGGATGTCTCAGTCGGTCAAGTGTCTGTCTCTTGATTTTGGCTCAGGTCATGATCACAGGGTCGTAAGATTGAGCCCTGTCTGGGGCTCAGCACGGATTCTGCTTGAGGATCTTCTCTCTCCCTCTGCTCCTCCCCCTTCTTGTGCGGAAACACTCTCTCTAAATAAATTAATAATAAATAAAATCTTAAAAAAAAATTAAGTGTACTCTTAATCCCCTTCACCTGTGTGACCCATCTCCTCACATACTTCCCCTCTAGTAACCATCTGTTCTCTGTAGTTAAGAGTATTTTTTGGTTTGTCTTTTTTCTTCTTTGTTTCTTAAATTCCACATGTGAATGAAATCATATGGTATTTGCCTTTTTTGACTTATTTCGATGGTATTATACCCTCTAGAACCATCCATATTGTCACAAATGACAAGATTTCATTCTTTTTTTAATGGACAAATATTATTCCATTGCATATATATTCACTTCTTTATCCATTCATCTGTCAGTGCAACTTGGTCTGCTTCCATAGTTTGGCTATTATTAATAATGCTGCAATAAACAGGGGTGCCTTTATCTTTCTCAATGAGCCCTTTTGTTTTCTTTCGTTAAATATCCAGTAGTGGAATTACTGAATCTTACGGTAACTCTATTTTTAATTTTTTGAGGAATCTCAATACCTTTTTTCTACTCTTGGAAGGAGCTTTAGATAGAAAAGTCCCTGGAGACTTGCTTGATGTTGTTGAGATGTGTGATGCCAACTCAGCAACTGTAAGGCACTCAGGTTCTACATCTGAACATTGGGAGCAAAATTCTTGCTTTTAGTGAAATGTGGAAATTTGGAGATCTTAAAACCATAGCAAACATTTGTGTGTATATCAGTACTCTTCTAAGACGTGTTCTTATGTCTTTTAATTTGGTTCTTATATCCCTGTGGAGTCATGAAGTCAGAATATCTCCATTTTCTAAATGAAGAAATCATGTTTTGGAAATACCAGGTGTCTTGGCCAAAGTGATCAAGTACTAAGTGTTGGAGCATATGTTCGCTTCAGGATTTGTATGCACGGAATATGTGAGTGCAATGTGTTGGAATTCCTTCGCAATCAGAACTATTTAACTTTAAGATGGTGACATTGGTGTAAGAAATGACAGAGAAAATTGACCTGTAAAAGAGGGTTTTAAAGTAGGAGGTTTTAAATAGAGGGTTTTGCATTTCTACTTAGGAGGTTTGAAATCTTAATTCTGAGTGAAGAATAAATAGCTTTGTCTAGAGGACTATATTTATTTATTTACTTTTATTTTTAAGATTTTATTTATTTATTAGACAGAGATCACAAGTAGGCAGAAAAACAAGCAGAGAGAGGAGGAGGAAAGCAGGCTCCTCCCTGAGCAGAGAGCCTGATGCTGGGCTTGATTCCAGGACCCCGAGATCATGACCTGAGCCGAAAGCAGAGGCTTAACCTACTGAGCCACCCAGGCACCCCAGGACCTATATTTAAAAAGAGAATTATGTATGCCCGATAGTTTTGAACAGTATCTGGATTTTTATTTTCTCAGTTGAGTGTACTCATGGTAGAGGCATACTATATCTTAGTCACTCCTATCCAGGATTAACATTAAAAATAGAAAGTTATTCAAGATAATCTCTACCATCCCTTCTAGATATAAAATCCTATGTTACCATGTTATTTTGATGTTAGATTATATAGCACTTCTTACCTCAGGCATTCTTAATTTTTGTGTATGCATTTTTTTTGAAAACTGCCCCCCCTTTTGTAATATAATATCACATTCAGCTTGTTGACATTAATACAGTACACCAATCTTACTCAGATTTCCCCAGTTTGGCTTTTACTCATTTGTGTGTGCATATGTATTCTACACAATTTTGTCACCTGTGGTTTGTGTATCTGCCACCGCAGTCAAGATCCTGAATACCACAGAGATCCCTTGTATTGCTCTTTTATAACCATACCCACCTCTCTTCCAGGTTACGTTCCCAGTCTTTATTCCTAGCCCCTGGCAACCACTAATCTGTCCTCCATTTCCAAAACGTTGTCATTTCAAAAATGTTACACAGTTGGAATCATAGAGTATATTACTTTGGGGGATTGTTTTTTCTGTTTTTTGTTTATTGTTTTTCTGCTCAGCATGATTCCCTAGAGGTTCATGTATATTGTGTGTGTCAAGTCATGCCTTTTGACTGCTGAGTAGTATTCCACAGTAAGGATGTGCCACAGTTTATTTACCTGTTGAAGCACTTCCAGGCTGGTTCCAGTCTTTGGTTCCTGGTCCTGTTTTTGTATAAAGTTTTATTGGCACACAACCATGTCCATTTATTTACATTTTGTCGTAGCTACTTTGCAGAGTTGAATAATTGCACCACAGACCATATAGCCCACAGCCTAAAATATTTCCTAAAATATATCGGGCCCTTTATTGAAGAAGTTTGACAGCCTGTGTTCTGAGCATGTGTACAAGCGTGTAGTAATCTGCTTAACTGTTAGAACATTTGAATGCTATTGTTATGATCATTTTAATCATTTTGCAAAGAAATTGCAGCATAGAGAAATTAAGTAATTTGCTCAAGGCCAAATAGCTGAGCCAGGTTTTAAAACCCAGGCAGTCCGGCTCTGGGAACTGCCTCTTAACCAGTCCTGCTCTCAATTAACTCAAGAAAGGGGAACTGAAAACAGGAAAGGCACCAGAGGGCCAGCAGCTGAGCCATGGGGGTTTTCTTTGAAGGCTGAAGGGATAATGGGATTTAGCCTGTGGTCATTTGCTTTCTTAGGAGAATAATACTTGGAACAGAGCTAAAATTTCTCACTAATTTGAATTTAGCAATTCCACATAGGACTTTCTACATTTTTCCAGGGTTTAACTAAGGCTCAGGCCTCATGTCCTGGTCACCTGCTTCCCACAGCTCCCCTGGCAAATAGAAAATTAGCAGAGCCATTGTTTTCTTCTGCTTCTTTCCCAAGGATTTGCAGTTAAGTAGGGACCTGGTCCTAGAGAAACCTCCCTGGACTAGGGGGGATGTGAAATGGTGGCTTTTAAACAAAATGCATTTTTTCCCTCATTTTAAATGGGAAGACTTAGGCCCAGCTGAGATCTGGGTCTTTCTCTAGGATGATCAGCTATCTTGATTTTCCCAGGATTGAGGATTGATTGATTGATTGATTTCTTTCTTTCTTTTTTTTTTTAAGATTTTATTTATATGACAGAGAGAGACAGTGAGAGAGGGAACACAAGCAGGGGGAGAGGGAGAGGGAGGAGCAGGCTTCCCGCTGAACAGGGAGCCAGATGTGGCTGGAACCCAGGACCCTGGGATCATGACCAGAAGAGAAGGCAGACGCTTGAGCCTGCTTGAACCACCCAGGCACCCTGAGGATTTCTTTTTAATTTAAATATAGTTGACATATATTAGTTTCAGGTGTAAGACCTTGTGATTTGACAATGATAAACATTATAAAATGCTCACCACAATAGTGTAGTTATCATCTTTCACTGCAAAAAATTATTGCAATATTACTGACTATATTCTCTCTGCTGTACTTTCTTATCCCTGTGACTTATTTTATAACTGGAAGTCTGTGCTTCTTTTTTTTTTTTTTTTTCTAAATTTTTATTATTTTTGTTTATTATTATTATTATTATTTTTTAATTTTTTATTTTTGATAAACATATATTTTTATCCCCAGGGGTACAGGTCTGTGAATCACCAGGTTTACACACTTCACAGCACTCACCAAATCACATACCCTCCCCAATGTCCATAATCCCACCCCCTTCTCCCAAACCCCCTGCCCCCGGCAACCCTCAGTTTGTTTTGTGAGATTAAGAGTCACTTATGGTTTGTCTCCCTCCCAATCCCATCTTGTTTCATTTATTCTTCTTCTACCCACTTAAGCCTCCATGTTGTATCACCACTTCCTCATATCAGGGAGATCATATGATAGTTGTCTTTCTCTGCTTGACTTATTTCGCTAAGCATGATACGCTCTAGTTCCATCCACGTTGTTGCAAATGGCAAGATTTCATTTCTTTTGATGGCTGCATAGTATTCCATTGTGTATATATTGGAAGTCTGTGCTTCTTAATCTTCACCTATTTTGCCTATCTCCCCAAACCCTTCTTTCTGGTGTCCACTGGTTTGTTCTCATATTTATGAGTATGTTTCTGTTTTTGTTGTTTTTAGATTCCATGTAGAAGTGAAATTGTATGGTATTTGTCTTTCTCTGACTAATTTCCACAAGCATAATAGCTTCTAGATCCATCCATGTTGCATTTTAAAGTTGCAGAAGACAGTCCACATTTGGAGTAGAGAATTTGACTTTTTTTTGTTTGGAATTCAGATGCTCTTAACATGGAAATAGTGCTCTCTGGTCCTTAGTCCTTAAACCTGCGGAACCGCATAGCTCAATTATGTATGATGGGTAAACTAGGCTTTGAGGAATTCCATAAGCAAAGCCAGCCATCACTTATGATATTGTTTCTTTGGGGAACATTGATTTTTCTTCAAGACTGGGCGTTTGTTTCTTGCCTTATTAGAGCCCTATACTTAGAAAATGATCTTAAAGGAATTTACTAAGGAGAACATTCTTATTTCAAAGGTGGGGTCTTGCTTAGTCATTAAGCATCTGCCTTCAGCTCAGGTCATGATCTTGGGGCCCTGGGTTTGAGCCCCGCATTGGGCTCCCTGCTTAGCAGGAAGCCTGCTTCTCCCATTCCCCCTGCTTGTGTTCCCTCTTTCCCTGTGTCTCTCTCTCTGTCAAAATAAATAAAATCTTAAAAAAAAAAAGGTGGGGTCTTTTCATATGTCCAACTTAGCTGACCGACATTGTCCAGGAGGGAAGAGGATAAAAGCTTGGGTTTTTAAAAATTTACATTTTCTTTAGCTACTTTAGTATTCTGAGGGGACTTTTTTACTCTGGGAATAAGATATAATTTTTGCTTAAGCTAAGTTGTTTATTTTGTTGTGGTAGGGTATCTCTGCCTTTGATTTGATTGTATATTTCTAAGGCTTTATTTTCTTCAAAGAAAGAATGATTGGGCTAACAAGATCTTCCATGAACAGTTTAAGGTTGTCATCAGACAGTGAGTGATAACATAAGTGGCCTGACTAAAGCAGTGATTTCAACTGGTATGGGGTAGAGGATTGTTTCTAGCTATTATACTTAATATATTTTTAAATTTTCAATTAACAGTAAAAGAGGCCTTAAGATTTTTATTTTGATTAAAAGAGGGATGTTAAGTCATCAGCCTAAGGAGGAAAAAGATTAAATACAAGTTCATATTCTCTCCAGACCCAAAAGAACTTACAAAATGTGCCCATGTTATCCTTTTAGTGTGAGCATGGCATGCATGTGGGGGTGAGAGAGAGAGAGAGAGAGAGAGAGAGAGAAATCCAAGCTCCAACAAGTTGTGATTTTACAAGGTTGTTCAGCCCATAAACACTGGGGAGCCAAGATTCAGTTCTAGTTCTTTTAAATACATTAGACGTAAGTATCTTGGCAGCTAAAACTGTATGTATCCAAGGTGGAAGTAGGGATAGGAGAAATTACAGTAAAAGATTTTACTACTAACATGAGAACTTTTATGGCTTACATTAAGTGTACACTTTTTCCTTCGTGTTAGTTAGAACCTTAGTAGAGTAGAACCTTTCATAGGTTAAATAATACACCTTTATGGGTGTCCTAGTTTGTTTCCTTGTGGAGTAGAGAATTTGAATTTTTGTGTGAGCTTACTGTAGATGAGGGAATGGTCATAAGGTGTTTGCCTTTCCAACAAATGGCATTCCAATAAAGAGGGAGAGGAGTCTGAGGAGACACATGAGCAGAACAGAATTATGCATTATCCCCTGTTGCACGGAGTCATTTATGGTACAGAGAGTGTTGTACCATCCTGGACGAGTCTAAATGTATCCAGACCCAGACCTTTGCTTCTGGGCCATTCAGCTGCTTGTTTTTGTGCAGAAAAAAGTAAAAATATCTAGGAAGTGTGCAGTGGTCATTTGGTTTAAACAGCTTGTCGCCTGTGATTCCTCAACAAATAGTGGTGCTTCCTAAATAATGAAATCTGATACAGGACCATTTTTTAAAAGGTTAAGGTATGAAAATTGTTTTGAATATGTCTGGCAGGTGCTCGCTTCGGCAGCACATATACTAAAATTGAATATGTCTGGCAGAAATGATAATCTGGACATGACATTGTATTTGTGTTGGAGCCCGTGCACATAGATAACCAACCACAAACATATCTCTAATAATTACTTTACTCATCCAGAAAGCAAGACTGACAGAGCTTAAGACAAAGAGGACAGTTGTGAAACTCAGCCTGTGTCATGTTGTGGGTTCAGTAACAAATCACCTATTTAGGGTTTAATTTTCCACACTGACCTGAAGCCGATTCTGCGTGAAGATGGGGAAAAGTATTATCGTCCTTTGATCAAAATCCAAATCTGTATGCTCAGAGCAGGAAAATTTGTAATTATTTGGTAAAAAACAGCTGAACTAAGAAAATTGCCATTCTGTCTAAATTCCTCTCAGGTTGTTCAGGGGTTTTATGGGGGTGTGGGGGAAAGACTTTTTGTGACTTGAGCACTGAGTTCTACCCTTTTCCTGGCTATTTTGACTTTAAGCAAGTTAAATTTCTTCCCACAAATAAGTTGTAGTGTTTTTACCTTTGCTGTCATTGTTCTAAGTCTCTAAAACATCATGTGCCTTAGTTACCTACCTCCTCAGTAAAAAAAGGACATTATCTTTGAGCTTCCATGATTTTTTTCTTCCAGATTTTTTGGGATATCATTTAACTATCCTAAAACCCACTTAGTTTTGGTGCAGAATATTTCTGTGATTCTGGAAGGAGGACTCCTGCCTATTTGCAGTCACTTCCCACTCCCACCCCCCAGTTCTAGGCAACCACAAATGTACTTTATAGATTTGCCTTTTGTGGACATTTTATTTAAAAGGAATCCTGTAATATGTAGTCTCTCAACTTTGCCTTCTCTTAACATTTTTGAGATTCATCCGTATTACAACATATACTTCATATTCCATTGTATGGACGACGTACCACCCTTTATGCCTTCATCAGTTGATAGACATTAAGTTGTTTTCACTTTTTGGCTCTTAGGAGTAATGCAGGTATGGAGATCGAAAGAAACTGCTATGCTATTTTAAGAAACCACCAAACTGTTTCCCAGAGTGGCTGAACTATTTCACGTTTTCATCAGCAATGTATGGGGGTTCCAGTTTCTCCTCCTTTTCAACAGCACTTGTTACTGTATTTTTCCATTACAGCCAGTCTAGTGGGTGTGAAGCAGTATGTCACTACAGTTTTGATTTGCATTCCCCTAATGACTAATAATGTTGAGAATCATTTATGTGCATATTATCCATTCATATATCTGCTTTGGTGAAATGTCCATTCAGATCGTTTGCCCATTTTTAAGTTGTGTTTTTTTTTGTCATCTCATTAATGAGTTGTAAGAGTACTTTATATATTCTGGATACAGGTTACATAAATAATTCAGATATGTTTTCTCCTATCTTATGACTTGTCTTTTGGTTTTTTTGATAGTATCTTTTGAAATGCAAACATTTGAATTTTGATGAAGTCCAGCATGTCATTGTGTTCTTTTCCCATGAAACTTTGACCATGTGTTGCCCAATCATTTTACTCTTCTTGAAGGAGCTTTGAGGTCCCGGACATGGGATGTGTTAACTTTATGGTGTTCTCACATGCATCAGGCTTATTTTGAATAAAGGGGGTACAGTGTAGATGTTCCTCATTAAACTTACTCTGTTTTGGAAAATTCATCACAGACACATTTACCTTCTTTCAGAGTGAGTTAACATCTGCCGCAGATCCTGTTGTCATCCTGAGCAGACATTGATGTTTTTTTGGTGAGGTTTGAAAAATTAACATTTGAATGTGAAAAGTATTTTCATTTCATAATGGTCCTATTTAGTCTTATGTCTTCTTTTTTCCAGAAAGCCACCATTCACAAATTATTTTGAAAACATCTAAGGTTAATTGCCAAATACATTTTATGGTTAAAATAACTAAGACACTTGAGGCAGATTTTACCAGAGGTAGATTTTAGAAGGTTGTAATGCCTGGCTAGTTTCATCTGTGAGAAAGAATAAAACCAACTTTGCCTTCCAGAACCTGTATTGTGTTTCATAAATACAGCTAAGTCAGTTCCTCAGGTTCCACAAGATCAGGGTCGCTGAGCCTTAGCACTGTTGACATTTCGGGCCGGGTAATCCTGTGTCGTGTAGGTGCTGTCCTGGGCATCAGAGGACCCTTAGCAATATTCTTAGCCTCTGCCCACTAGATGCCAGTAGCATCTCCTAACTTGTGACAACCAGAAATGTCTCTGGATGCTGACCTGTTCCCTGCAGGGGCACGAACACCCCTCCTCCCCATAAAGAACCACAGCTTTAGATGTGTATCTAGAACTGTGATTTCAAATAAATAATAGTAACAGAATTCAAAGAAGTCCCTCTTCCATTTCCAAAGGTGAGGATTGCCTCCAGGGTTGATAAAATGGTCTTTGCATGCAGCCGGTAAAACGTAGGGGCTGGTGATTCCTCCCTGGCCCGCACAAAGCACTTCTCCATGCTCTTTCTCCCTTTCCTGCCAGCTTCTTGCTGTTCTTTTGTGCAAGTTCATCTCACTGCACTGTGAGATCTTCTGAGGGTCAGCGCAGACCATGTATGTAGTATTCGCCCTGCCCCCTGCCTCCCTCACCCCCAGTTATTTTAAGATGCAGCTGTGGTGACCAATTCCAGATGGTTCCTGGGAGCAAGCAAACTTCAGGAAAAGGAGGAGGGCTGAGTGAGATTTCCTCTGCTCTGACTTCAGAATGCTCCCACTGTGATACAAAGAGCCCCAGAGTGTTAGGCGATGTGGATTTCAAGGGTGACCAGAGAGGAGGGATGTGAGAGGAAAGGGTAATTAAGTGTTGTAAGCAAAGCAGAATTGCTGCCCTCTTGTTCAGGCCCTGCTGGGTTGCCCCGACCCAGTTACTATGCCCCCAGCCGCCTAATAGTGCTCGGGCCAGCCAGCTGTCCTCAGACCACAGCACGTCCCGCAGATATGTGCCCCCCACTTCCCGGAAGCGGCCCGTTACTCCGGAATCATGGATGAGAACTTCCCTGCATTTGTTTCTGCAAGGTCCCAACCCTGAGGTTGTAGTTGGCACCTTTCAGCATCCCACAGACTGTGATGGCCCTTTCAGTTGCAGCAGTCTGATCTGCCCCTGGAACTCAGGGAATAATCTGTTCATAGTGGCTACTAAGTACTGGACAGCAGCACCCACCTTCGGGGGCATTCGCATGTAATCATGGCTATAACATTGTAACAAGTTGCAACACTGCAGATGCTTAACCCCCTGAGCTACCCAGGCGCCCCTCATTATGATTTCCGAAGGTCTCTCTTTCCTTTCCTTGCTTGCTAATGAAAACTCTGGCTTCCATATTTTTGTCCTAAATCACATTTTATTCAATTCTTCTCTTTCATAATGGCTACTTTCCCCTTCAGCTGACGTCAGACTCTACTGCCTCCTATAGTTTTCCTAATTGCTTTCTCTTCTGTTTTAGTCTGTGCCTTAACAATGGGAAAGAAACATTTGAGAAGGTGTATTTTGGGAAGAGAGGGGCCTGAGCAGCTTAAAGAGGTGGCGATTTCCTAATTCCACTTTCTCTTACCAGCTCCTCTCAGTGCATCTCTGACCTAGCTTCCTCCCCATAGGCAAAAACTTGACCTGAGGAGGAGGAAAGGAGCGTTCGTGAGGGGCACTCTGTGTCTGGTGCCTGCCTGTGCCTTCTCATGCACTGTTTCATTTAATATGCAAGAAGCTATTTGAGGGGTGCGTGTATGTCCACTTTTACCACTGAGGAAGTGAGACACAGAGAGATTAGTTTGTCCTTCTCACAGAGGGCCAGCATTCAGATGCAGGTCTGTCTGAACCCAAGTCTGAGCTGTCTCTGTTTGATGGCCTTCTCTGTTGCGATTAGTACCACCAGCACAGAGTGCGGGGAGAGGAACCTTTGGTCCCCAGAAGAGTAGATCCTGTGAAGGACACTTGTTCGTGGGGTGGGAGGTCATGATACCTCGCTGTAAGGACAGCTTCAGTTCCATGAGGAAGGATAAAACCACGTGAGTACTGGTCTCCAGAAGGATCATCTTGATTCAGAGTGGCAGCTACCATTTCCCACTGGGCATAGAAAATATGATTTAATCACTAGACAACTTCTCTTCACAAAGAATGACTTGATTAGTTTGGGGAACATTAATTCAGCTGGAATCAAAAGTGTCCTTAATTCTATGACTGAGGAAGATAGGAATAAGCCAAAGTAGTATCAGTGCACTTAGTTTAGAATAGACTTGTTTTGGGAGCACCTGGCCGCCTCCGTTGGTGAAGTGGTGAAGTGGTCGTCTCTGTTGTGAGATCAGATGTTGATCTGAGTTGTGAGTTCAAGCCCCGGCTTGGGCCGTGAAGCCTACACATGCACAACACAATAGAAGGGACTTTTTTTTTTTTTTTTTGCCTTTTTTGTTCTAGAGTGAATAGGTGAGGGGGTAAGGTAAGGGTTGTGTGTGTGTGTGTGTGTGTGTGTGTGTGTGTGAGAGAGAGAGAGAGAGAGAGAGAGAGACTGAAAATGGATATTTTTTTGGGTTCTGGGAATTCACCTTGGAACTTAGGTTTGCTTTCCTAATTAATGATACAGAGAATATTGCCTCTTATTGACTCTGAACTAAAGAAAGCTAGCTGCCTCCTCCTCTGTGATTGCTTTCCGGTTTTACCCGCTTTGAGGGTAGCAGCATAATGACAGAGGAAGCACAGAGGGGGCCTGAGGACAGAGGAGTGGTTGGGTTGCTGAGCTGACATGCTTCCCTGGTGTGCAGCTCTCTTCAGCTCTCTTGAATCGTTTTGTCATTCACTTGCCATGTGGGACTATCAGGGAAATAAGCTCATGGAAGAACTGAGAAGTAAATAGGAATTGCTGGATTATTGCCGGCTGTCTAACAGTTTCTCAAACAGGGAAAAAGATTTATACTTGCACTTAGAACCCGGGAAAGGTTTATACTTGCTACTGGAACTGGGTTGACATTTAACTTCTCATCTGAAAACACTACAGATTAACTATTTTAAGCTGTGAGACCAAGTCTGTGGTAACAGACTGGCAATTAATCATCTAGTATTTGTCTCTTCAAAAATGATGTATTACAGCCCCACCAGGTGGCTGCCAAAAGTGTGAGTGAGACAGGCCAACACCCGCAAGGAGGAGGGAGAAGCTGCTCTTGATTTTATTTGTGCATCATTTTGATTGCATCAAAAGTCAGCTTAGGGAAGGGCAAAGAAGGGGGAAAGAACACTGTAGGGCTTTCTAGGAAGTCTGGCAGAAAACCCCCACACAATCACTGTGACTCAACTTCGGACACATAAATACCCCAAACGCAGGCAGAATTTTTGAATGAGTTACTTGTGTTTCGGGCTCATATATTCTGGTGCCCTACTTCTGGCTGTTATTTTTAGTTTTTCTAAAAGAGCAGGGGATACTGTAGGCCCATAGGTTAGTTTTGGCTTGTGACCACTGGATGCTTGAATGTGATCTAGCTTAGATTCTAAACATCACATGCAGTAGTGTAGTAGGAAGAAATAAAACTGGTGACCTGAATTTCATTTTATGTCCTTCTCCTTTAGGCAAGTGGCGGCTTCTTCTTTTTTTTTTTTTTTGGCCCTCAGTTTTCCCATCTGTGAAATGAGTAAATGATACTGGCTGATCTCCAGAAACTCTTAGTCATGTGCATGAGCATTTGAGCAATTTTTGTTTTAATCTGGAAAAGAATAAACGTGTTAGACGTTTGAAACCAAATAAAAAAGATGAGTGAGAAAAGCTATATTTAATGTAGACATTTACATTTTTTAAATTAAACTCTACATTATGATATTGATGACAAGAAGAATGAGACCGTTCACTCTTCTCTAGTTGTGAGATGGCACAGATGTGATAATAAAGTCCATATGCAGCCTCGCCGAAAGTATCTGATTAGACATAAAATGTTAAAAATAAAAGAATCTGATAAGTAAATTGAGCTATCAAGTTATTCTAGGCAGCACAAGGAGTATGAAAACACACACACACACACACACACACAGCTATGAAAACACCAAAAGGTGAAGTTTGTTTTCCCAACTTATAGTTCTGTTCTCATCTAGGTTTAGAGAAAAGAGAAATTGTTTCTTTCTGTGTGTTCAGTAAATATCTTCCTCATTTGAAAATCAGACAGTATAAAATTGAAATTTTAAGGGCTCTGAATAACACACTTTGGTTTGTTGTCTTGTAGTTTATGCACTGATTAATAAAATGAACCACCCTTAATGGACCCAGATATCCTAAATTGCAGCTAGTGAGTAGATGACCGCTTCATTGACTTTATTTTTTCATGTTAGTTGAAGACAGTGATTTCAAAAAAGCATAACTGAAATTTTCTTCCAATTTTTGATGATACCACCAGTTTAGGAAATATCATGAATCGATTGTAACGATGGTAGGAATCCTCATCCCACACTCCTTGTACCTTGCCCCTTAACAAATTTTACCCTTTGTGTTTGCCCACTTAAAAAAAAAAAATAGTTAATTCGTTGTTTTAAAAAATTACCCAGGAATGAAGAAAACTGATTCCATATGGTGGCTCCTCCTACCCTTAAAAAAAATCAGCTTATACATTTTTTTGTTACTTCCCTTGGTTTAGTTTGCCTTCTTCCATATGTGCTTTTATCGGCATATTGCTATGCCACCTGCTTGAAGTTTGGAAGATTAGTTTGAATGCGGCATAGACTTTGATCTAGGAAGGTTGTTGGTTTTTTTTTTTTTTTTCCCTGTGAGACATTTACATGAAAACAATCTTTGATTGTCATACTTTATCTGCTCCTCCTGCTTGTTTCCTATCTGAACTGGTCATAAGGCTCCATGAAGGACATTGCAGCAGGTTGCTATTGATTGATAATTAGTAAAAGATTACTTCAGGTAGAAATTAAGCAGCAACAACTGCTGATTTCTTAAAGAGACAAGATAAATTCAGATTTTCAAATATTGGCACAGACCTCATGATAATTTTAAAAAGTAACAATTCTGGTTGTGGTGAAAAATTTTAGAAAGTTAGTTTCACAATGCACCATATGTCAAATGCAGTCTTACATCTATTTTAAATTTAGTTTTCTATTTTAATTAAAAAAGGGGGTTTTGTTTTCAGACTTGTTCCTCCTAGTAACCACATGACGAAAGTTTACCAATGAAAAGCATGCATATGTCACATACACATTTTATATGTTATTATGCATTATTCCCAGCAGTCTTTTGGACTAAACAATTTTTCTCTTTTTGTTGAGCAAAAACTATGGCAGTGGTCCACATATGTAATCTTAGCTCTGGAATTGAAAGTTTAGCTCCTAGTTTTCTGTGCCCTGCTAATTGTGAGTTTGAGGGATATTTCCTATGTTCATCTTCATTTGCATCGAAAAGGAGTGAGTGGCCATTTTGCCACATTATATTCTTATAATAATCCAGTTTCATTGGCATGTTATTTTACTTCTCTAAGCTTACTTTCCACCTCTGTGTAACACAGAGGCTGTGGGTATGGATGTGAGAGATGGGGGTTTAGGTTAGAACAATTTCTAATGTTTTCCTCTTGTGATTTTTTTATGGCATTATGGAAGCAGACTGCTTCGGTGGCTCCGGGACCTTATCTCTACTTGTTCTTCATTGACTTAGCTTTTACTACAAGAATTTCGTTAGTTCTAGCCATGTTGCACAGGGCTTTTTGAAAGATTTAGGTATATTCTAAATAATTAAATGTGCTTGTCTATTATGTATTTAAATTATGCCAAAAGTATCTTTATCAACTGGAGTTGGCTTTCAAAGAATCTGAACAAGGCTGACTTTAGTAAATGGAATTGGGGTCTTTTATCAATATCCTTTCTTTTATATCATTAGTTGAATTGACGTGTATGCATTTGGCCCAAGGAAGATGTTTAGCTTTTATTTTATTAATGGCTTAGCCTTACTGCTACCTTCCTTATAACTTGCAATAAGCACAGATAGTTATAGATTCTTGAAGATTCTTGTAACTTCCATCTCACATGAAGTCCGTAAGCTATAAAATAAATGTAAGCTGTTATTCTTCCTCTTCTACTTGCTCTTTTCTGGGTGTGTGGTTACATGATTATTTTGTCTTCTGTCTAACCTAATCACAATCGTTTTTGTGCTCTTAGAGAATAAAAGCCAATAAGTTAAATTATGTCACCATTACTTTTATAATCAAATGCTAGAGAAGAAAATGCCCTGATAAATGGGAGGGCTTTTGAAATCCGTACACAAAGAGGAGGAGGCAAAGGTACCACGTTAATCTGCTACCTTTTTTAGGTTTTTGTTTTTCAAGATTTACCCATTCATTTGAGAGAGTGACGGAGAGCGAGCAAGTAGGGGCAAAGGGAAAGAACCTTCAAGCAGACTTCTTGCTGAGTGTGGAGCCTGTTGTGGGATTTGACCCCATGACCCATGAGATCATGACCTGGGCTGAAACCGAGAGTCAGACACTCAACTGGCTGAGCCACCCAGGCATCCCAATCTGGATCTTTTTGAGAGACTTGATCAGTGTGTATCAGTGTTGCACTTCCCATGGTAACGTTGTGTCCTTTGTTTAGATATCCTTGGAACAGAAGATCTTGTTGTGGAAGCAGCTGCCGATGATGCTGTGAGGTTTTATCCCTGGACCATTGATAATAAATACTACTCAGCAGATATCAATCTGTGCGTGGTGCCGAACAAATTTCTTATCACTGCAGAGATCGCGGAGTCTGTCCAAGCATTTGTGGTGTACTTTGACAGCACACAAGTAAGATTTGGTTTGCCAGGGACCTTGAGTGAGAAATTATTTGGTACTTTCTTTATCCGCCCCCCCCACTCCTTTTCCATGAGTTCTCTTACTGTCTCTTCTTCTGGTTATTTGTATGTTTGTTTTTCCTCCCTCTAGAAGTCTGGTCTTGATAGTGTCTCCTCATGGCTTCCACTGGCAGAAGCATGGTTACCTGAAGTCATGATCCTGGTTTGTGACAGAGTGTGTGAAAATGGTAAGGCATGCCAATGGGACCATGGTTGGTTCATATAATTGCTGTCCCTTGGTAAACAGAATATACTTTTGTTTTCTTAACTTAGAACAGTACATCTCCTGTGATTATATTACTTTACAAAGTATTTTTAGCTATTTCTCTTTGGAATCTTGCAATATTTACATTTTATTTTTTTAAGAACGGGCACTTGGGTTTGAGTAATCATTTTCTTTATTTTGGATGCCTTTAGGATAACACTGAGGGTAACACTGAGATTAATGGAAGCATTGCAGTGATACGCTGTTTTAAAAAAAATTTTACTTATGAAGATTCTTTTGCACATTAGGTGTAAACCGACAAAAAGCTCAAGAATGGTGTATCAAGCACGGCTTTGAATTGGTAGAACTTAGTCCAGAAGAGTTGCCCGAGGAGGATGGTAAGTATTTATGTGTCAGGAGAAACATGGCTTTGGAGATGTGAGGGAATATTTTAATGCAAGGAAGAAGAGCCATAGTGAAATTCAAAAAACATTTTTTCCTCAGCTGTTTAAAGAGATTTGTGCACAACCCACTGGTGTGGTCTTACTATTAACCAAATAATCCATATTTTGGGCTTTACCACATTGTTAGGATTTTTCAAATATTGTTTTTCTTCTAGATAAATGTAGAGGATTTCTATCTTAAATCTTAGTCATTTCCTCAGTCTCTCTTACCCTTTGTCCGCTGCCAAAAAAAGAGGGTTTGACCCATGCACTAAATAGTTAAAATTTATGTTCCTTATTTTGAATTTCTCACATCCTGAGGCTGAATTCCCAGGAACCGTAGGGGGCATGTCGGCCCTGTTTTTATGTCCTTTAGACATATGAGACTAAAAACAGTCTCAGAATGCCCCCAGCGCCAACCCCAGGGTAGCTCTCCACTTAACTGCCTCTGTGATACTTTGGACCTTACGTTTCTTCCCCCTCTCTCTTCCCTTCCTCCACTACTCTTCTCACCTTCTCTCCTTCAGCATCTACCTGTGCCAGGACCTACCAAGAGAAGACAGGTTTTGGGCCACCAAAACCTTATAGTCAAGTACAGGAGATAAACACATACATGAACAATTGAATTGCCCAATGGAATGTCATAAGTATTTAAAAATATATGGGTCCTGTGGTATTTCAGAGATGCGAGAGATTATTTCTATTTAGAAATTCCAAGACTGTCGTGGCATCATGAACTTTCACATGTCACTTGCTCCATGGGGAAGAAATGGGAAAGGCACAGGGCTTGTAGTGAGGGGACCAGTAGGGATGTGGCGTTAAGATGCCAGTTGTTGCAAAAGACATTCTAAGAGACAGCCAATATGAATTAAAGTACATAGACAGGAAATAAGTAATCATTCTACGAAACCTATTTTAAAGGGAATTAAGAAATCTCTTTTTATATTCTGCCTTATTTAGAATTTTTCCAGAATTTTACCTTTGGGAATAAAGCCCTTCCAGAGAAGAATAGGATAAAAAGGTTGATTTTTCTCCCTCTACATTTTTAATAATAATTGAAAATTAACAAGTACAATTTCTCTTCCCGTTTCTCACAGGTCCCCTAAACTTGGGCCTTGTTTTGTGTATGTGAGCATGTACATAATTGCTTATTTCTGACACTAGAATTTTCTCTTCATCCTGTTGTCCTTCAGAGTCGACATTTGAGTCATTTATTTAAAATATGTTTTGGGGCGCCTGGGTGGCTCAGTGGGTTAAGCCTCTGCCTTCGGCTCAGGTCATGATCCCAGCGTCCTGGGATCGAGCCCTACATTGGGCTCTCTGCTCCACGGGGAGCCTGCTTCCTCTCTCTCTCTCTGCCTGCCTCTCTGCCTACTTGTGATCTCTGTCAAATAAATAAAAATTAAAAAAACAATCTTTAAATCTGTTTTTATTTTGTAATTTCTTCTCCCTTATACCACCATACATCTCCTTGCTCCTTGACTGAACAATGTTCTTGCATTAATATTGCTTAATATTGAATTAGATTTTGACAGATCTTTAGATGAAGTAATGAAATCCTCCCTAGAATTTTTAAAAATAAACCATAAGCTTTGTATGTGTGTATCCTAACACCAGTATGAGACTTCCTGCTTGTCTGGAATAGATTTCATCTTACTGGTTCTAGCTCTTTAGTTCAGACCATATTTTTGGTTTCTGGTTCTGTCATCTGAAGTGTTAGTTATCCTTTTAAGAACTGAATCACTCATAGTTCAGGTAAACATGCCTTTTATTTCTTTCTTTAAACATCGAGGTGAGAAAGCTCACTTTGTATTTTCAGTTTAATCCTTGCCATTGTTTCTGTTAGGTTGGTAGGTCGCTCTTCTTTGGATGACTCATCCAGCCCTCAGTTCTTATAGAGCGCCTACTGTCCTTTAGGCATCTTGTTGGGTGGTGAGCCCCACCTAGAGGGGGGTTTACAGGGGTGAATCGTCACTTCCAGCACCTCTTTCCTCTGGAAGAGGTGTGTGCAGAGTGGCTTCAGCCCCACTTTTCTTCGAGAACAGCGTACATGATTTGCCCTTGATCAAATAGCTAACAAATTATGGAGCCCTCTCCCTGCTTATTCATGTTCTCTCTCTGTCAGATAAATAAAATATTAAAAAAAAGAAAAGAAAAAGAAAAGAGCCCGAATTCCAGATCGGATTTTCTGACTTCTAATTCCATGCCCGGCCAGGCCACTAGACACAGGTTCTATGTGGATTGTGCTGCATAGGCTCTTAGGAGACTTTCTCCTTCAGGCACATGGAAACTACTTCTGCCATCGTTTACCGTATCCAGTCTTATAACACTCATTTCCATCGTACACATATCTGCAAGCTGAGAATATTACCTTGTTATATCCTAACTGGGATTACTGCCCTGTTATTTTGAGTAGTATCAGCTAAATTCCAGAAGCAAAATAGTACCAATACTAACCCAGCTAAATTAAATTGTCCTTTTTTATTTTTAACGAGCCTTGCCTGTCTCCTACACTTATGGTTGTAGTCATTTTACTTCTCTTAAACTCTCTTTCTCCAATCAGGAAATCGTTCTCTGAATATCTACTATAAATATCTACTATAAATTTGTTACTCTGTGATTCCCAGGAGAAGGTAGGGGCATTTACAGCATTTTGTGGCATACCAAGAGGACCATCCCTGCCATCAGGAAACTCGTTATCCTTAAATAGCCAAAATTGGTGTTTCCAAAGCTTTGCCAGGATTGTATAATTAACAGGAACTCACATTTCAAGAAAAAAAGAGTAGATCCCATTGGTGAGGTGATAGAGATGACTTTATCATAGAAACCTTTTATAAAGTGCATTTGTGTCATTGTTTTAGTTTCTAGGATATTCTTATCAAGATCTCTAAGCTCTGTATTTTTTCCTTTACTAGGTAAGTTACAATGTTAAGTACCAACTAAACTAGATAACTAAGCCACAGTTATTTAAAAGTATGGTTTGGGGGACAGACACACACGTGTGTGTGTGTATGTGTATAAATATGTGTATAAATATATCTGTTTCTCCTCCTGATTAGATGACTTCCCAGAATCTACAGGAGTAAAGCGAATCGTTCAAGCCTTGAATGCGAACGTGTGGTCCAATGTGGTGATGAAGAATGGTAAGTAACTTAGGACTAAAAACCTGGGTTTTTTTTTTCTCCTGTTCCTTGTAGGTTTTAAATTATTTGTGTATATGTGGAACCATTTGGCTCATATAAAATATATAGATTTGTTCAATTTTAAGTTCCCAACTGAAGAAAGAGCCAAAGGGGCATCTGGACCTTTCCTGATAGGAATTGGTGAGTCACTTGCACTATTTTACCCCTAGAGTGATGCAAAGAAGTTGGCATCTTTCAGAGGTTAATGTCATGGTGGCGTGCATGTGAGTTTGGCAGTTGAAGCAGGTGGAGGTAGACCTGAAGTCAGGACACCAGGCGGCAGCCTGAGAGTGAGGTCATGGGGTCTGGGCTGATATGGTGGCAAGTGGTCATGGGGCGGGAAGCCAGAGCTGAGATTCAGCGAGAAGGGCGTGGGCTGGTTGGTGCACGTTGGCCCCTGACTGTTGGTATCAGTTTAATGAGGCTGCCATAGAGAAGTACAGCATGCTGGGAGCGTAGAACAGCAGGTGGTTACTGTCTCCGAGCTCTAGAAGCCAGATATGTGAAACCAAGGTGTCTGCAGGGCCATGCTCCCTCTGAAGGTGCCCAGGAGGGATCTGTTCTGTTCTTGCTTCTGGCTTCTGCCAGTTCTTTGGCTTGTGATAGCATGCATACCTCCCGTCCTCGCACAGCCTTCTCCCCCAATGTGTTCACATTTCTTTTTTGTGTGAGGATACTAGTCATACCGGGACACCTGGGTGGCTCAGTTGGTTAAGCGGCTGCCTTAGGCTCAGGTCCTGCAATTAGGTCCTACATCTGGCTCCTTGCTCAGTGGGGAACCTGCTTTTCCTTCTGCCTACTCTGCCTGCCATTCCCCCTGCTTGTACTCTCTCTCTCTGGCAAAAACATAAAATCTTAAAAATAAAATAAGGACAGTAGTCATACTGAATTAAAGGCCTACTCTACTTCAGTGTGATTTCATCTTAACTAATTACACATGCAAATAAGGTAACATTAAGGTAACATGCTGAGGTATTGGGAGTTAAAACTTCTACCTGTGAATTCACTGGAGTGTACAGTTCAACCCATAACGTAGTCCTTTAGGAATTGCTGATTGTGTGGTATTTTTCTGTCTTGTAGCACTTGGTTGTCTCAACAAATACACCATGGTAGGTGAAACACTACGGAAAGGAATGAGAAAACGCCTATTTACACTGAGCTTACCCAATGTCCCCTGAGATAAGAGTCAAGTGGAAAATCAGCTTTATACAAGTAGAATACTTCATCTCAGTTTTTGGTTGGCACTTGAGTGTTAAGTGAGATTGGGGCCCTTTTGCTTGCCTGAGATCTGACCTGACCCATGTCATTCTGGAGAATCTCCTTCTGGTATAGTAAGCTACTCCTTCCCCTTTTCTCCCCTTCTATCCTTCTTCTCCCCCACTTTACTCTTTCTAGGGGGAATCTGATGTGTCTGTCACATTGAGTTGCAAAGATAGATGTTATTCTTTTACAGTAGCAATTAAAATAATGCCCTGCTAAATTTAGATTTTAGCCTATGTTGTCATCTCCCTGTGACCAAGAATGAGGCTTGGTCCTTCTCCTTCCTTCATTGAGCAAATCCTTGTTGAGCATTTATCATCGGCATTGCTCTATACGATCTTCTCTATAAAAATATGTTTAAGGTATGGTACATAAACTGAATCAATTTGGAATAAAATTATATTCAGTGGTGCTTGTTAAATTTATGAGAACTATTTTCAGAGAAGCTTACTCGGCTTCAATCACTATTTGAAAAATCTGCCCCCCCCCCAACCCGATCCCGTCAGTTCATACATTCAGGAAGTACTGCCTTGTAATTTACATTTATAGCTGTACATTTAGAGGTGGGACTGAACACACTTTATTACTTTGGAATTATGGTCAAAGGTGTTTTCTGAAAAAAGGCTGTTCTACCTGTTTTAGACACCAAACAATATTCTTAAGAGAATTGTAGAGCAAGGAGGCATACTGTGGAAATTTCATGACTCTGCCCTGAGCCTCTCTAACCTTTTCTCTTCAGTGTTGGTATGCTGATTTTGCAATTCACAAAAAGCCAAAATACTACCAGTAGCTTAATTCCATGTTAAAGAGGATCCTGAACTGTGTGGTATGGAGTAGACTTAACTACCTTCTCTCTAGGAGGAGCCCTGGATGTAGAAATACAGCCCGGGTCTTAGGCAGTGTCAAGGACATCCTTGTATAGCCCCACATCTTAGATTAGAGACTGAGCACTGTGTGTGTATGGGTTGGGTCATGTTATTCCTCCAGAGTGACCTACTTCCTGTGCTCTTTGCAGGACTTTGCTTTGCTGGTGGTCTGGGGACCCAGGGAACTGCTCCTTCCTCCCACCAGGCTTTTCATGAATGTCTGCCAGCAGGTGCTCACAGTGGTTAAATTTGGTTTTGGGTGATCTCCTCCTCTAGATCTTTCTCTCTTACACCCCCACTCCTTTCTCTTTTCTCTTTTTCTTCTTTTGTCTTTCTCTTGCTTTAAAAAATTGGTGGCTAAATATATGTAGCATAAAATGTCCTATGTTAACCATTTTATACGTATGATTCAGAGGCAGTAAGTACGTTCACATTGTTCTGCAGCCATGACTACTGTAGGGTTTTTAAACCAGAAAACTGTTTAAATCAGTAAGTTGGTTGACAAAGATATTAGAGATATTCTTTTTTCTTCTTCTTCTTTTTTTTTTTTTAACTGGAAGTTCATCCAGTTATTTTAATGAAGGAATAAATGTTTACACAAGATCTTAGAGTGTAGTATACCTAATTCAGTCCAAGGCTACCATAACAAACTCTGACCCAAGCCCTTGAAGATAGGGGCCGGTAAAGAAAATTTCTTATTCGTGAACACAGATGCCATGATTTTAATAAAAAGAATAGCATTTAACTACTGTAATACGTGGCCTTACACTTTATTATGTTGTAGTGGAATTTCTCCTTTACTGCTGTTTCTCTAAAGAATCAAGAGACAGTTTCTAGTCCTAACACTGTCACTGAGCTCTGTGACCTTGGATCTCATTTTGCCTGGGATTCATTTGTAATCTGGAAAATGGAGTTGAGCGTAATCCTTTGCTCCCCTCTGTGGCTACCCATTCCAGTCACCTGGAACACCTTTACCTGTGCCTCACCCGGAGTGTTTCTTTCAGAAAGGTGGGTGGAAGGGGGGTGCCGCAACTGTAGTTTACTGTAAGTGTCTTAGGAATTCAGATCAGCAGCGTGGCTGAAACTACGGACATAAATGATCGTCATCTAGTTCTAACTTGTAAGAGTCTGTGCCTAATCCATGGGAGTAAATCAGGCATTCCAGAAGTGGCATTAGCCCTGATGGACTTGCTTTCTCCGATTCCTAAATTGTGGGGTGTTTGCAAGTCACTCCTCTCACTTACGAAGCTGGCTAAAGACAGGACTGCCCAGTGTAGAGTCACCAAGTGGCAAAGACAAAAAATGTGGGCCATGCCTTTTATCTGTCCTCGGTGCCTTTTTCTAGTAGGAGCTAGTATTACGGCAAAGTTACCAGTGTTTGAATTACGAAATCCACCTGCAGATCTGAAAGAAATAATACAGCCTTTTTATTTTATTTATTTATTTATTTATTTATTTTAAGATTTATTTATTTATTTATTTGACAGAGAGAGAGATCACAGCAGGCAGAGAGGCAGGCAGAGAGAGGGGAAGGGAAGGAAGCAGGCCCCTGCTGAGCAGAGAGCCCGATGCGGGACTCGATCCCAGGACCCTGAGATCATGACCTGAGCCGAAGGCAGCGGCTTAACCCACTGAGCTACCCAGGTGCCCTAATACAGCCTTTTTAAAGTAGCTCATTGTCTCGAAGCATAATTGAGACCCTAGCTGTACCTGGGCCATTTGAGTTTTTTTCTGTCAACCTCCACTCTCTCTCTGGTCCACAATTTAAATCCAGTTTCAAGTGTTCATTCATGCATTAAAAAAAATATATTTATTGAGTACTTATGTGCCAGACATTGTTCTGCATGCTTGGAATACATCAGTGAAGAAAATGAACAAAAATTTCTGTCCTTGTGGTTTTCATTCTGGTGGGAGGCAGTAGTCAACAGACAACACAATTAATAAATTACACAGTGTGTTAAGAAGATGTTAAGTGATACAGGAAAAAAAATAATAAAGCAGGGTTGGGATGTCGAGATTGCCAGATAGACTACAGTATTAAATCGGGTGGTCAGGGTTGGTCTCCTTGAGAGCTTGAGATGTGAGGAAGGAGATGAGGTGCTTTGCCATGTGGATGTCTGGGAGAAGAGCAGAGCAGGCGTTGGAAATAGCTACAACAAAGGCCTTAAGGGAAAAGCGTGCCCTACAAATGAAACTGCAAACTGACCTCTGACGTGTTTGAAGCACATTTAGGAACACACAGTGGCTGAGGGGAGAAGGTCAGATAAAGCAGAGGACCAGATTATTTAAGGCTTTGTAGGGCATCAGAGTAACTTTCACATTTACTTAAAGTCAGCTGGGAGCTGTGGCGGGTCATTGAGTAGAAGAGTGACATGATCTGACTTTAGGTCTAAAAGGACCCCTCTGGCTGCTGGGTGGAGAATAGGTGATAGAGGTGAGGAGGAGCCAAGAAGACCTCTTAGGAGGCCATTGCAGCCCTCCAGGAGAGAGACAGTGGTGACCTGGATGAGAGTTGTAGCAATGGAAAATGTAAGTACAGGTCAAATTCTGGATATATTTTGAGGTGGAGCTTGCATGATTTCTTGATGGTTTGGGTATGAGATATGAGAGAGAGCAGTTAAGGTCTCTAGGATTTGGACCTGAGCAGTTTGAAGGATAGGTTGCCATCAATCGCAGTGAAGAAACTGCAGATGAAACAGACTTTGAGAGGCAAGGTAATCTATGAGTAATTCCGCTTTGGACCTGTTAAGTTTGAGGTGGCTACTAGACTTCCAAGGGGAGATGGCAAGTAGCCAGTTGGATAGACGTATGGAGTTTCAGAAGAGAGGCAAATGCGTGGCATTTAAAACCATGAGCCTGGATGAGATCACCAAAGGAGTAAGTGTAGTAGATAAAGTGGACCAAGGACTCAGCCCAGGGACATTCCAACATCAGGAGAAGAGAAGGAACCAGCAAAGGAGACTGACAAACAATGACCAGCAGGGTAGGAAAACCAAGACAGTAGAGTCCTAGGATCAAGCAGAGTGTTCTTCAGATGGAGGGAACAGTCAGCTACGCCAGATGCTGCTGGTAGGTCAAGTAAGATGAGAACTGCGAACTGACCTCTGGATTTAACAATGTGGGCTGTCACTAGTGACACCAATAGCTATAACCTCTCCATAATCGCAATTTCATGCGTCCCAATCTCTGAACAAAACCGAATTTTCCAGCATACTTCCTCCCTACAGTGCTTCAATCCAACTATTTTACAACTCCACTGCAACTTCAAAACTATCACCTTTGCACTGACCCTCTCCTCACTGATTTTCTCTTTCTCTTTCCTACCGTGTTGTAGCTATTGGTAATGATAAAGTCTCAGGGCATGACTGGGAATACATGGCTGAAGTGGGGGAGAGGACAACATCGGTAAAAGACATTTAGTGAACTGAGAGTTAAATTGTTGGAAGGGTCATCTCTGTGGCTATTGAACTTGCTAGGAATTCCTCAGTATTGGAGAAAATGACAGTGAACCAGTAATTAAAATTATGAAGAAATGAGGGGAAAATGGAGAGGAGGGGGTCTGTTGGATGGTGGTAGTGAAGTTCTTGGACACTTGCCATAGTCTTTGTGAAAATATCAGGAGGCTTTTATATCTGGGGAGATTTTAGGAGTACCTTAATTCATCATTTCTCAGCTGAGACCCACTGAGGGTAGGGGAGTGCATTTCAAATGCTAGAGCCTCCCCTTCAAGGTACTTGCCTGGCTCCCAGTGACAGTTACTTTAGTAAGCCTGTATTCCCTGTTGGTGGATAGGATGACAAATCTCTCAACTACATTGGGTTCAACACTGTTAGACACTTTTGAGCTAGTCTCTTCTCTCCAGTTTAGGAATGGCTTTGATAGCGTCCTTGCCAGATGACCATCCATCCTTTTTAGTTAAATGCTTCAAATAACAGGTACTTCAGTACTTTGTGAAATAGTCTTAGATGCAATTCATTGCATAGAGAAATCAAAGAACTGTTTTTATAATTACTAGCAGATAGAGAATCTTTTTATGCTAGTAGTGTTGGGGGGAAGACACTTGCTTTACTTTGTCATAGAACTGAGAATAAATGGTGACAGTTTTCTCTTTGGATGATGATATATTTTCCCTGCCTCTCACTGTTACTAGCTTTCCTTTTGATCCCTCGTCTTCCTAGTCTTCCTAGGAGATGAAGAAGGTTCCAACAACGGTTGGGAAAAAACTTAGCTCAGGGCTACTGAAGGAATCAAGGGAATGAGAAGAATGGAGATTGTCTAAAGTAGTAAGTTTGGAAAAACCAAAGGTGAGAAGGGATTTAACTGGAATCTGTAGTATAGGATATGTATAGGGTAGATACAGACTGGATTTCCCAAATCCCAGACCATTATAACTTTGATTTCAAATAAAATGAAAACATTATTGAACATGGAAGGAGATAGTTTATGGAGTGCATTACACTAAGCGGTTATCCAAGCAGAAAATGGATATGTTCCAAAAGGGGCTGCAATGAGTTCTCATGAATGGCTGTTGTACCTCATTCAAGTGGGGAAGGTACTTTGCCTGAACTTTTAAGGCTTATATCTTGGAGAGTAATCATGTTTTTCTTCCCACTGTTTTTCTATTTTCCTATCAAGTCTTATACTGGCTGGACTGACTCATGTTCTTGAATTTGGTAGAATTTAATAAAGGGCATTGTTTTATTTAGTATGATAGTGTACATGGCTTAGCCAAGTAAAGGCACTTATGATGTAGAATCTCCATGCATGCTTCTGGTGGGATATCTTCCTTTTACAGATGGGGAAGGGGTGGCGTCAGGAAGGGTCATTGACTTGGCCATACTCACACAGTTCGTCAGTAGCTAAGGTAGGACCAGACGGCAGATCCTCTGACCAGGATTGTTGTGTGTTTTTCCATTATAGTGTGTCAATTTACATTATTGGCTGGTTAGAGAAATGAAAACAGAGTGGTTAGGTAATTTATCCAGGCTGCACATAGGAAATTATTGGTAGAGTCAGATGAGTTCATTCCCTACAGAGCCTCCTCAGCCTAGGTGTTCTGGCATGAGTAGGATTTTAATAAGACAGACTGGAAGTAGTGATCATATCTGAGATTTGGACTTTTTTGCTTACTGCATTTAAAATAAATCCTTTCAAAAAGTAAATCCTTTTAATTTAATTTAATTTTAGAGTTTTTATTTATTTTAAATTTTATATGCTTTTATTGAAATATATTTGACACACAATGTTATTAGTTTTAGGTGTACAACACAGTGATTCAACAAGTCCATACTTTATGCTGTGCTCACCACAGGTGTGGTCCTGTCACCATGTCGCTATTATAGTACCACTGATTGTATTCTCTATGCTGTGCCGAAACTCCCCAAGATTATTCATTCTGTAACAAGAAGACTGTACCTTCCACTTCTCTTCACCCATTTTCCCCAACCCTTACACCCCCACGACCATCAGTTTGTTCTCTACCTATGAGTCTGTTTTCGCTTTTTGTTTGGTTTGTTTTGTTTTTTGGATTCCACATATAAGTGAAATCATATGGTATTTGTCTTTTTCTTTCTGACTTGTTTCATTGAGCATAATATCTTCTAGGTCCATTCATGTTGTCACAAATGATAAGATCGTATTCCTTTTTATGACCGAGAAGTATTCCATTATGTGTATACATGCTACGTCTTTATTCCTTCATCTGTTGATGGACACTTGGGTTGCTTCCGCATCTTGGCTGTTGTAGATAATGCTGCAGTAGACATAGGGGTGCGTGTACCTTTTATATCCTTTGGGTAAGTACCCAGTAATGGAATAACTGGATCATATAATATTTTTATTTTTAATTTTTTGAGGAACTTCCATACTGTTTTCCACAGTGGCTGCACCAATTACAAGAAAATAGAAAATAGATTTCTATTGTTTCTTGAGGTAGGCCCATCACTATAAATTTCTCTAAGGGAAATTTTGCTTGGAGGGATGCTTCCGCTGCATCCCAGAGATTTTGGACCATTGTGTTTCCATTTTCATTTGTCTCCATGCCTTCTTTTCATTTCCTCTGATTTCTTCATTGACCCTTTGGTTGTTCAGTAGCATGTTTTTTAGCCACCATGTTTGTGTTTTTTTTCCAGTGTTTTTTTTTTTTCTTGTAATTTCCAGTTTCATATCATTGTGGTCAGAAAAGATGCATGATAGGATCTCAATCTTAAATTTATAGAGACTTGTTTTATGGCCTAACATATGATCTGTCCTAGAGAATGTTCCATGCATACTTGAAAAGAATGTGTATTCTGTCATTTTTGGATGCTTTATACATATCTGTTAAATCCATCTGGTCTAATGCGTCTATGCGTCTTTCAGAGACACCATTTCTTTCTTGATTTTCTGTCTCAATAATCTACCCATTGATGTAACTGGGGTGCCAAAGTCCCCCCATTATTGTAGTATTGTTCGTTTCTCCCTTTATGTCTGTTAATATTTGCTCTGTGTATTTAAGTGCCCCAATGTTGATGCATAGATATTTACAATTGTAATATTCTCATGTTGGATTTAAAATAATTCCCTTTTAAGAGGCTGTCTGAAATGATGTTGACACTACCTCTATTCCATTGTCCTGCACTTAATCCAAACCATAGATGAAGCTCTTTATTTAATGTAATAAATACTTACATGTTACTTGTGAGTGAAAGAAAGTTTATTTTAAATTATTTAGCATCTCAAGAGAGTATTCTCTTCAATTTGTATTAAAACTCTTATGTAGGGGCACCAGGGTGGCTCAGTGGATTAAAGCCTCTTCCTTCGCCTCAGGTCATGATCTCAGGATCCTGGGATCAAGCCCCACGTTGTTTTTTGTTACTTAATTTCATATTGTAAAACAGGTAAAATTATACTACTAAAATTATAGGCAAATTATTATCCTAGAAAGAGATTTTGAAATTTTTCCTAATTTGAAAATCTTCCTAATATAAGATGTAACTTTTGGGTTATCTTAGAGTAACCTAGTTTTATATTCTTGGTTCTACCAGTGTCTTACTACATAAACTAAGGTATGCATTCTTAATTGGGCATTGTTGTTGCCCACAAAGGGGTGGAAATTGATTCCTGGGGAGGGGAGGCAAAAGAATTACTCATTTTATGTATAAAGCACAGATATATATATATATATATATATATATATATATAAAAGCATATATACAGTCAGTATATCTGTGTTATTATTTCAGTGGGGAAGGTGTATCATAATTAGGAAAAAAAATGTCTAAAAAGGCCTTGAGTGGAGTGCATCTTTGTCCCTAGTTCTCGGCACAGAACTCCTAAGGTATCAACTAATATTTGGGTTTTGTCCTGGCTCCTAAAATAGCTCCAGAGCTATGAAGATGAAGGGAGCATCCTTTGGTATTCAATAACAAGCCCCTTTCAACCACACCTGAGTTTATGTTAATGAAGTGAGCTTTGGAAAGCCCCTGAAGATGAGGGCTGGTTTTAAGGGAACCAGCCTTGTGATGAGAGGGTTAGACCTTTAACCTCGCCCCCTGACTCCTGGGGCTGGAGGTTGAATTAGGCACCAAGAGCCTGTGATTTTAATCAGGTGTGCCTGTGTAATGGAACCTCCCTAAAAACTCTGAGCAACCTTCCAGGTTGGTGAATACCCTAAGGCTCTGGGAAGATAACACACCATAATGCATTACCCCATACCTCTCTTCATCCAGCTGTTCCTGACTTATGATTTTGTATTGAAAATTGGTAATTTAGTAAACTGTGTTCTGGAATCCTGTGAACCATTCTAGCAAATTACTGAACTTGAGGAAGGGGTTGTGGAAATTCCCAGTTTGTAGCCAGTTGGAGTACAGGTGTCAACCTGAGACTTGCAGTTGGTGTCTAAAGTTGGTGGAGGAGGAGGGCAGCCTTGTGGCATTGAGCCCTTAACCTGAGGGGTCTGTGCTAACTCTAGGCAGTTAGTGTCAGAATTATAAATTGTAGGACACCCATCCAGTTGGCATCCTGTGAGAACTGGAGAGTTGTGTAGTTTGGAAAAACCCACACATCAGAAGTGTTGGTTATGAGTAGAGAAGGAAACAGAAATTTTTCCCTTAGGGGCCATGATGAAAATGTTTGAGAAACAGTGAGGTGAAGGATATATTATAAACTCTTCCTTAGAGGAAATCCCCAGATACCACTGTATTCATTGTAAAGGTCAAACTTCTAGGGAGGTTAGGGTTTCCAATATTTGCATTAAAGGTGTAACTTCCAGTGGTCCAGGAAATGAAGTGGTTAGGACTGCCTTTATAATTGGGCCGTGTTTTTTTTTAGATTTCTCTATCAACTTGCTCACTGTGTAACCTTTCCTGTAATGTCTTGCCTCACATTTCCTCGACCTGAAAGCCTGGCTGTGGCCCAAGAAAGGGGATGTGGATAAAATCTCAGCTGCCTACTCGAGTTACCCTCAGCCCCTGTCAGAGGGGGCTCATGGCTGTAGGGGTCTACCATATGGGTCATCTTTGTTTCTAATTTTGATAATATCCCTTTATGATCATCAGGAACAGAGAACCTGAGGGTCAGTACTTTACGCCAGATGTGACAGATTTTGAAAGTTGACCCCTCCTCACCTGGTGGTTCAGTCCATTAAGCATCTGACTTGGTTTCAGCTCTGGCCATGATTTCAGGGTTGTGAGATCAAGCCCCATGTTGAGTTCCATGCTCAGCATGGAGTCTGCTTGAAATTCTCTCCCCCCGCCCCCAGCTCTTCCTGTCTCTTTCTCTCAAGTAAAATAAGTAAATAAAATCTTCAAAAAAAAAATGTTGACCCCCTCCCAACCTTTTTCTGGTCTCCAATGAGAGTGCCTTCTCTTTCCATTTGTCTGGTACATTAAAGGCCTCATTGCACTGTACTTTGTTATCACTGGAAGGGCTGGGTATCATACTCAGTGCTGTGCCTGGAACTTGGGAGGCACTTGTTAAATAAGACTTGGTTTTAAGGGCAGGGAAAAGAAGCTAGGTAGTAAAAGACTGATGAGTTGTTTGTTTTTCAGATGAAGTTGTCACTTATTGTTTCACATAAGAAGGTAGCATTATACACAGTATCCTTGTTTCAAGTTTCAGTTAGTGTTACCTCGTAGTGTTACCCTGAGGTCCCCATCCCTGGCTTTGTCATCTGAGCATTGGTGAGGGCCCTGGGGCGGGGGAGTAGACTGTACTTGCGGCTCTTGGGTGTTCAGTGGCCTTTTTATAACAAATACCACCATTGAGTGAAGGGCGAGGAAGGGATATTTTAGGATCTTCTGCTATTATTAATCAGTGAAGGAGGGATTACACTGCACAAATACTACAGTTGTGACTTTGATCCCCCAGGGGTAAACAATAATTGTAGAGATTGGATTTCAAAAGCCCTGAGAATTTATTTTCAGTGTATCTATTATAGTTTAATCTCTAGTGATGCAGGTGGGTAATCATTAAGTGGAATTTAATCATGGAAACACCGATTTTTTCATTTAATGGTTTTCGATGTTCCCTTTATAAATGTAAAGAATTATTCATCTATTAATGCAGGTCCTCCTGAATTTACTTGTAACAAGATACCAAAGTAGAAGTCCTGGATTCCAGTTTAAGGACCAATTGGGACTGATGTACAGAGCAGTGGCGAGAAATAAGTACCAAAACACAAGGTTTATGTGGCTGCCTGATACCTAGTCTACTCTCCTGATAAAGTAGATGGCTAATGCCTTTAGTATAATTTTTTTTTAAGAGAGGGCAAAAATGATTAAATATTTAGTCATTAAATTTAGTGTTACAGAAAATAAAACAACATCAAACTAAGAGGAAGAATGGTTAATGAAGAGGGTTTTAGTGGGGTTTGTCTCTGCCTTGGTCATCTTGAGAAAATGGTGTCACAGCTCTGGATTCCAGTTTCCTCATCTCTGGTTAGGGTAGAAGTCTACCAACATCACATTCTGTGGAACTGCACTCCTTGGGTCAGACTGAGTTGCTCCTCTTGTTTATTCCATGCCTAACATTGTGGAACTTCTGAAGAAATGATTTGAACAATCTCCTATACTTGTCTATCAGTGTTGTGGTCAAAAATAAAATAAATAGATTTCTATTCGTGTGTGTGTGGGTGGGTGGGTGGGTGTGTTGAAGGCATGATTTGATAGAAGAGATTGTATTGTAAAGAGAACAAGGGGAAGAAGGAATTGTGAACAATTAGAGAAGATGGAAAGGAATAAATGAGTCCAGTGATTAGACTTTGTTTTTTTAAAATATCACCCCCCAAATTGTCCATAAGCAAATACAAAGTGGGAGATCTGTGCGGGTGTTTTCCCCCTGGAGGCAGGACTTCCTTGTGCAGCCACCTTGCAAAACATTTTTGGTGGTTTTCCTTTGGAATTCTTTTTAGAGCTGTTTACGAACCACATAAGAAAAGTCATCTTTTTCTTTATGGTAACATCTTGTTTCCTTACTCTTATTATTCCTCACACTTAGTTCTGAATGAAAAAAAAAAATGGTCAAAATAAAAAAGACTTGATTCTAAACATTCCTTTGAGGATTTTTTAAGAGTGTGCTTCTTACTCTGGAGATAGGACTACAATGGAGCCATTAATGAAATTAGTATAATGCTTTCCTTTAGAACTTTGGGAAAGACAGAACTCATTCTGCTGTTCAGTTCAGTTTATTAAGAATTTGTATACAAATTTAAAAAATCAAAAAATATTTGTGTATATGCATGCAAAGAAAAAAAGATCAGGAGGACATATGTCAAAGGATCGATTGGCATGTTTCATGGTTTTGTTTTCTTCTTTACACTTTTCTCTATTTTCCAAAATATCCACAATGAACATTTTTTTTTTACAATCAGGAAAAAGGGGAAAAGCATAGTCTGGTGACTTTGTGGACATGCTCGTTCTGTCTTCAAGCATGGTCAGAAACCATTCTTAACTTTGAGCCGGTGTCATAGGCGGAGCACAGATTCACTTTTGTGGACTCAAAACCAGGGTTACCTCCAGCTACAGTACATCAAAGTTTTGTCTTTTGAAGCACTGATTTCTTTCTTTTTTTTTTTTTTTAAAGATTTTATTTATTTATTTGACAGAGAGAGATCACAAGCAGGCAGAGAGTGAGGCAGAGAGAGAGGAGGAAGCAGGCTCCCTGCTGAGCAGAGTCCGATGCGGGCCTCGATCCCAGGACCCTGAGATCATGACCTGAGCCGAAGGCAGCGGCTTAACCCACTGAGCCACCCAGGCGCCCATGAAGCACTGATTTCTTAAAAGAGAATAATTCTTTTTGATTTCAGAAATGTTCCTTTCAGTATGACAAGCAGAAGCGGAATATGTTAAAAATGTGTAGGCTTGTTTCCCAAATACTAGTGAAATCATTTCTGATGCAGTACACGCTTAAAATAAGTTTTTATGCAAATTGTATGGTGTGATTTAAAAATACCATTCAAAAAATAGGCACAGCTTCTCTGTGTAAGTTGAACTGTCCTCGTTGTGGTAGAAGTTTGGTCATGTGTATCACATTGTAGACAAAATATTTTGTGGGGAGAGAAAAGGGATATAAAGAAAACTTAAAATATGGGAACACTTGAACTTCTTAAGATGATGCCAAATAATTGCTGCTTTAAAGAAATAAAAACTGAATATGAAGACAAAAAATATTTAATGGGTTATCTAAGACATGGTACGGGTGTGGCCCTGGAGGTTCTTACTACTGTAGCTGTGTGTATACATTTGAAGTAAACACTTCTCTATTCAGCTAATGCTTGCAGCCTCTGTCTGAGTCATTTCAAGCTGTCAGCAGATTTTGCAGCATCTTTCGTATATTTAGCACTATGCTAAAATTTCCCTTTTGGCCCAGGTTTTCAGTTCTCCAAGCATCTCATGCAATGTTCACACAATTGCTGTGTGAAGTACATTTTATGTCTTGTATAATAATACTGTGCTTTTAAATTTATAAGATATCCAAACAGTGTTATATATATGAAATTTTCTGGAAATTTCTTATTTAAAAATAAATATATAAACAGGAGCTCCTCCTCAAGGGACTTCACGTCTTTATTCTAGTGCTATAACTTTGTTTCTGACACTTCTGGAAGAATTCTGTGCTACTGACTGGCACCAGTAGATTTTTTTTTTTTTCATGATACCATACTTTTTAAAGTCTAGTATTCTGCAGGTGCCCGTTTAGTAGTCTGAAACTGAATCAGATGTTTTTAAGACCAGAGTTTAATACACTTAGCTGTGCCTTTCAGAATAACTTATTTTATACCACTTAACTTTCCTGTTCTGGAGCTCTGAACATCCAGAAGAATCAGTTCAGTAGGTAGATTAATTTATTCCTTCCTAGTCTAGTATTTTGTGCCATCAATAAAACCAGAGATGCTAAAGCCAATTTCAACAGCTACCTGCTAAAGGAATAAATTCTTCTTAATAGGGATGAAATTTCCATGCCCTGGGTCCTGGGGAGAAGAGTCTGGGAAACAAGAAAAGCTTTATGTCGTCTTTTCCTATGAGAATAGTTTTACAGTGGGCGCTCATAGTTAGAATTTTGCTAAATATGTTTTAAACTAGGCAAGATTTGAAAGTTTCTTTAAAACCATAGATGTATAAAATATCACCCACGGTTTTTGGAGCCACATGAATGTGCAAGCAATCTGCTTTGGGTGAGCAAAAATGAATTGTTTTTCTAATCATGAAAATTGACATGTTTCTAACCTCTTTAAAATATAAGCAGTAGAACATAGTAGACTGTCAGTTTGACTATGTTTCTCCATTGTTTATAAGAAAATTCTGAGCAAAAGTGCTTCCAGCTTACTATGATTAGCTTGAAACCTGATTATAAACTTGTAGTCATCAGTGAACTTTAAAAGGACTAGGAAATTTAAGATTCTTGGTTTTTTTATTTAGTAAATAAACTTTTTAAAAGTTCAGCTGATTCAAAGTTACTGTTAGTGGGGGTGAAAGAGTGTCTTTTCATTAAATCACAGACTTCTAGAGCAGAAGGGACCAGAACAACCATGAATACCCTCTTATTTTATAGAGCAGAAAATTGAGATGCAGAAAGATTGATGAATTTGCCCACTTAGTCACACTGGTAGGCAGAATCAGGAGTGAAATCCAGGTTTTCTGACCTGTAACCCAGTTCTCTTCCCACTATTCAGACTTTTTCATCATCTTACTCATTATTAGAAGTGTATTGATTAAATACATGTAGTATATAATCATTACATTAAAAAAGGTCCCTTTGAGTAGGTAAACACATGAACGTGGAAGCAAAGTCCATAGGCACACAAAGGTTTGTGGCCTGCCATACTGAGTCTAGCTCTCCTAACTCCTACCCATCCCAGATCTCTTCTTGGAAGCAGCCACTATAAAAAAGAAGGGATTTTAAATAGACCATTTTGATCTAATTTTCTAAACTGACACAATATTACATTATTCTTCCCAGACTGCAACTTGGCCTGCCAAGTTTAGGTAATGCCTGACGGAGGAAAAACATAAGGTGCAGAATTGGAATATGGAGAGATTTATGAATTGGATTTGAAAATTACCCCCAGCCCAATGCTTTTCCAGTAATAGAAGTGAGGGCTCTCTTACAGCAGGACTCTGTGACTCAGATAATGCCCTTCATACAGAGAGCCTCGAGTATAAGAGCTTTCATGATGTGGAAAATCCCTGTTGGAGTATTGAACTGGGTATAACAGCTTTAAAATTAGCACACTGGCCAAAAAGAAAGAATTATGCTGATGTTTAAATAAATATTCTGAGCCTCTGTACAGCCAGCCATGAGTATGAGACACCATGTGGACCTACTTCTCTTGGCCTCTGAGCCTCCGCTACCTACCTTGATGACCCCTTAGGGCTTGGTTCTTGGATGGGTGCACCCAAGCATTTGGTCTGGAACATTCCTGGCAGAGTGAGCAAGTTGTATGAGGAAGTGAAAGGGGCCCCAGGGGTACCGGGGCACCATTGACCCTGCTGCTACTGTTGGAGTGTGGCATGAGAAAAGCAGGGGTTTGCATGCACAGCTGCCCATGTGCTAAAAGGTCAGGCTGGAGAAAGCTGCCAGCCTCTGCGCAGCAAGACAAATCTTGAAGGAGGACGGAGACCGCAAGTGTTTCTCTTTTTTCACTACCTCTATGTGATTGTGTGACAAGAGGTTTTACCTGAGAGGGGAGAGGACACCGGAAATTATAGGTGGTTTAAAGAGCTGAGAATGGGTTCAGGGAAGAGAGGGAGAGAGGAAAGACAAGGGGAGGGAAGTTGTCTTTTCTGAGAGACGTTCTTTGACTCATATACCGTTAGACTCTTGGAGAGTGAGTTTCACATTCTCCTCTAAGGCAGTGATTTTTTCCCCCCCCAAACCTCCCTGATCCTAAGATTCTTTGGGAATACTTGCTAAAAGTTCAACTTCCAGGGCACCTGGCTGGCTCAGTCAGAAGAGCATGCCTCGCAACTAATAACATCTTTAGTGAAGTTAGAAGTGGTTTTTAAAAATTTTTTTATTTAAATTCAATTCAGTTAACATATAGTCTGTTACTGGTTTCAGAGGTAGAGTTCAGTAATTCATCAGTTGCGTACATCACCTGGTGCTCATTCCATCACATGCCCTCCTTAAGATCCATCATCCAGTTACCCCATCCCTCCATGCCCCACCCCAGAACCCTCAGTTTCCTGTAGTTAAGAGTCTCTTGTGGTTTGCCTCCCTCTCTGTTTTCATCCTATTTTCTTTCCCTTCCTCTATGTTCATCTGTTTGGTTTCCTAAATTCCACTTGAGTTTAATCATATGGCATTTGTCGTTCTCTAACTGACTCATTTCACTTAGCATGATATCCTCCCGTTTTATCCACGTTGTTGCAAATGGCAGATTTCATTCTTTTTGATGGCTAAGTAGTATTTCATGTGTGTGTGTGTGTGTATGTGTGTGTGTGAGAGAGAGAGACAGAGATATCCATTCATCTGTTGATGGACATCTGGGCTCTCCATATTTTGGTGACTGTGGAGGTTGCTGCTATAAATATTGAGGTGCACGTGCCCCTTCAAATCACTGTGTTTGGGATAGATACCTAGTAGTGCAGACACATTTGGATAAATACCTAGTAGTGCAATTGCTGAGTTGTAGGGTAGCTCTATTTTTTACCTTTTTGAGGAACCTTCATACTGTTTTCCCAGGTGACTATACCCATCAACACTTTCTCCACATCCTCACCAACATCTGTTGTTTCCTAACTTGTTAATTTCAGCCATTCTGACCAGTGTGAGGTGGTATCTTATGGTGGTTTTGATTTGTATTTCCCTGGTGCAGAGTTGAGCACTTTTTTCATGTTTCTGTTGGCCATTTGCATGTCTTTGGAGAAATGTTTGTTCCTGTTGTCTGCCCATTTCTTGATTGGGAATTGAGTTTAAGTTCTTTTTTTTTTTTTTTAAAGATTTTTTAATTTATTTATTTGACAGACAGATCACAAGTAGGCAGAGAGGCAGGCAAAGAGAGAGAGAGGAGGAAGCAGGCTCTCCACAGAGTAGAGAGCCTGATGTGGGGCTCGATCCCAGGACCCTGGGATCATGACCTGAGCTGAAGGCAGAGGCTTTAATCCACTGAGCCACCAGGTGCCCCGGGTTTAAGTTCTTAATAGATTTTGAATTCTAGCCCTTTATCTGATAAGACATTTGCAAATATCTTCTCCCATTCTGTCCATTGTCTTTTACTTTTGTTGACTGTTTCCTTTGCTGTGCAAAAGCTTTTTATCCTGATGAAGTCCTAATAGTTGCTAATTTTTGCTTTTGTTTCCCTTGCCTTTGGAGACGTGTCTAACAAGAAGTTGCTGTGGCTGACTGGAAGAGGCTGCTGCCTGTGTTCTCCTCAAAGATTTTGTTGGATTCTTGACTCACATTTAGGTCTTTCATCCACTTTGAGTCTATTTTTGTGTGTGGTATAAGGAAATGGTCCAGTTTCATTCTTCTGTATGTGGCTGTCCAATTTTTCCACCACCATTTGTTGAAGAGACTTTTTTCCCATTGGACATTGTTTCCTGCTTTGTTGAAGATTAATTGATCGTAGAGTTGAGGGTCCATTTCTGGGTTCTCTGTTCTGTTCCATTGACCTGTGTCTCTTTTTGTGGCAGTTCCATACTGTCTTGATGATCACAGTTCTGTGATACAGCTTGAAGTCTGGAATTGTGATATCTCCAGCTTTGGTTTTCTTTTTTAGTGTTACTTTGGCTATTTGGGTCTTTTCTGGTTTCATACAAATTTTAGGATTGTTTGTTCCAGCTCTGTGAAAAATGCTGACAGTATTTTGATAGGGATTGCATTGAATGTGTAGACTGCTCTAGGTAGCGTAGAAATTTTAACAATATTAGTTCTTCCAACCCATGAGAATGGAGTATTTTTCTATTTCTTTGTCTTCCTCAATTTCTTTCATAAGCGTTCTATAGTTTTCTGAGTATATTTCCTTTACCTCTTTGGTTAGGTTTATTCCTAGGTATCTTTTGGGTTTTGGTACAATTATAAATGGGATCAATTCCTTGATTTCTCTTTCCTCTGCATCTTTGTTAGTGGATAGAAATGCAGCTGACTTCTGTGCATTGATTTTGTATCCTGTGACTTTGCTGAATTCCTGTATCAGTTCTAGCAGTTTTTTTGTGGAGTCTTTCAGGTTATCTACGTAGAGTATCATGTCATCTTGAAGAGTGAAAGTTTGACTTCTTTGCTGATTTGGATGCCTTTTATTTCTTTTTGTTTGACGAGCATGCCTCTCTTGATCTTGGGGTTGACACTCGATCTCAGGTTTGTGAGTGTAGAGATTACTAAAAATAAAAAATCAACTTGAAAACAAAAAATAAAATGAAAGTTCAGCTTCCTTGGCATCTGCCCCAGAGATTCTGGCAGCATGTTCCTTTTCCCCTGATAATAATGCCTTTGTGTTGATTTTTTAAAAATGTTTCTGGACATTTAAAATATTGTTTAAAACACCAGAATATTGGTTCATAGTGACTGTTGAAACATAAGTGCTGTTTGGGGCGCCTGGGTGGCTCAGCTGGTTAAGCATCTGCCTTCGGCTCAGGTCATGATCCCAGTGTCCTGTGATCAAGCCCCCATGTTGGGGCTCGCAACTGCTTGCTCAGTTGCGAGTCTGCTTCGCCTTTTCCCTCTGTCTTCCCCTCCCCTTTGGCTCATGTTCTTGCTCTCTCTCTCAAATAAATAAAGTTTAAAAAAAAAAACATGGGTGCTCTTAACCTTTGCAAAAGAACCAGCAAGTGGTCTTGTTTGTTGTAATGGCCCTGCCATTATATTAGACCCAGATCCCTATCTGTGAGTTTTAAGTTATTCAGATTTGAAAGAGTATGGTAATTGTTGGTGACTATTTTTTTAAGAAGTTTTTATTCACAAAAATTTGTATTTTCATATAATAATTATAAAGAAAATGCAAACATGAGTAAGACCTATACATTCCTGATGTCATCCAACAGTAACAGTTTCTGTAGTTAAAACTTTTATAATGAGGCAGTAGCCACTGTTTGTTTCTTCATCACGGTCATTTTAACATTTTAAAATGTAAATAACAAATTTCAGTGATTGTATTGTTTTCTTTTCAGATAGGAACCAAGGCTTTAGTCTTCTTAGCTCATTGGCTGGAGCAAACCATAGCATTGGGTCAGCAGATATGTGTGCCTCAGAGGTAAAGATTCTTCCTGGATCCTTTCAGAGTTTGGTTTTTTCTCATTGTTGTTTTTTCTCATTGTTTCAAGTCTCTATACCATTGTCATTTTTTCCTTTCCATTTAAGAGGCAGCAGACAATAGTAGACCAAGGGTAAAAAGAGAACCTAAAACAGTCCTCTTGCGCCTGGTACCTGTTGAGAGAAGGCTGGTTCGGCATTAAAGCAATAAGCCCTCTCAAGATGTTTACAGTTTGGGCTGTTCCATGGGGTTTTGGTTTTGGTTTTGCTAGAGGCTTTAAGAAAACGTGCTAGGATTTCCTTGAGACATAAAGTTGCCTCCCGATCTTTATAAAATAGAATTGATGGTTCTTTGTCAGTAATCCTATGTCCGAAGCCCTGTACCAATCTGAGGCAGGGTCCCTGCCTTCAGTGGGCTTCATCGTCTGACTTTGACCCTGTGGCCTCAAGGATTTGGGTTCGAGTGTACCTTGGTCAGCATGCTGGAATCAAGAGCAAACTGCACAGCAGACTGCCATATTGTCTCCCCAGGCATCTTTTTCATCAGTCTTGAGCACTTTATGATATGCTTATGTCCATTTTCACATTTTGAATAAAACATGGCTCTTAAAGCAAACAAAAGGCGTGTTTTAGTAGCCAATAGCAAAATCATAATACTTTCTGGTTTTTCCTGAAGGGAAAATATTCCTGAGTTAGTGAATTTTTAGCCTCTTATTTATTTTTTTAATGTGACATTGCTTCTTCTTCCATCTCTCATTGTCTCTAGCTTCTGTTACTGCTTCTCTAAAGCCAACCAGGGAGGGGAAGTGTCTCTTAAAGTCTCTCTGGCTTTAGTTCTGAAATAGCCTACTATTAAATTAGTGCTTGTGTGTATTTTCCTCAACAGCAGCCCCATTTGCCAGCAGCAGCGAGGACTGAATCTCTCTTGGATCATCGGGGCGGTGCATCTAACACAACAGACACTCAGGCTGATAGTGTCGTGGGTAAGTTCCTCCTTTGGCTGCCAGGAGACTGCTCTGTGGAACTTGGAAGAGGTATGGGGCATAAATCATCTGGGGGGAAATTAACTTGAAACATGAACAAGGGAAGAAAATTGATAGTGTACCCCAAGTGAATGTGAGCCTTGTGGACAGCTATCAGAAAAGGAGGGAGAATAACCACAGAAGCAGTCCGTGGGTACCATTTTCTCTGATTCTTGTAGCAGGATCTTGATTCAGATCATCTTAACGGAGACAGACAGAACCAGGTGGTGAAACAGCTTTATATCTCCATATTCCAGTTTTTTTTTTTTCATAGTATTTAACAGTTGGCAGAATTGATGGTAACAAGAATAATACAACTTTATAAGCCCTTTCACATCCTTTGAAAGTTCTTTTAGATCTACTTTCTCATGTTTGGTAATGAAGTTTGGCAGAGAAGTTATTTTATGGAGACGGAGCTGAGGCCCAGAGCAGTTTAAGAACTTGTCCAAGGGCATCTAACAGAAAGGTCCCAGAACTGAGACTAGAATCCATTCTGACGTCCCAAAGCCAAGAAATGTAGTTGACGGTAACTGTAAATGTCCTTTTTTTGGGGAAACTACTAACATCTCTGCTTTCTTTTTATGCCACAGAGGGCCCAACATGCAGGATTTGCAAAACTCTATTTCTGATTAGAAGAGTGTCCATGTAGAAAACTTAAGTGTTTGGTAATAGACGCATATTAAGAAGGAAAAATTACGTATAATCTCTTTTCTCTTTAGTATGTTTAACCTTGTCTTCTCACTTGGGTCCCTCCTACTGGCTTTAGACCCACTAAAGTCTCTGCCATGAAAGCAAACCAGTAACCACACTAACCTAAATAACTTGGGGAAATAGCATTCTGACCGGATACCAGGAGGCCCCAAACAGAAACAGTGGAACAGAAATAACGAACTCTGTTTAATACATTTGAATGTCATAGGGGTATGGTTTAGAAATGCTGAAATTATGTATATTTTGTATATATCAGGGTTGAAAAAAATCAGAAAATCTAGAGAATGAGAGCAAGGTTTCTCACTGTCTGAGAAAGAAGCCACATCTAAGGAAAGGAAAAAGCTGGGTTGAACCCTTGGTTCTAGGCTGGAACTCAAGGTATTAGCATGATGACATACTTAACAGTTAGAGCAATAGAGCAATAAACAGAGATATGCATGTGCATGTTAGTGTGTGTGTGTGTGTGTGTTTCCTACCTATTTCCACTGAGAGGGCCTGGAAGCACTCACACTCCCAATAGCTGTTGACACCCTTAGCATTCAGATCTTGCTTTTTAAATACCTTTTGCCAATAAAAGGATCCAGGGGCCCTTGGAGAAGTGATTGATTCTAGGTCCGGGGCAGGAAGAATGCAGGATGCTGAACCTAGAGCCATCTCCTGGGGCCAGAAAGTAAGGAACTACTGACAGAAGGGGTGGGAGCGTGTTGAAAGGGCACCAGGCCAACCTTGGAGAGAGCTTCCAGTGGCCCATGCTGGAGCAGTGTGACCAGCGAGATCGAATTTAGTATTGGGCTGCAACCCATAGAGCAAAATAAATATCTGTAAATCCAAACTAATATAAGAAATAACTGGGCAAGAAAGGGCGGCTCTTCTTGCAGAAGAATTCTAATTAATACACATGGAAGGAATGAGGGAAAGAAAAATCCTTATCAGCCACGATCAGGATCCACCAATGGATGTGAGAGTTAGTAGATGAAAGTTTGCGAAGAAACGTGACATCTACATCTTCTAAAGTAGCTCTCCCGAGATACTTACTTAATACAAAATGGAAGATAGTAACTTTGCCCTGGAGAAACCCGGCAGGTAGCCTTTCAGTGGTGTTGAAGCTCACCAGCAGTAAGGCGTGCTGACATCCTGTGCCCCCTGCTAGGGGCACCAGAAGGACTCATCATGCCTGTGGTCTCCATGCCAAGGTGTGTGACCTCAGTCTCCTAGGAAAACATCCAACAAACCCATACTGAGGGACTGTCTACAAAATCACTGACGAGTTCTCTTCAGAAGTGTCAAAGCCATGACAGACGAGGAAAGACTATAAGGAGTGGTCACACATTGAAGAAGACTACAGAGATATCGTAGCCGAATTCTCTGTAAGCTTCTGAAACAGGATGCTAGGGAGAAAAGTGACGAAGGTGGAATGAAGTCTGTAGTTTGGTTAATAGCACTGTACCATTATTAACTTCTCAACTTGTGTCATACTTCGGCTAGGAGATGAAGGTGGAACCCTACTGTTTTTGCAACTTTTTTGTAATACTAAAATTGTTTCAAAATTTTAAAAGAAGGTAAAAACCAAGCCAAACAGGGGTAAATCCCTTGTCAATCCCACATCTTCCTCCTCTCTTTATTGGAGGGAGAACTTTCCATCCCTCACCTCCCATTACTCTTTAGCTCACTCCCACCTAGTTTTTGTCCCATTTTGCTACTAAAACAGTTCACCAGCGACCTCCAGACCACTAAAGGTAATAGGTATTTCCCAGTCCTTGTCTTGACCTCTTGGCAGCTTTCAAAATTACGGATCAGTCCTTTTTTGAAACATTTTCTCTTGCTCACCCGACACTTCTGACTTCTCTGGTTATTCTTTTCCTTTCTCTGTTAGATGACCCTCGTTCATCCGGCCTCTCAAGATTGCCATTCCTCGGTGCTCCATCTAAACTCCTCTGCCAAACCCATATTTAAGCATGGAGTGATTCTGTGCACGTCCAGCTACCATGTATGCATAGATAAATCACAGATTCTTAACCTCCAGCCCTGTGCATCTGCTGCCTCCATGAAACTTCCCCTGAACCAAAGGAAATTTATGAGCTAAAGTGCATTCTTAACACTAGATTATCTGTATGGCATTGTAGTTGATGTGGAGAATTAGAAGCTGTCCTTGTCTTCAAGCAGCTTGTACCTTAAAACTGTAGAGATGAGCCTTGCAGTATAATGCTCACGGTTGTGGACTTGGAGTCCTGGACAAATGGCTTCAAATCATAGCTCTGCCACTAATGGTGAGATGACCTTGAGTGAGTTATTTAGCCTCTCTATAGGCCCTAGTTTCCCTTTCTATAAAATAAAATTTTTCCTCATGGATCTGTCACAGAAATGAAATGGAATCATGGGGCCCCTGGGTGGCTCAATTGATGAAGCCTCCAACTCTTGACTTCGGCTCAGGTCATGATCTTGGGGTCGTGGGATTGAGCCCTCCACCCTAGTTGAGCTCTACACTCCGCGAGGAGTCTGCTTGAGGATTCTATCTCCCTCTCCCCCATTCCCTGTCCCCCAGCTCACACGCACTCTCTCCCTCTCTAAAAAGTATGGGATGAATTCTAGGGAAGGAGACCTGTGAACTGGGCTGGCTAGGAAAGACTTCCTAGAGGTGTTTGGCATAGAGTGGAGAGTGAGTAAGAATGCTGATTAAAAATAAATTGTGTAAAGAGATAACAGGCTGTGATAGAAATAGTGAAGGATTTGTAGTAAGGAAATAGGTAGGCATTGGTTTTCCTGCCGAGTAGCTGTAATTTTAGATGAGTTCATTTTTAAAGCCAGCTTCTTCATGTGTAAATCACAGGCATCGATTACTGCCCTAACCACCTTATGTAGTGGCTGTCCGTAATGGGAAAATATTTGTCGTACAGGAAAATATGGTATAAATTCCAGACATCTGTTGTTGATCGATACCCCTCAGTAGAGAGGGTGGCCTTTAGAGTTGGAAACACCTAAGTGTGAATCCGCTGCGTTCACACCAGCTGTGACCTTGAGCAAGTCACTTCAACTCACAGCTCTACATTTCTTATCTCTAAGATGAAACCAAGTTCTTTGCCTCAGTATAATGTAAGGATAAAATAAGCTTACTCTTCATTTGTGGGGGCGCACTAGCAGCCAAGCAGGGGGAGCACCACACACAGGAAAGCGGGGACACATGGAGTACTCATTCAGTGATGGCTCCCATCAAAGCTAAGATCGATTCTGTATGACTGTGTATTTAGCACACGCAGAAGTCATTTCGGGCAAATAATGTGACAAATCCTTTTTTCAGATCCCATGTTAGATCTGGATATTCAAGAATTAGCCAGTCTTACTACTGGTGGAGGAGATTTGGAGAATTTTGAAAGACTGTTTTCAAAGTTAAAGGAAATGAAAGGTAATTGGCTCCATCATGTCTAACATGTTCCTCTCCTGGTGCTCCTCTATTTTATATGGTAGGATTTTGTTTTGTAACCACTGATTGGATTCCATGCTCTGGTGTCAGCTGTCTGGAGACACCTGGTGCCTGGGGGACTGTGCCATCCTCTGTTGGTAGAAATTCCCCCGGGAAAAGTTTTCCTCTTTCTTCACTCTCTTTCCTCTTACTCTCCCTTCTTTTCTTGCCTCTCTCGGTTTCTTTCAGTGTGTCTCATTAACCTGGAATCAGTAAGATCCCTGCCAGTTTACTCACATCATCCCCTTGTGGAAAATCAGGAAGACTTAAACTCCCTAACAGCTGTAATGACTGCGCCATAAGCATTTGTCTTTGAAACCCATCTCTCATCTTCTAGTGTTAGAACATCCGTACACTCCAGACTCTCCTGTGCTATTAAGCGAATTTCTTAAGATCTGTTTTCCCCCTAGACAAGGCTGCGACGCTTCCTCACGAGCAAAGAAAGTTGCATGCAGAAAAGGTGAGATGACCAGTCACATATTTATTGAGTATCTATGAGAACGTCTGGTGCTGTTAGAATTAGGTATCCCACTCATTGACTTCTAGATGTCTCAGTGTGAACTTTCAGTTGGATGGTAGCTTGAAACTCATTGAATGTTTACACAGTAGTAATATATTTGCTGTAGTCAAACCAAGATTTTTCAAATGTTGAGTGACATAGAACTTTCATTGAGACTCAGGATGTTTGCCTTCCTAACTGTTGGGCTGGAAAACCCTTAGTCGTTTTGTTTTGTTCTGTTTTGTTATTACCAACGCAACACATGTTCTTGGCAGGAAATGTATGTGGTTTACGGTATTTCATTGTATGAATGTGCCCTCATTTATTTATCCATTTCCCTTTTGGACATTTAGGTCATGTGCGTTTTTTTGTTTCTATAAGTAGAGAAGCTGTGCATAATCTTAACACACCATCACCTTTGTATGTCACTCTGATTTTGTCCTTAGTATAAATTTCTAGAAGTGGAAGTCCCGGGTCAGGGTCTCCAAGGGTTTGGCTACCCAGGGCTGGAGGGCTGGAGGGCAGGGTATAGAGCGTTAGGCCTTGATCAGTTCAGCGTATTGACTGACTCATGAACCAAGCTGCAGGGTAGCTCTTGCCTAAAATGTGCTGCATGCTTCTGTCCACAGGTGGCCAAAGCCTTCTGGATGGCAATTGGGGGAGACAGAGACGAAATCGAAGGCCTTTCCTCTGATGAAGAACACTAAATCGCCCGCACTAGGGTTTGACTGCCTCAGACTCTTCCCTGCTGCACCCAGTTCTGTTTGGCCAGACTTCCCAGCATCCTGTTGGCCTCCTGACTCAGTTTTAGGGCTGTCTTACTTTTAGTTTTTAGTAGGGGTAGTGGGGCTTTTCTCCCTCAGTACAGTGGAAGGGAGCAAGGAAGGTAATGCCAGCAAGGAGTGACAGTTTTCCTAGTACAGAGGCCTGGGTGGTTTGCCCCAGCTGCAGGAGGAGGCCACCATGCCATTCCCGGCCCACCTTTTGCAGAGTGTCCTCTGCAGTCACACTCTGTCACTGTGGATCAGGAGCTGGTGCCACCTTTCCTCAAGCTTCTGGATTTTCTGCCTGCAGGGAGCTTGCCCACCCTGAGCTTTGGTGCTTTTGATGGTAGGGAAGGAAGCAGTAGACTTGATTTGTGCCACGCGGTAGGTGGGCCCAGAGTCAGTGGCTCTTAGCTCAGTCTCGCGCGAAAAAAAGTCTCTGGCCATTTCCTGTGAAAGAGTGTCTCAGCTCACACCAGAAACTACTGAGAAACAAGGGTGAATTTTTAGACAATGTTAGAGGAGGCCAAGGTGTCCTCTGGTAGGGATAAACAAACCCATCTACCAGGTTGCTCTTATGAGGGGGCGGGGTTTGTGTTTAAGAGAAAGAAACTTCAGGAATTCCCTGTTCTGGGCCACTGAAGCAGTCTGTGACCTTATCTGGAGGCTTTTGCATTAGTCCTACCAGGAGGAAACTCGTCTTCCTGAGAGCTCATGAGATATCAGAGCTGTGCTGTCACACTTTATACCCTCAAAACAAGGCAACTTTCCCCTCTTTGTCTCTGAGAACTCAACAGATCACTGCCAGCACGGTCACACTGCAGGGTGGGTGAGCCGGAGAAGGAGGATGTGAGAGGTTAGGTGGTGAAGCTCTGAGGGCCAGTGTGACGTGCAGGGCTCAGAGTGGGGGCTCAGCTTCGGGGGAGCCGATCCCCACAGGGAATGTTTCCTAAAGAAGTGTGGGAAATATAGCAAATAAAAATCCCTATTTCTGTGTTTGTAGACACTTGGGAATGTATGCCATTGACATTCACTGTGGTAGCCATTGCCACGGTTCTAGCCTGGTGCATGGTGCCCCAGCTGCCTGGTTGGTGCTGGCGAACGGGCTGACAGCCACTCCTGGCTTAGCGTGGACTGTGAAATCCTTAGGTCACCAGCAGAAACAAGCTTCAGACCCCTCTGTGCCCCACTAATCTCTGCAGAAGGAATGGTGGGAGGAGTGGAATGCTCCAGGTCCTGGGCCAGGGCAGCCTTGACCAAGGAGGGGAAGGTTTCAGTGATTGGAGCATTCAGGAAGAGCCATCATTGCAGGCAACATTGGCAGTTATCTTGCTTGGTGACCCTTTCTCCCCGCTTTCCTTTTTCTTTTTTTCCCTCCTCTTTTAACTATTCTGAAGGTCTTTGAGACAATAGCTGATCACCATTCCATCATCTTTGAGGTGGCTGTATTAGCTGTTAAGAATGCAAGGGAAGTTGGCTCTGGGGTTGTGAAATGAAAGGCAGAATATTCTTAAAACATGAAGTGTTTCAGAAAATATATCAGGTCACATGGTTAGGGAACACAGACTAGAAAAAGCTGTGAATGTGATTTTCTGGATTAAACAAAGCCAGGTGATTAAAATATGATTTATTTATAAAGTCTGCTAATGTGTGTTATGATTGTTGTTTTAGCACGGCCTGTGTTGGGGAAGGCTTCCTTCACACTGGGCGTAGGTAGTGAATAACTGGAGAGTTGGTCAAACTCATGATTTTGGAGTCTCCCACATACATGTGTATCAGCTGACCTTTTTAAGACCTCAGCGTTCGGGGCGTCTGGATGGCTCATGGGGTTAGGCCTCTGCCTTCAGCTCAGATCGTGATCTCAGGGTTCTGAGATCGAGCCCCGCATCTGGCTCCATGCTTGGCGGGGAGTCTGCTTCTCCCTCTGCTCATCCTCTGCTCATGCAAGCATGCATGTGTGTGTGCAAGCTTACATGCGTGCACATGCACACACACACATACACTCTCTCTCAAAAACAATAAAAACTTGAAGACCTCAGCTTTTTGGGGCTGTTGGCCCCTTCCAGAGAACATTGGGGATAAAGTGTCCAGTGCTTGTCTCCTAAAGGCCCATGGTAAGAAGAGTGATCATGAGCTAATAGTGTAATAAAAGTTGTGTTCTACCTGGCCACCTGCGTGGCTCAGTCACTTAAGTGTTTGACTCTTGATTTCGGCTCAGATCATGATCTCAGGGTTGTGAGATCAAGCCCTGAGTTGGGCTCTGCACTGGGCAAGGGGTCTGCTTAAGATTTTCTCTTTCCCTCTGCCCCTCCCCACCCCTCCCCCCCCCCAAAAAAAAAAAAAAAAAAGAAGTTGCAGTCTATCTGATGTGATCTATGTACATGCCAATACAAGTTACTATGGACAGTCTGGGATTTTAAGTGATACTCGGGTTTCTCCCCCCAACATTTCTCTATTTGTGTAACAGAGTTGGGCATATAGTAGGCCCTGAATTTTGGCATCAATTTGGATATGCTAGTTTGAAAAAACTGATGACAAAAGTTTGAAGGTCCACGAGTATTGGAAGGTAAGGAGAGACAAAAATAAGCTTTTTTTTTTTTCCCCTGAGAAAATCATGTGTTATGTAATAATTTTAGAGTGATGAAGACATAGATATTTTTATAATTTTAAAATATGTTATCCTGCCAGAGTGTGAGAAGATTGACAGAACCAGTTTGCTTTCTCTCTATTTATAGAACTTGGCCACATCTAATTCAGAGAAGCAAGAGATTCAGGGACGCTAGACTTGGACAGCTGAGTAATATGGGATGTGGTTCAAGGACCATCGAGCATGTCAGGCCATCACTGCAGACTACTTGTAACTCATGAAATGTGATCTGTTGCTCCCTTCCTGTTCCCCACTATGGAGAGAAGGGGATCAACACCGTCACTGTGGCTTGCTGGATTCCCTTAACCTCGGGCCAGTCTTGTAACAATGGCCATCGAGAGAGCACGTGGAGTGCCTCTTGCCCTGCGCTGGCCTGCCACAGAAAAGCAGCCTTAGAAGAATTACTGTCTGAGGGTAAGCTGAGAGCTCCATGAACTATTCTGAGTGCTTGTGGACGCAGAGTTAAATTTAGCGAACATGTGTCTAGTGTGGTCAGAGGCTCTGATTCATTGAACATTCTGATTGATGGAGACAGAGCTTCAGAGAATTGTGTAATGAGCTAGAGTCCTTCACCGCACCCCCCAACCCCAGATTTAAAGCAGTCACACAATTTAGGTACAGCATTCTGTCGTTAAATACCAAATCTTACTGGAGCACTACAGGTAGAGGAGATGAAAAATCTAGTCAAGTGTGTACCACCTTCATGGAGGAGGACACCCTGACGATGAACTTCCCTTGAATTTGTGTGTCCTAAAAGCAGGCTGAACGTGCAGGGTGAAGTTCACGGTTTGACTTAGATTCCACTTAGGGTTTAGTGTAGAGCTCCATCCTTGCGTCTCTGGCATAGAAGCTGTTGCAGAAAAGATTTTAGAAATTCTCGGTTTCACATTCTTGGCGCTATCTAGCTTGTTATTAACACCTTGAGTCTTGCTCTTTGTGCGGATATCTTTATGCAGAGTTTAGTGTATGTGTTTGTAGCACTAAAGCTAGAGTCTAGACTAGAAAGCAGATTCCTCGATGCTGAGGTATTTCTCTGATATGCAGAGTGGAAAATTAGGAAGAGAGGTGGTAGCAACCACATGGGCCTTTTGTTGGAACACCACCTAGCTCCATTCCAGCCATGAATGATCCATGGTTCTACCTGATTTCCTTTTGGAAAAGTACTGATTCAGAACCTGGACCTCATGGTTATTACTGCAACTTTGGAACACAGGTTTGGGAAGAAAAAAAATTTTCCCTCTAGCAAGCTGTCATATCTGTTTATAGGTCTAAAGCCTCTCTCCCCACGAGCACAAATCTGGGAGGCATAAACAGGTCACGTAAAGCAGTTCTTAACCAGCCTCCGTGGTTCTCACCTGTGGGAGGTGACCAATCATTGCCTCTCCCTTTTCTCTTACCAACCAGGTGGCTTCCATGCTACAAAATGGGGGCTAAGTGAGGTCTGGGGTAGGAAACAGCACAGTTTGGGAGGCCAGCCTCTTCATCTGAAGCCCAAGGACAGAGTCTGCACCAATCCTGCCATTCTGGAAAATTCTCAGAATGTCGTCAGTGGGGAAGTTAGAAGGCTTCAAGGTTGGAGTTGAGAAAAAGCAACCATAAGGCGTTCCTTTACCCAGGTGAGAGATGAGCCTGGTTTCAGGGTCCAGCACTGCCTGTGAACCTTCCTGGTGCCAGGCTGGGGCAGGTGTGGCAGAGACCACAGACTTGGGGAAGGATGTGGGTTCTCTCTGGAAGCTCCTCATCCAACCCGGGTGACAGAAGGGGGCAAGCAAGACGAGGCCACAAAGGTAACATGCTGGGGGAGCAGGTGAGGTGCGGTGACCAGCCTCAGTTGCCATGGGAAGGGGAGACTGGAAAGTGCACCTCGGAGCAATCCTCTCAAACCTGGGCCCAGACTGGAGCCACCTGTAGGGCCCCAGCCCAGAGTTTCTGGCTCACTAGGTCCCAAGTGGAGCCTGGGGAAGTATGTTTTGACCAGCTGGGGTGCTTACTGATGCTGTTGTCCAGGGTCTACACTTCAAGACCCACTGACATTGAGGAAGTGATGCTTAAAATGAGCCAGGGGCTCGGGTATGAATTGGGGCAGATGGGTGAGTGGAGGCAGCAAGGTCTCAAAGGAAGTTGCAGCATGGACAGAGGTTTGGAGAGAAAGCAGTTGGAGGGCACCTGGGTGGCTTAGTGGGTTAGGCTTCTGCCTTCTGCTCAGGTCATGATCCCAGGGTCCCGTGTCGGGCTTTCTGCTCGGCAGGGAGCCTGCTTCCCTTCCTCTCTCTCTCTGCCTTCCTCTCTGCCTACTTGTGATCTCTGTCAAATAAATAAATAAAATCTTTAAAAAAAAAAAATTGGAAAACCCTCATAGTCCAGTTAGAGATATGGTGGTAAATAGGGATGGAATGAAATGTGGAGAAAACCTTGAAATGCTACTATGTGGTGCCAGTGCCTACTCGGATGGTAATCACGGAGGCCAAGGGGTCTGGAGCGGAATAGACCTCTAACCACAATTACATTGCTGGGAAATCTGGCAGCGGTAGCAGCCAAAACTAACTGATTAGCACTACCTGCCTGGAGAGCTATGTTGAGAAGGATTCTGAGGCTGAGAACAGACCCCGCACTGGGATTTGTGGTTTTTGCTGTGGGTAGAGAAACGGCATGGTGGCCCCCGGACTAGAGGGCACATGTTAGCAGGACAGTATAGTAGTTGGGATCAGTAGGAATCAGGAATGGAGTGGCCTACCTTCATGCGTGAGTAAGGACTTGCAGGGTAGCACAGTGGAAGCAGATGCAAAAGATATTGCTAAGGTAGAACCTGTGAGATGTGGCCACTAACTGAGTCATTAATTCGCCAAAAGTTGGTGGCCCAAAGAAGGCGGGGCTATGAGAAGATGCAAACGCTGCTCTCTGGGAACTCAGCCTCGATGGGAAAGCAAACACGGTTACCACACAGTGGGGCTGACTGGCAGTATAATCACGGAAGGCTTCCTGGAGGGAATGTCTGCCTGAGTCCCAGAGCATTGGTGACAGTGCTTGAGTGCCCTGCTGGGGTGTCGGGCAGGCCCGGGGCGTGGGTGTGGACTGGGGAAGAGGGCTCGTCTTCACGGAGGGGAGTCCGTAAGGAGCTCCGCCACCTGTTCACTGCCGGGTTGCGCACTAACAGCTGTGACAGCCAGATAGGGGCCAAGTGCCGAGAGCCCAGGGGTTCCTGATAAAGGCTTTGGAGCTTGTGCTGTGGCCCGGAGCATCTAAGGTCATGCGGATCACACAGCCGTGCTGATGATGCTTTCCTGGGAGTGCAGGCGGAGGCGGGGAGCTATTGAGAAGCCGTGTGGTCTGGGTGCTAAGGACCTGAAGTACAGGGCAGGGGGCGTGGACGAGCAGGACTGGGTGGACGTGGGGCTGAGGAAGCGTCGGGTGACTATGGCTTCCAGGCCGGTAGGCCAGAGGAGAGGGATGTGGTTTAACGAGGGCAAGGATGAATTCCACTTCCACGACCATGAGTGTGAAGTGCTGTGGCATCTCTGTGCGCCAGTAGGCTGTGGGATACAAGTCTGAAACTTGGGACTGATGTCTGTGCTATAAATATGGACTTGGGAGTCATTAGCATTAATGTGGCTTGAAATCATGCGGGGAGATGAGGTCACTGAGGAAGGAATGTCAAGAGTGCATACAGTGGTCTGGGAACACCAACCCAGCTGGAGTAGGCACAGGCCCAAGAGAAGTTTGCCTGAGAGGGCCAGGACAGTTGGGGAGTGGGGCCTTCCCGAAAGGGAGGCTTGCTCAGTAGGGGATGGAAAGCTCGGGAGAAAAATGCCTCGGACCTGTTCAGGACTTGGAGAGGGGGGAGGAGGGGATGGGGCTACTGATCAAAACTGGGAGTCCCTAGAGTGCTAGCTTGAACAAGCTGAAAGAGGGGACGGGTTGGGGCTGCTGTGATTTGGGTCCCATTTACCAGGCAACTGGAATTTTAAGTCGTGGATCTGAAGGAACAGGTTGGGTTAGAGTTGGGGATTTGAGTCACTTGCTGAGAAATACTGGCTAAAACCTTGGGGAAGACAGGGACAGGATGGTAGAACTAGTAATTCTGAAGGTAGGACTTCACTGCAGGCCGTGGGGGCCCAATCGCTAGGCCCAGAGGTGCTGCCCCTGTGAACTTGACCTCTGTTCAGGTGTGGGAGGTATTTGAGGAGTTCCTTAGCAGGAAAAAGCTGGACAAGTGGCCTGGCTAGAGGATTATTCTAGCCCCATGCCATTCCCCACCCCTGAAAAACTTGTTTATTCATTTTAATCTTGTTTCTTAATCCACATTATCTGGGGTCAGTGAAGATTCGACCAAGTAGTCTATTTCTCCTTGGGAGTTTTCAGAGGCACTGACCAAGTCCTTGGAGCTGCAGTGTGAAAACCTTCTTTAGGAATCTAAAACTACCTCCATGCCTATGGGGGGATGAATCTGGTGGCACTCATCTTTCCTGTACTTGAATGCAAAGTACATTGATACATTGTACATTTGTACAATGATGCAAAATGCCAATGCAGGTATGGCAGTGCTGGGACTGGTGTGGTGTTTAGATGTGGGAAGCGAGGGAGAGGCACCTGGTGTGACACGCCTGACCTTTGCTGGGCTGAGCTGGGGCTCCTGTTGTCACTGGAGGGTGGACTGGCACTGCAGGGTACCCTGGGTAAGTGGAAGAGGCTGGGGCAGAATGGGGGGTGGGGATGAAGACGTTTGTGTAGCCCCTGGGACCCCCTTGGGGCTCCCTTTAAAATCTCCCCACCCAGCCAGAAGAGCTTTTCAATGAAAAGTTTATTAGAAGGGCACTTACAGGGGAAAGAGATGACACAGATCTTTAACAATAGGGGTAAAATGCTTAAACAGGTGCTCTGCTCTTAAGATACAAAAGTTAGAAAAATCTAAACCACTATAAATACGTACATGCTTTTTACAAAGGTGTTCAAAGGTCAGGCTGGCTGAGAAGTGAAGGTCACCCAACACCCTCCACACTCTGTCCCTGCCCCCCCAACCCCACCCCAGAGTGTCTGGAAGAGCCTCTTCACCACAGCAGCAGGGAGGTGAGTGAAGAGGGGAGGGAGGGGGCTCTGGCTCCATCCCTGTGGCTGGAGATCTCACTGCTCTGAAGGGAGAGGGGGTGGGTTCTGAGGTCCCTTGGGGATGAGCCTGCAGCCCCCCCCTCCCATTTGTGCGTGCTGCCACATGCTTACCCAGTTTGGTTGCGGGGGGTAGCTTCTGGAAGCTGAGCGCTGTGCTCGCAACCAGCAGCGTTCAGAACGGGCTGGGCCCCTGACTCTTGCCCAGAGAGACCTTTCTGACTTTCTCCAAAACAATTAAATAGTTCTCTGTCTTGAATGGTTTTAAGAAATTATTACATAAATATAAAAACACCAGAATGCTAGAGTGTACATTATTTCAGCATAAAAAAATCAGTTACAGAATCACTGAGAGCATTTCTCAATCCAGTTTACATGATCGGCTAGCTGTGTTTCTAGAAAGTTGCCTGGACCTCATGTGCCCACTGCCTTCCACCCTTCTATGAGCGACCCCTCCTCTTCGTGTCAGAGCCACAGCCTGCTGGGTATGTGTTTTGCTTTTCTACCCTCTTGAGAAGTAGTGGATACTCCTGAGATGGATGATCTAGAAGGGAACGTTCAGGCCCCGAAAAGAAAAATGGTACAACACGTTTTTAGTAAATTGGGGACATACTATAGATCTTCGGGCCAACTCCCGACTCTGCCCCTTCGAGTCACACAGAGCCCAGCATTAAACTCAGACCCCCTCTTGCTATGGGTAACCCCCCTGGGAAACCGGCCTGTGAACAGTCCCCAGATTCGTCTTCCTCATCCTTTTGAGGCCAACAGAGATGGGCCTCAGGTGAGCTCTGGGCCTGGGGAAAGACTGGTACGAAGTCTCAGAGCCGCTGGGGGCCCAGGCTGAAACCCCCTCTGCCTTCTCCCCAGACTACATACATGCGTGTGTGACATGAACATGCTACTTAAAGCCTTTTCCTGCAGTTTGAGTAAACCCCGGGATAAGTCCAAACTCTAGGAAGCCAAGGGAAGATGGAGGAAAAAAAAACTAAGCACAAGATACGTGCTACAGCTCATTCCAATACATTAATGATTTTTAAAAAATCACCACGGTCAATAAAAAAAATACAACACAGACAACATAAGGACCATGGGAAAGTCTGCCAGCAGCCTTGCCCTTGTGTGCGCGCGCGCTTCCTAAGAGGAGTCAGAGGCCCCGCTCCTGACTCTCAGCTTGTCTCAAAATGTCAGATCGTCTGCAGCCCGCCAGGACGGTGGCCAACTGAGATGATGTTCCAGCACAAGCCTGTAACCCGAAGCCGCTGGGGCAGCTACCTACTGGGCTTGTGCTGGAAGGACCTAAGTTACTAAATAAAGTTGGGAAGAGGAGTGGGGGAGGAAAGGAAGAGAAGAGATGTTGGCTCCTGGGGGCGGTGCACAGCTGAGGACCTCAGGCCCGGGGCTAGCTCCTCGGGGGCTCGGGGCAGCATTAGCCCCAGGGTGAAGGCAACTGGGTGGGGAGTCCCACCCAGGACATGACAGTTAAAACTGCCCTCCACCCCTGCCCCCAGACTACCCTATTTTCTCCTGCCCCTATCAACTGTCCTTAAAAAATTCTCTTTAACATGAAAATGCCATTCCTACAACAAGATTTTCAAACTAAGAAAACCGCTTTGTGACTTAAAGAAAGGCCACTAATATGACACAAGTCCCCCTACCCCTGCGGACCTCCCCTGCCCAGTACAGCTGCAGCCTCTCTGATGGGAAGGGCACCAAGTCCTCACCTCGAAGTCTGACTGAATTTCTTCTAGAGGTGGACTTACCTACATTCTCCTCTCACATCTTCCTCCACGGGTCTAGTCTATAAAGAAGAGGGGCCAAGTGAGCTTTTGTAGAAACACAAGACTAAGACTTCACACCTCCTAAAGTAGCGCTCGGCCCTGAGCATCAGGGGTGCCAAGACACCATCCAGGCGCAGCCACCAGATCGCTCAAACCGTGCTGTACCTGAAGCGAGTCCCCAAGAAACAGGAGGACGGCTGTGTGCCACAGGAAGGCCTAGGAGGAGCAGGAGGCCGATGGAGACCTCGGAAACCGCTGCCCTGGCTTTGGGGGAAGCCACCACGGCACCAGTGGAGGCCGCAGTGGAGTGCCCCCACCACAAGTCTCAGACCTGACCAGGAGCATGCGTGCACGTCCAGGTAGGCCCAGCCGGCTTCCTGGAAGCAGCAGTTGGCAGATGGCTTCACAGCAGGTGAACCCCGGCCCCTTGGTGTCTGACTGCCTCGGAGAGGGCGGTTGTGTAGGGTCTCTGGGCTCTGAGTCAGAGACCAGCATCGGTCTGGCAAGGTGCTCCTCCCATCTCTTCCTGTGTCCTCAGGGAGCTTGGAGAGCAGCTCTCCTACCTGGAAACCACATGGCTAGAGCTGGGGGGCATTAGGATCCTGCCGGGGAGGTGCCAGGAAGCGCCCACTGTCCCCATAAGGCATCAGAAACGGCATCACATTTGATATTTATACCCGCCAGAAGTAGACATTTTCTGCCCTTGGCCTGGAATCAGACAGGACTTCCATGGGAAATCCCTTGGCTTTTCCTGGTAGAAACCCATGCAAAAAGATGGGATAAAGTCATTTCATACAAAAACAGCGACGAAGAATCAAGTCCCAGTTACACGTGGCAATGCTGTATTCTGCAAGAGGCCAGTTGAAAAGAAGGGATTTTTTTCCAGTTGAAGTAATGTATACCAGTTTCCTCACTAATTGCCACTGGGAACGGTACTTCTTACACAGTATAGCTGCTGAAGTCGTCACTGATGATCCTCCGCCGTGAGCCAGATAATCTTACATCCCTGGGGGCGGTGCGGGGGAGACGGCACACCTCTGTGCTCCAAAGCTCCAATTTTCCAAGGTGTTTAAAAAAAAAAAAAATTTAATAGCCCTTTTTCATTTGCCTATGTTGGCCTGAGATTTTTTTTCCCTTCGGTTGCATTTGCTTCTGTTAATTTCAGTTTCCAGAAGTGCTGGCAGAGTGTCTTCTCAACAAAACCTGGAACAGCTTCACCTTGAGAGAGAAAGGTTGCCAGCCCCCCCCCACAATGCTGGTTTCCCCGTCAATGTGCCAACCCAGGATTTTTTTTTAAGTAGAAAATAAACATTTAAACGAGCATACGACAAAGCTCATTTAATTAATGCAACTGACTACGTAAACCAGGAGAGCCGGATGCATGAGAATAGCAAGTGAGCTCTTACAGAGGACTGCAGACCCACGGAATGGAGCGTCGCCTCCGCTCAGACCCCACTGATGCGACAACTGCCTCCTGCCTCACGTGACCATCTCACGTGCTTCAAATCTCTGAGATTAACAGGAGAAGAGAAAATATACATTGTATAAGCGCTGAGTCTCAGCAGATCTCCCAACTGTTCCAAGTGAGAAAGGACAAATTTGAGAGGAGGGGTCTCGTCCACTTTTCCCACTGTCCACGAGCGCATATTCTGAGCATGCTGGCTCACCCTTCTCGGGACACTGTCAGAAGAAAGGGGACAGATGCGCCCCCCCTCCCCACCCCAAGTCAATCCGGCTCCTTGGGTGCAGGGTCTGCTGGAGTGCTGGGGCTCAGAAATGCTCAGCTGAAGCACTGGTCACAAGCGCCAGAGGGCTAGGCATGAGGTTCGCTCCCGCCCCTGCAGGCTCTGTCCCACCGAGAACACCCAAGGTGAGTTTCACACTCCAGGACGGAACCCACGGCCATTTCCTGTTGGACAGTGACATCCCAGATTGCTGTCATTAAATCCGAAGGGGGCTGGGAGGAGGGGGCAGGTGGTGAACTACTACCTGTTTGCTCAAGCCGCCAGAGCAGAAGCCATTTCTTGCCCTGCAAACGGGGGCCAGAGGGCACATGTGTTTGGCAGACACAGCTGTTCAGAAAATCCATCTCTGGGTTTGCTTTTGCGTTTTGGAAAACAGGTCAGTGCCACTTTGATTGAGGGAGAAAAATTTCTTCTTCATTGACAATAGTGAGTTCCAATTTTCTCCTCCTATGCGGCCTTCTCCCACAAAGCCCACCCTCCCCCCCACCCTCCCCCTTCACACCCAGTGTCTCTAAGACACACTGGAACAGCGGATGCTTGGGGAGCCCATCTGAGTGAGGACCTTGTCAAGCCACTGCAAAGGCCCATTCAGGTGCAGCTCGATCCAGCAGGGGGTGCTGGTCACGGTTTGTCTCCTGCAAGACATAGGGAGAGGAGTGGGCTGGGAGACTTCAAAAATGAGCAGAAGGACACACATACAAGTCAGAACACCTCTTCCTGCTTTGATGAGAGTCCTCTAGCCAGAGCAAGAGATAGGCCCATGGCGGCTTCCTAGACCCTGCTCTAGAGGAGGATCCAATGACTTGCTGAGACAGCCGGGGCAAACTCCTCCAACCAGGAAGAAAGAGCCTTGAACAAATCAGGTTCTCTTGCCGGGGAAGGAAATAGCCCTTCAAGGGTTAAATGTGTTAGGCAAATTCCAGGGTATCCTACTTGTCTACCCATTTCTGTGACAGGCCCCCCCCATAAAGAACTTCCAGCCTGAACAAAGGTCTCCCTGGGTCCCATCTGTCCTGAATGGGCAGCCTCAGCTCCAGGGCCAGGTCCGGTCCCAGCAGGCCCTGATGACGTGTGTCTGTCTGATGGAGGGGTGTTTTCTGCACAGCGCCGACAGAATCTACATGCCATCAGTTCCCAATGTGCTGATATAATTCCCATCTATGGCCTTATTTTGGAAAATCTTACAAGCAGAGCAAGCCATGGAACAATTACTGGAAAAAACCAAGGCACACCACACGTTTCTTTTCCCCAAAGCACTTTGTCTAAATTCAGGCTGGTTGATGACGCAGCCCACAGGCGAGCTCCCAAAGGCCTCCAGTGAGCAAAGGCTATCTGCTGAGGCTGGAGGTGCTTGTGCCAGCTGGAGGTGAGAGGCCTGGGCCCGGGGCCCTCCCCGCTGTTGGCCATCTGACAGGAGGGATGAAACCTTACTCTCTCTTTGGCCCAAGAGGCAGAAGGAGGGCAAGACTGTTCTGGGAAGGGGCCGCACCCGCCCATTAGGCAGCTCTGTGGGGCTGCCAGGTGGCAGTGACGCGGTAGGCCACACAGGACCCCACGTGCTGGCAGCATGTCCCACATGGTGACACAGTGCCCCTAGGGAAAGGCCTCTACCACCAAGGGACCTCCTCCCAGCACTTGGGAGCTGAAGGGCCACTGTGGTGTGCAAGCTCGAGGGCTTTTAGCTCGAGGCCACATGCCCTCCTTGCTTGGCCTAGGCAAGCAAGGAGGTTTCTAGATGGGCTTGTGGACCCCAGGGTGCCTCTCTGACCTGAAATGCCTGAGTACAGTCCTCTGAGAAGTCTGGGTGTAGGAAGAGCAAAAGGACTTTTATCTGGCTCTTTTCCATTGGTGTCCAGCTAAGTAGTTCCCTTCCCCACTGAAAGAAAAATACTAATTTTGTAACCTTTCACTCTGGTTCCATAAATGATTTCAGCCAGGGCCAAAATGTGGGCTAAAATCTCTCCTGGGCTGGGCCCTCGGGCCTGGGCTCATCTCCTCAGGCTGTCATAACTGGGCTGTAAGTTCTCCTGAGAGGCCTGACTACTTTCATTACTCGGTTAGTCACTCATCCTGGATTTTACAGAGATGCCCCCTCCCCCACCCAGACCAAGGTGCTGTGTTCCCTGGACCTGTGGGGCAGACACGGGGAACAGCAGCTCAAATACGGTAAATACGGACCGAAATCCTCTAATGAGAATCTGACTTTCCATAAGTCATGCTCATCTGGATTTCATTACAAACGGTGGCCCAGAGCCAATACTGAAATGGGTTTGGCCTGGGTGCAGAATGACTACAAAACAAAATGGATTCCAAACATCTGGAAAAATGAAGAGAAGGGGGCAGTCACTCGCAAGGCGCTGGCCCAGGCTGCCTCGCGGGCTCCTCTGCGTCTGCCACGGCAGTTGGGGGCCGGAGGGCCACAGGGCTCTGGCCCTCACACCCTCCAGTCTAGGCGTGGAAAGAAAAGGGACCAGCTTCGCCAAACCCAAACCAGAAAGCTCTGGGAGATTCAACAGAAGAGACCAGGTAGACCTGACCAGTGCTATGTTTAAACCAGTATCTGAAATTCTGAAAAAAAAAAATAAAAATAAAACTCCTTTCTTAGCGGGTAAACTCGGTTCCTTTTTGACTACCCAAATCTTCTCTCCTCCCATCTGCCTCTCAATTTTAATACCTGAGCTCCTCAGGGTCACCTCCATCAGAGGCAGAGCCCCAGAGAAGGGCAGAACAGCTCCTTGGAGAGGGTTGTCCTAAAATCATCCGCCCAAAATGAACAACAAGCAAGGAGCCAAGAGGCAGAGTGCTAGGCTCAGCTTTTCCGCTAACGATGTGACTTCAGGCGAGTCACTTTCCCTCCCTGGGCCTTGGTCCCCTCATCTGTGCACCGGCAGTGGTACCAGTGTCCCTGGCCAGGGTGATGGTGAGGAAGATGTGTTTCTGGTGCTTGAGACACTGCCGTGCTCAGCAACTCCTTACCCAGCGTGGCTTGGGCCCTCCCGGCCTGCCTAGCCATGGCCTCTGATCCTTGGTCTCTGCTCTCTGGGGGGAGGGTGGCCTAGCTTATCTCTAAGGGGCCCCTGCTCTGCTGCTTGAGTCCTGTGCAGTCAGGCCCCCATGACAGGTGGCACCCAGACCTGACCTGTATTCCGCTCCCCAGCCTTTGACAAAGCTCATGCGGATGGTGCACATCCGGGTCAACTGGTAGACCGCCTCGAAGCCCTGGTTGACGGACTGAGCCAGGAGGGCGGCAAACTCCTGGTTGTTGAAGATCTTCAGGTTGCACCCTGCCAAGAGAACAAAAACAGTGCTTGCGGGGACAGGCACACACGTCCAGAGCCCCACTGCTGGCTGAAGCCACCCCTGGGTCATCCAGAACAGCATACCTCACCCGGCCCAAGTGGCACACAGTTATTCCGTGCATTCGCCCCATACTCCACACTCAGTGCCACGCTAGGCCCCCTCATCTCAGTCCCTGCCCCTGAAGCCGGCCCCACCTCAGTGGCAACACGCAGGGCTGGATTCAACACTGGCCTGTGAGCCCCAGCTCCCGGAGCCAGGGAAGGCTGAGGAAGACTGTAAAGCCAGTGACCTAACAACCTGAGGAAGGGTTTGGAGAGGTGGGCCTTGCCCTGGACAAAAGGGCCAAGGCAGGACTCCAGGGACTAGAGAGAGAAGGTACCTAAGCCAGAATGCCCATGGCTGTGTGGGGCATGGCTGACCACCCAGGGAGCTGGAGCCCTTGACAGTAGGTGCAGGGGAAACAGGCCAGACGAAAGGCTCCTCAGCCTGCTGTTCCAACAGGTGGCTCGGCACAGGGTCCCAGGGTACCTTCTACCCGGGCTTCCCTGCTCAATCCACCTGGGAGCAGGAAGGAGCAAGAGACTCGGGCCACAGTTTGGCCTTGGGGCAGGGTGATATTCGTAGCAAAGTGAAGATGTATGTCTAACTCTCCAGGCAGTAAAACCTGAGCCAGGCCCAAATAAAGTTTATAATAAATCTCCTGAAGTCGTACTGCCTGAATGCCTGAATATGTCAATCAGAAAAATAACAACAGCACATGCTAGAAATACCCAACAGGTGAGCTAAGGTGACATTTATTAGTAGGCCAACACTGGACTCCTAATCTTGCTGTGTGACTCTGGGCCGGTCACTTTCTCTTCATAAGCCTGGGTCTCCTTTGTAAAATGGGAGGCTGGCCTCGGGGTGTCCTCCTAGCTCCTATGTTCTATGATAACAAACCCCACCAGGGCCAAGGCAGCTCTCCCCAGAAAGGTGTGGGATGGCTGGGGAAGGGAGTAGCGACAAGGCCAGGAACACAACTGAGCTTCCAGTTTTCTTTTTCTCCAAGGGGAAGTCTAGTGACACAGGACAGCAGGTGGGGTCCGACTCCCAGCCAAGCCAAGAAGCAGAGGGACCACTGGACTCCACGGTCCCACCATCCTAGGCTCCTCCCAGCTCAGCCACTCCCTAGCCCTGTGCCTCCGTGCAGGTGGCTTACCCTCTCTGAACTTGTCTCCTCACTCGAGGAGCCAGGATAATGGGAGAAGACTGTGCTGACCCTGCCCAAAGCTCACCACTCTGCTATCATCTGCTACCAAGAGGAGGAAACACATGCCACACCCAGTACCAGCCCGGTCACAGCCCACACTCTGTAAGCAGCACGGCCCGGGGCTGCATGCCTGTGAGAAGCGGGCCCTGGCGGGGCTCTCGGCCTGGGTTTTCTAGGTCCAGAGGCCTGGATGGGGTCTGTCTCTCTGCCTGTGTTGCTGCATAGCTGTGGCCCTATCCAAGCCCCCCCTCTGGGGTGCAGCTTGTAGCCATTTCTTGGAATACAGGTGGGATTCATCAGTTCTACACAGAAAACCCACAAGAGCGTCCCAGAATAAAAGCAGAACTTTCTTGCGTCCTTCTGGGGCCTGGCCCCATCATGCTTTCTAAACACTTCCTGCTTCTTACATGGCCTCTCCAGCCAGAGTTCCACCCATATGTGCCCTACTCTCCATCACCCCCGGGGCATTGGCCCATAATGTACCCTTGAGGTCCCCACCCCAACTGTCACCCTGTGCTGAATGCCAGCCCGCCCTCAATGCCTGTGTGCCGCCTTCAGGAAGCCTTTCCTGATCCATCCCAATACTTAAATGAGTTTTTCTCCCTGGATCCAAGAGCACCTTATCTCTGCTGCTTCCTTGGTGATTAGTACCTTTCCTTGTATTAAACCCATTTGTGTCTTTGTCTCATACACTTAGCCTGCCTGTAAGGTCTGTGGGGACAGCAACAGGGCCTCCCAGACCCCTCCGTCTCCCTCAAGCACCTGGCATGGTGCCCACATGCTGTGTGAGTTTGTGGAGTGAAGGACAAAAGCATGATGCCTGTGCATCTGTGCACGCAGGGCAGCAAGCGAGTGGCTACGGATCAAAGGCAGAGCCATCAGAGGCTGCGTCTGATAAGACACAGACAAAACCCCTATGAAGCCCCTCCAGGCTGGCAGTACAAACGCAGAAGAGGAGAAAAGGTAAGGATGAAGAAAGCCCCAGCATCCTGGAAGCACCACGGGGTGGGGCTGTGAGAGCTCCTACCTGGCGGGATCTTGCAGACGGTGGCCGGGTGCCAGCCATAGCGCTGGTTACAGTTGGGCGACTGGACGAAGATGGCGCTGTCGCTGAGGCACTCTGCGAAGACCTCCCCTCCAATGTAGTACAGCCGCACGCCTCGCCCTGGAGAGATGGGGGTCACACTGGACTGGGGTGGGGCTGGCCCCAGGGCCAGCAGAGGCACGCCAAGGGGCCCAAGCTGCAGCCAGTGTTCTGAGCGACTGCGTCCCCGCCAGCCTCACCAGACAAACAGGACCCAGAGTCCAAGCTTAAACCCGCAGGGGATGTGGGGGTGACACCGGGTCCCCTAACGCAGGGCGGCCAGTGTTGCAGGGAAGGGGCATGGGCTAAGTCTGCATGACGGCCTTGGCCACAGACAAGCCATGGGCCCAAATCAAGTTCCTCAGCCTCAAAGCCTCCATCTCTTCAGAAGACGGGCGATGTTCCCACGCAACTCAAAGGGCAGCCGAGCCCCACACAGCACCCTCTGAGCGGGAGCTGCAACAGAAACTCATTCAGCAGACATCCCAGGAGCCCTTCATGACCGGGATGACTTCATGCCACCCCTGTACCTTCTCCTCTCTGTGCATTTTTCTAAAACATTCCATAGGTTTCTGCCATTCACTTTTCCTCCATCTCTGAAATCCATTCCAGATGGACAGAAATTATTTTTAAGCTGGCTTTGTGAGCCGAAGCAAGCAGTTACGTAAACACGCTGACATGAGGGCTGCTCTCAGCCTGGGGAGGCTCTTCTGCACGGGACGATGGCCTCTGTTGCCGCTTCTGGGGAAGAGGCCCAGAGGGTTGGAAGATGGAGCCAGAGGTCAAGTGGGACAGAAACCAGGGGGCCGTGGGAGTTCTGCCTCCTCGGCCCATGATGGCCCCAGAGCCCCTTTCTCCTTAGTTTGGCACGACACACGAGGGGTGTGGGGGGACTCGGGGTCCACAAAGAGGGGCCGCTGGATGGTCTGTCAAGAGCAGAGGCAGAGATGGAAAGACCCCGACAAAAAGAACAAAAATGTGTTTCATTTTGGTAGTGTCTGAACCACTATTTTTAAAATATAGAAAAGCATAAGGAGAACAACAAACACCTGTGGATGCCGCTCAGGACCCATATCTTTTTTAACGTAGAACAAATATGGACGCTGTCTGGTAAGGCTGAGGGCTCAGTGGCAGGGGGCTGTTTGTCACCAACTAGGTCACACTCATGGTGTGGCCTCGGCAAGGCTCTGCTCTCCCGTGGGCATCAGGTTGTTCCCTGGAGAACGAGAACCCAGGCCCAGACCCATGGCTCCCCAACGTTTCATCTTTTAACCATAAAATCCTCTCTTTAAATGAAATTTTCTGTGAAAACTCAAGACATGATATGGACAAGATCAAGGGTGCTCTGGTGCACTTAGGACCAGACCCGCTGGTGCCCTGCCCAGCTCCGGGGTTTGCCCTGGAGCCCAGGGGCTCTGGACTGACCATACCCTATTATACCTATTATACCTATTATCTCCAGGGTCTTCTGAGGGACTCAAGATCCCCAAACTATGAATATCCAAGTGACACACACACAGCTCCCTCTTCCATAAACAAAGTGGTCTCTTAAGTATGTTCTGGGTGTTAGAAGGTTCTGGCAGCCTATATGAAATTAATAAAAGATCACTCTGGACACCACCTACCTATCCACCTAGCAGTCAGTCCTTTAGGGATATGTTTATTAAGATAATCACATACATTGCCCTTTTCATAGATTTGCCATTTTTATCCCCTCAAGTGAGTGTTTTTGTCCTTGGGTTTCCCCTCTTCAGACTTAATCTATGTTTTCTAATGGGAGTGACCAAGCAATGTGAACTTTTCTGGCCTGGCCCCTAAATAGGGCAATACAGAGTTTGGGGGCTGGCTGGGGAAGTGGGACCTTTCCCCAGGTCCCAGCAGAAGGTAAGGCACAGCGGGGGGGGGGGGGGGGGAGGGGCAGGGGGGTTCTGAGCCCAGGCTGCTGGGCCGATGGGGGGGGGGGGGGGGGTGGATGAGGAGACGGGGTGCCCTTACCGATGTGCCTCCGCGTGAGCTCCACGGCCGCGTTCCTGTTGACGTTGGAGAGCAGCCCCAGGCAGAAGCGCTCGGAGTTGGAGGGGTCGGTGAAGCCGTCCACTGTCATGGAAGGCTGCGAGGCGTGGAATGTTTCCCCAACGCGCTGGTTCAGTTCATAATAGGAGATGGAGCACCAGAAGGCCGGCTCGCAGTAGGTGACAGGCTGCAGGTCTGGGGAGACAAGCCAGGCTACTGGGTCAGGGGCCCCTAGTTCGCCTGCTCCCTAGCAAGCTCCCCTGGCTGCTCTGTAAGGCTATTTCTGTACCTCTCTGAGGGTGTTACAATCCCCAGACCTCGTGCCTTGTCCTACCGAAGCCTGCAGGATCCAATGTGATAAAGTACTCTAGCGTTTGGAAAAGGGCTTCTCCACTAGCCTTGCCGCTTTCATTTAGTCTTAGCTCATAAAGAGCCCCATCCTGCCTGGCTGGCCTTGGGTTCATGCTGCCTTCAAGGAGGGCCAGGCACCACCCAACACCTGGGCAAGCCTGCTGAACAGGCCTGGCAGGTTCCCCAGGGGTGGCCATGCCACCCACACGGCCACCTCCCAGCCTGTTGGCCTCAGAGGGGCTTTCAGCATTTGGCTCTGCCTGGTCTCGGGCACTCCGAGCCTGCCGAGCCTCAGAGTCCGAGCCTGTAAGATGACAAGGCTGGCAAAGCCCGGGCTGTGTGGGTGGGGGTGGGGGGGCCCACAGGGCACTGGGCCTCCGACCACACGTGCATGGTCCACGGAGTGAACCCACCGCTGTTACAGAAACTATCTTCCAAATGTCTCCACGTGCTGTCTGTCGGGATGGCTAAGACACAAAGCCACCTAAAAGAAATTCTCCATTTGTCCTGTGGTCTCAACCAAGAGCTCCTCAAAGCAAAACTGCCATCTTGGGAGACACCAGTTCTCTTTCTAATAAGAGTTGGGAACTCTGAAATAGAGGTTTCCCATTACACAATCCTCCCCCCCCATCTTCTTTCCCGGAACTCCCTCACCTTCCTGTCACCTCCGGCCACCCTAGTCCACACCTGTCCGGGCCCCCGGCCCTCCTCCCTGTATCATCTCGGACACCCCACTGGGTCCATGTTTGGCCCTGGGCCAGGCCCCCGTCCTTCCTCCCTGCCATCAGTGCTGCAGCATCCTAACAGGACTCCCCAGCACGCTGGTCCAGCCTCCCTGCCCCGCACGGCCCCAACATGGGGTGGAGTATTGTCCTGACCCCCTCACTGCCTACGTGAATCCACCTCCCTCTTGGAGAACCAAAGAGGCCCCGCCCCTTCTCACTCCTCTGTCTTAGACCTCCAGCCTGATATTAAATATATTTGGAGTCCCCTGAGTACTTAGGGTGCATCTGCGGGATCAGGTACAAGGGACAGGAAAGGCTCACCATGCCAGCGCTGAGCCCTGGCCAGAGACCCCAGCTCACTGCCTGGAGTGAGAACCCCCGGGGAAATCTGCTCACCAGGACTTTGGAAATGTGTGAAGCACAAGAGGAAAAAAAAAAATCAGAAACTGTTCTGGGAGGGGCGTGCAGGGCCGAGGGCCCAGATCTACTTGTGGGGTCTGTGCCTATGATCCCTTCTCAGGGGAAGGAGAACACCTACCCCATGTGTAAGAAGATGCAGATCGGTAACATTCCTGCACTCAGCACAGGCCCAGAAAGCGTCCGTGGAAGGGCTAGGACACCTAGATCAGCCTCTTCGCCCCAGCATCATCAACATCTTGGGCCAAATGATCCTTGGACTGGGGGGTGGGGAGCCCCATCTGTTACAGGCTTTGTAGCAGCACCCACTAAATGCCAGTGGCACACATCCATCACCCCCACCCCAGCCGGACACGGACAAATGGCTCCAGATACTGCCAGCTGTCTTTGAAGGGGCAGAAGAGCCCCTGCGTGGAGACCACCGCCTTCCAGCTTCAGCCAGGTCACAGAGCCCAGGCTTCACTGCCAGGCAGCCCAGAACGCGCTCTGCACTCCACACGGATCGGCTCTGCAACTGTGAGCAAACCAGACCAGCTCTGAGGGTTTCAGCTTGACACGTGGCTCTCCACAGCCACGGGACGGGCGGCCCCCTTCACCAACACCGCCCAGTCTGCGGACAGACTGGGAGAAATCCCAAAAGCGCGGGGCACGCATCAAGCATTCCGTACGTGGTGCTGATGATTAGAACTGAGGATGTACATGAACCTGAGTACGTCCTGCTCCTGTCCCGGCCTCCACTGCGGGGAAGTAAAATGTCCTTGGCCCTCTCCTCTCTTCCCAGGGAAGATGAGAGACGGTAGGGGCTACTTGTAATGAGGGAGGGAGGAGTGATGGGGCAGGGGCGACCGTGGCTTGTGGCCTAGGCCCCGGAGGTCGGGTTGAGCCACATGGGCCCCATCCGGCTCTGGTGTCACTCCACGCTCCGACATTCCAATGAGATAAGCTATATTTTAAACAATGTGGTCACTAAAATGTGAGCTATGTTGCTTTGGTGACCTTAAAAAAAAAAAAACACACACACACACACACCAAGAAATCCAAGTATAATCCAGGCACTCAAAAGGGACGGGCAACGCGTCGGAGGCAAGAAGTCCTGAGCAGGGGCTGCTGACCACCACTGCCCAGGGGCTGGCTCTGCTGGCCTTGCTTTGTGAGCTCCCCCGGCCTGGACAACCACTGCAACTTTCCTGGAAGATGCCTAGTGCAGACCATCCAGGTCACTGTGCATCTGGCAGAGGTCAGCCTGGAGAGGCAGCTGGGGCTGCTCTGCACAGGCCTTGGCGTCCCCAGCAAAGTACAGAACAGAGTCCTCATCCCAAATCATAAAGCCTTCCAGCACCCCCTGTGCTTAGTGCAGGCAGAAGAGAGAGCCTGGCTCCCAGGAAGCCTGGCACAGCTACCCATCAAAAGAAGAAAAGCCACAGGCCACCCATTGGGTAGCGTGGTGCCAGAACCACTCAGGGGAAATGTGAGCTTTGAGGCATCTCAGAACCAGAGACAGGCTTGGGGTCCTGGCCCAAGAGGCCCCCCCAAGCAGATCTGAGCCCTTATCTAAACATCCCCGCAACTTACAGATACACATTGGACAATGTGGTGGAAAACGCTGGACTCGGGAGCCTGACACATAATTAAAGAGATGCTAGTTTGAAGAGTTGGGGGTGTAGGGGGAGGGCAGGGCAGTCAGATCAAGGCCAAGTCTGAAGGGTACCGTTTTCCTGAATGCTGTTCGGATGAGCTGGCCTGTGTTTGGAAGCAGGACTGAGCCGGGGCAGTGCCCCCAGCCATGTAGTCACAAGTCTCCAGAAACACCTAAGACCCAGTCGTGCCTTTCACCTCTGCCCCTCCCGGCACCTCTCAGCTGCCCCTCCTCAAGGAACCTCTTCAAAGGGAGCTGCAGACCAAAACATATGGTCGCCACCTCCAGGTTCTCCCTTGAATGGCAACTTATTCTTTTTTTTTTTTTTTTTTTTAAGATTTTATTTATTTATTTGTCAGAGAGAGAGTGAGTGAGAGCAAGCACAGGCAGACAGAGAGGCAGGCAGAGGCAGAGGGAGAAGCAGGCTCCCTGCGGAGCAAGAAGCTTGATGTGGGACTTGATCTCAGGACGCTGGGATCATGACCTGAGCCGAAGGCAGCTGCTTAACCAACTGAGCCACCCAGGCGTCCCGAACGGCAACTTATTCTTAAACAGCAGATGTATCCTCATTTTTATTTCTCACCCAAAGACTTATCCATATCATGGTTAAGTACAAGAAAAATATAAAGTCAGGATGCTGGAAATGAGAACATTATAAACAGTAAAATCATGGGTTATAGTTACTAAGAGAGCACTCAGCTTGGCTCTGAGCTCCCTAGCAGACAAGGCAAAAAGGTAACATCACATTCTATGTGTCTCTGGTTGTGTACAGACAATGCTGACAAGTTCTGCAGGGGAATCAAAGCTTGCCCTGGCCCTAAGTCTCCAAAGAAATCTTTTAAGAAATCAGGTGGCAACCTGAATCTCCTCCCACATCCATCAAGCCAGCCAGCCTGAATTCCAAGAGTCTTCCAACAAATGCAAAGGCCATTTTGCATAAGATCGCTCCTTGCAAAGGACCTGAAGACATATCACACAGAGGCTCCTGTGAGAGGATGACTCTCCCAGGGCTAAGGGCACTTGCCTCCCTGACAGTAGTTTTGCATCTCCAGGCCACAGACTCGGCACACCTGGCATACCAGACAATGGTGTGTGCCCAAGGCGGCCCCTGCACACGGCCCTGCTCCCGGGCAGACTGCTGCGTCTGGGCTCATCGCTCTTCCCAGAGCAGAGATGTTGGAGCCGCAGGAACCTCCCGCTCCCACCGCTCTCCGCCCCCTGCCCCCACCAGCATGGTATCAGCCAAACTTCTGGAGGGGCGTGGGGCACTTCATTCACAGCTGGCTCCCCGCCAGCCTGACGGCGCTGGCTGGCTTCGCTTTTAAGCCCTATTCCAAGCTGGCATAGACTTTCTGTTTTGTTTAAGGAAAAGAAAACAGAATAAAACCCAGAAGGCAACGCTTGGATTAAGGGATGCCTATTAAAAACATGTGCAAGAGATCCAAATCCGGTAAAGGAAAAGGAGTGGGGGACGGCAGGGGGAAATTAACTTTCTACGATGAATCAAAAGCTAGGAGCAGGCAAAGCACCAGAATCACAAAGGGTAAAGGTCAGAATGTGAACAAACTGCCTTTGCCTGGGCCCTCCTCCCCTGTGGAAGGCAGTGTGACCTCCCGCCCTGGAGATGCCATGCTCTAGTCCCCAGGCACCCCCACGGTCCTAACTCAGTCCCTGCCATCCCTGCTGCCTGGGCTGCCCACCTCTCATCGACCCAAGCTCAACCATTCAGCCCTGGCTCACATGGCTCTGGAACATTCCCTCACCACTCCGAGCATCAAAGCCACTTGTGTCCCCCAAGGTTAGTTCCCTCAGGCCCAAGATGGCAGGCTCCCCACATCTGGGGCTCCAGTTCCAACCTAGCTCCTTAAGGGGGAGGACAACAAAACGAGGTGTGCATGGACAGCAGCTCCCCGCTCTTCCAGCTAGGACCAGTTTGCTGCAGCCAAGACCAGCGGCTGCCTTGCTGTCATCAAGACGTCTGTAATTTCTTAAGCTTGAGGAGATCAGAGCCTGAGGAGACCATAGCAAGAGCTCTATGTGGCAGCGGGAAGACACCTGGAACCAGGCAGGCTGTCACCTGGACCACGGCCTCTTTCAGGGACGAGAGGAAGAGAGCTTCCTCTGGGCATTCTGGGAACTGTCACCTGGTCCAGCTCCAGTGTAGCCGCTACCCCGGAGGTGCTCCCTGGTACCTCTTCTCCATCAGTCAAGACCCCTTCCCAAATGTCTCCCTTTAAAGCAAGAACCACTTACTCACCGTCAGGGTCTAGCTCCTTATCTTTTTCCTCTTCCCACTTCCCTTCTCCTTCCCCCCCATTCGGCCCAATCCTTGACTTCAGGGCTCAGGAAAGCCCAGGTGACTCATGGAGCATGATGTGGAAGCACAGGCTCGTCATCTGCTCACATCCCTTCCCTGCAAGACGGAGCCGGCTCTCCCCAGAGCCTGCCTCTGACAAGGAGCTGAGCTGGCGGGCAGTCACTCATCTGGGCCCCGCCCCCAGTCACCAGGAGTGGCCTTGCTGTGGCAGGAGCCTCAGTCTCTTGCCCGGAGTGGGAAGGAAATGCGGAGCGAGCCAGATGTCCTCTGTTTCCTCTCTTCCCACATAATTGCTTTGCAGGAAATAGTCCAATGTCCTGAGATGTCCCCATCCTTCCCTACTGTCATCTTGCCTTTTACTTGCCCTGCCCATACCACTGCCCGACCTCAGCCCCCACCTTTCCCCGCAGGTGCTCCGAGGGTGCCCTTGAACTCCCAACGTCACCTCAAGGCCTCTCCTTCCCACCTGCTCACTGGCCTCCCACGCCACTGGCTGCCGGACCCAGCCCACCCCTGACCCTCAGCCTCTTCCCCAACCTCCTCCCTCCCAGGGCACCCGATCAGTCCCTCTCTGGCCTTCCTTCCTCCTCGAACTGGGTTTCCCTCTCCCAATTCACCCACTCCCAGGACGTCAGCTGGATCTCTGTCAGAGTTTCCAGGGTGAGATCCTACAGATGGTTGACAGGTTATGAGAGTGAAGTGTTTCGGCAGCGCTCAGATGCGGGGGCGAAAGGTTCCAACCAACGGGCCTCCCTTGCACAGGGCTGCTCAGAGGCCTGCCCACATGAGTGCCCTGGGTGCCCAGGGAGGGGAGGTATGGGGTGGGGGGGCTTACGGCACAGGTTTCCAAACTCTGGTGATGACAAAACCCTGTCTCCCTTACCCCACTTTGGGAAAGGCTGCCCACAGGCTAATGGCTTCCAAAGTCAGCAGGGCCAGCCCCGGCGTCTCTCCGGACGGCTTGGCTGTGTCCTGGACACAGTTAGACATCGGCCACTCATTGCCACCTTCCCACCCAAGCCCATCCCGGCTCCTGGACGTCCTGCCTCACCAGCTTCCCAGTTAAAGCTGGTCAATAATTGCCTGCTGATTCAGGCCCGCGGCCTCTCTCAGGGACCCTCCGAGCCCCACCGCCATCACTCCAAAGCGTTCATCTTGGTCTCCTTCAGTTTAACAGCTTTCTAAGGGCAGATTTTTCTTTTTAAATCTGGGGGGGGGGCTGGGGTTTGGCCACCAGCCATTTCCTCTAGAATTTAACTTCTATACACTGGCCAGGTTAATCTTTATGAAGCTGTCAGCTGATAACCAACCACCCTTCCCTTCAGTGACTTCATTCGTAGGCAAGAAGGAAACCACTGAGCATTCAAGGCTCTTTGCTCAGTGTCGCCACTGCATCACCAGCCTCATCCCAGCCAACCACAACAGTGGCTGTCCTCTGAGCTCCCCCCCCCTTTCATGCCCTTCCCTCTACCCGCGATGTCCTTCCCTCCTTCTCCGCCTCCCAGCGTCTCACCTGTCCTTCCGGGGTCAGCTCACTCCTGACACCGTGACTCTGAGGTCTTCCTACCTGATCTGGCACTTTCCTCCTTGGCCTACACAGTTCCCCTTCTGCCTACTCCCTTGGGGTCTGGCACAATGCCTCACGGGGGGACAGAGACCCCTCCCTCCATTCCCATCAGATTGTGAATGCCCACATGGACTCCCAGTATCTGCACATACTGGGAACACAGCAGACCTGACTGAATGAATTCCACAGAGACACAGGCCAGCCTGGGGGCAGGTCCGCACTGGGACGCCATCACTGTCTCCTTTGGACCCTCCGGCTATTTCAACTGTACCTACTTCTCGTTTCATAATTACGTTTACTCCTGCCTTACTGATTCCCCACAAGGCCATAGTATCTTGATGGCAGGGTCTGTGAGTCCTCCTTAAACCCCCTGCCCCACCTGGACTGGCAGGAAGTTCCTGGAGCATCAACAAGGAAGGAAGAGAAAGGCTGGCGGCCAGGGCTCCCACCCCAGCTCCTAAACCTGAGACCCACCCTCAACGCCAATAAATGCCATTCTAGAGCTTGGTCCTGAGGAGGAGGTGAGGACGGGGGAGCTGGTCTAAACAATGCAGTGAGACCGTGTCCTGCTGCAGAGAGAAGCACATGCTCTGAATCCTGAGTTTGAAGGCCTGAGTTCGAAGCTTCTCCATCTACTTGGCAGGAGTGAGGTGACCAGCCTGCTCCTTGGCTTCCTAATCAGGCAAGTGAAGAATCATAGTACTGCCATCGTGTGCAGTGGTTACGAAGCCTGGGTTAACGTGCATGAAGCGCTCCAAACACTAAGTTGTCAAGAAATGTTTGCCATCATCATCACCTTCATCCCTCCCTTCCAGAGAGGATGCCTGGAGTCCGTGAGATTTTCTGGGTGGGGATGAAGCCAAGAGTTTTAAAAAGGTGAAGGTAGGGGGGTGGTTCTGGGGCCCCGCAAGTGGACAGGAAGCACTGATGTCTCACCACGAGTCCTGCCCCTGACTCATGAGCTGACTCGTCCCCCCCATGCAGGTGTTCCCAGCACACCGGCACCCACTCTCCCTCCACCCGGCCTGGGGGCTGTTCCTGCCTTTGGAGAAATGACTGAAGTATTCTCAGCCCTCACCCAAGGGGCCTGAGGAATGGGGCGGCAGAGAGGGAGAACTGAGTCCGTGGAACACCCCTGCCCCAGGTCCAAGTTCAAAAACCATCCTGTTGTCCTGGTCTACCCAAACTAGAAGGAAATTCCCAGCAAGCTACCACCTGGGACAGCTTTCATTCTGAACCACTGAGGCAGCACGGCTTCTGAGGCAAGGGCCTGCTCAGGGTCTGTGGACTCAAGGGGTTGCCTTGGACAAGGGCCGGAGGAGTAGAACGGTCCCCAAATGAAATTTAAACCAGCCAACCTCCAAAGCTGGAAAACCAGAGTCGGGTTCAAGATCCTGGCCTTTAATTTCTCAAGTGTTAACACAGCTTCTAGCCTTCAGAGTTTGTTTTTAATAACTCAATCGGTCCTTTCACATCAGGAATGTGGCCTTCCCTCCGCAAAGCCCAACACTCACAGTGATATTATTTTACAAAGACGTTAGAATAGATTCACCCAAAGTCCCATTTCACACTGCCCACTTGTCAGCCTCTATGAAAGGGGTTTCAGGCATCTCCCGAGGTTCTAAATGCTTTTCTTCATCTGATGCTATCAGTCAAGGCCTGGAAACAACTGGGAATAAAAGCCAGACCAACCTCTACTCCATTCACGGAACTTGGATATTAACTCTTTCTTTTCCCAAACCTTTTTTCACAAACCAAACCCCAGCAGTCAAGGCCCAAACAAAATCAAACTCACATTTTCCCAAAACTACCAGACCAGCACATTAAAAAAAAAAAAAAAAAAAATCAAAACAGCCCCTGCAAAAAAGACAGAGTGGAAGTTCCATTTGCCCTGAACCCTTCAACAGGCCCCACTCAGCAGCTGAGGGGCCCTCCTGGAGTCCAGAAACTGCCCTCACACAGAAACCATGGTCCACCTGCTCTAAAACATCAGGAGACAAGGCAAGAGGAGAGAGGAGGCATCTAAATATGGAAATGTCTTTACAAAAGAACAAGAAGAATGAAAAAAAAAAATGGGTGGACAACTGTGATCACCACTGGTGAGGCACTAATACAGACCCGTGATCCACAAACGTCGGAAGGACCATAGCAAAACAAGAACTGTGGGAGGGTGAGGAGAGGAGGGGCAACTGTGCTCACCCTTCCCCAACCCCAATTTCCTTATATCTCGCTGTTTCAAATAAAAGGCACATGGGTTGCCTGGGTGGCTAAGCCAGTTGAGGATCTGCCTTCGGCTCTGGTCATGATTCCGGGGTCCTGGGATCGAGCCCCACATCAGGCTCTATGCTCAGTGGGGGAGTCTGCTTCTCCCTCTGCCACCCCCTCCACCCTGCTTGTGTTTTCTGTCTCTTTTCTGACAAATAAATAAATACTCTTTTAAAAACTAAGCTTTAAAAAAAACCTAAAAAGTACACAATTCTAAGATGAAATACTAGGATAAAACCCCAAGTCTCTCTTGAAATCAGTCAACAGAAGTCAGGGGGCCAGAGTCCACATGGCCGTTCGTGGCTTTGCATCTAACCACACACAAGTGCTTGGCTGACCACAGCTTCTCGGCTCCTGAGCACAAGGTTTGGGGGATTTTCATTCACTCACGTCTGACAGCCACTCAGGGGAAATACAAACCCAGCACATGGTCACCTTTTTCCTGCCACCACTGCTCTCAGGTTACTCTGTTCCGTGGGTGACCCCAGAATCACTGTAACCAGAAACCTGATGGGCTGAGCTCAGCTGATGGTGGGGGTGGGGCGGGGGTGGGGGAGAGAGCCTCACACTCAGGGCCCCCTCCCCACACCGGCCTCCAGCCAGGGCTGCTGCTAGACAGGGAGATACTTACCCAAATTATTGTGCGCTGGGGACATCGGATTCGGGGATAGGTTTGGAGAACCTGCGAGGTGAGACACAGTCGTGAGAACTAATAGAACACTCTTGACTTGGAAAGCTGAATTCCTGAACGCCTGCCTCAAGACGGGGCAGCTCAACCCAGTCCCTGGGTCCCAGTCTTTACCTGAGGCACAAATGGATAATCAGATAACCTCAGAGGTCTCTCCCAGGACTCAATGGTGTGAGAGTCTTGCCCAAGCCCACAGTGCAGGGCCGGGAGCTCCCCTGCAGCTCTGCCCCCAGGGAAATTAGAAAGGCAGGGAAGGCCCTCTCCCTAGCTTTGCTCAAAGGCCCAGGCAGCCAAGCCTCAACCTCCTGCATAGCAAGGCCTGCAGCTGTCCGTCCCAAATGCAGCCCCTTCCCAGGTCTCAGGAAACGCAGCAAGCTGCCTCAGAAATCCCACAGGCCTCCAACCAGAGTGACATCCGACGTGAGGCATGATGGATCCTGGGGAACGATGTCTGAACCTACCCAGCTCTTCCTGTCCTGCTCCCTTCTCTCCACCCGTTGCTCCCAGAACAGAGAAAACCGCATGGCATCAGACAACCCAGTGGACGCTTCTCCCCAGAGCAACTTGGCTCATCCTCGTGTCCCTGCCCCCAGCTGGGACAGCCTGTGGGAAGTGCAACCCCCATCCCCTGCCACCTGCCAGTCTGCCTGCAGAGGTGCCTGGAGCTGTTAAAGGGGTCTCTTCCTGCTCCCCAACTGGGCTGTAACCTCCCTGAGGGTGAGGGAGGAGCCATGGGCTTCTTTTCCTCCTCCAGAACCCAATCCATCAGGGAATGTGGAAGAGCCCGGGAAGAGGCAGAGTTTCCAAAGTGGCCCCGGAGTCCAGGCCTGTGCCCAGTGTATCAGCTGTGGGGTTTTAGCAAAATCGGGTTTGAGCCCCGATTTTCTCCCCCGTTCAGGTATAAAATGCGGATAATAGCATCCACCGTGTGACCTGCAGATGTGAAGGGAGGTCGTGCGCGTACAAATGGCTGCCCCGAGACTGGCACACGGTGGGCGCTCTGTAAATGCTTTTCTGTTTTGTCGCAGCCCAAATCAAGGCGGCCTGGGGAAGGCCTGGCCTGGAAGGGCCCGTGTGCATGTCCTGGGGGCCACAGGGCTGGAAAAGGTGGTCCTCAGGCCCCAACAAATACACTATCACATCTCAGCTGCCAAGAGAGCAACTTGACTGGTTTCCACGTGAACGTCGAGTCAAGAACAGAGGATAAGCTGGAGACCCCACCCATGGGCCGGGGTCCCTGAAGCCCAATGTCCACCTCTGACAGATGACGGGCACCTCCAACAGGGCCCCGTGGGTACACTGATTGCGGGGAGAGGTGGAAAGAGAAGCGGACAGACCACGGGGCAGAAAGGTGGGCAGGGAGGGGCCGAGAAAGGAGGGTTGAGAGGGAAAGGGGCAGGCTGCTCATTCGGTGCCCGGACCCCCTCCTTCGGTCGGTTTTCTTTGACAACCATAATCATTCCACGCACAGGAAGAAGAGCAAGGAGGGGAGAGAAAGGATTGAGGAGCCATGCGGCCTCCAGAGAGATGCTGCTCCGCCGAGGCCCCGCGCCAGCACCTCAAAGCCGTGAGCTTGCAGCAGCCGCTCGGCACCGAGTACAGGAGGCCTTCGGCGCATTCCAGCTGGGTCCGCGCCGTCCGCCACTCGAGCGGGGCGTGTGCTACCCACCACGTGCCACGATGCCCAGGCTAGGTAGCCGGCAACTAGGTTCATGGTGAATGGGCACGTCTCCTTCCTGCTTCTTGCGGGAATCGCACACCCTCCCCTGGGCCGCGTGCAAGGGCAGCCGGCTCTGCCTCCCACCATGGCTCTGTGTGGACCCGGCATGCCCGCTCTTGTCGGGACGGACATCTGCTCAGCTCGCTGCTCCTCCTCACCCCACCACACACCCGGCGAGTGCACAGTCTATGTGGCTGGCCTGTGCGCTTCGGTTCCGGGAGCCAATTTGGTCCCATAACAAATGACGCAGGACATCTGGAGACAGGGGGGCTGGGTCCCTCTTGACAGGAACACCTCAGTCACGTTTGGTCACTACCCACAGATCCCCCGCAAAGACCCTGCCTCTGCGCAAGCTCTTCCCAATCTTGGGTGATAGAGCCCACCCCCGCCAGTCGACTGCCAGCAACACCTCACGACGGGGGGCGGGGGGCGATGGACAGGACTCTGCCTACAGCCCAAGGGGACTCCTGCCCTCTCTCAAACCCCGAATGACTGTCCTCCTGCCTCTCCCCGCTCTCCAGCCACACTGAGCTCTCCTCGTCCCAGGAAGGCACCAGGCTGTCCTGCCCACATGCCCCAGGACTCTGCCTGGCATACGCTTTGCCTGCCCCGATGACTTGGCCAACACTTGCCCAGTTCTAAGACTCAACTCAAGAGACACCTACACGGGGGCGCCTGAGTGGCTCAGTGGGTTAAGCCTCTGCCTTCAGCTCAGGTCCTGGGATCAAGCCCTGAATTGGCTCTCTGCTCAGCAGGGAGCCTGCTTCCTTCTCTCAGCCTGCCTCTATGCCTACTTGTGATCTCTGTCTGTCAAATACATAAATAAAATCTTTAAAGAGAGAGAGAGACCTACACTATGAGACACTGCTCCGCCCCCCAGGGCCTGCCCACTTGTGCCCCACGCCCTAGGGGCACAAGGCAGATCACTGCCTGCTGTCTCCCTCTCAGGCTGGGAGCAGCTCAGGCTCACTCCTCCATCCCCAGCACTGGGCACACAGAGGTTGCTCTGGAAATGCCTGAGAGAGGGCTGGAGGGATAGAGGGACGGAGGAGAGACAGGCACTGGGACAGGATGAAGACTCTGACCTGCATCCATGCTGTGGTTCATCTGGTGGTCACTGGTCTCTCCATCTTCACTCAGGTAGCCAGGGGGTGGGGTTTCTGGGAATCAGAAGGAAGGTGGTTCATTAAACGGCCTCCAGTGTTTGGCTTGGAGAACCCCGCTACACGCATCACACAATTACACCACTCTGCCCGCGGCAGGTGCTGTAGGAACACAGCTCCGGGGCAAGGGCACCGTCTCCTGGATTCTGCGATCATCACACCCTTCGACCCCTGGCTCCTCATCTGGATGGGGACCACTTCTGTTCACGTGGCCCTGACTCCCGAGATTGACATGCTTGTTCCGAGAGCCTCTGCCAGACTAAGTGCTCCCCACCCTAGAAGGTCAGATGTAAGCCCACCCCTCCAAGGAGGCCGTGGACTTGCCTCAGTCTTGCCCATCTCTGTCCTCCCAAGGGCCCTTTGGCTCTGCTGTCTACTCCTGCAGGGACACCTTGGTCTTTGTCGTCCCTCTAGGGGTGGTCCTGGCCTCCCTGGGCAGCTGCAAGTTCACTGACAGCAATGACTGTGATCTAGTTCTCTGACTGACCCTGGACAGTGACTGAGCTCTCTAAGGTTTGCTCAGTGAACACAGTGACCTTGTGAAGGACCTGGAAAGGCTGGGTCTGTAAAGGGGTCTCTTGGAACGCTCTGCCCCAGCGCACAGGCCTGTGGTCAACCTCAGCACTGCGCTAACTCACTCAGGGTGAGAGGCTCCCTCCAACCAGAGAGCTCTGGCTCTCGAAAAGCAGGCGGCAGGATTCCTGCCACTGGGACCAGCCCAAGCACCGGCAAGCAGTTTTCCTGGACGCCCCAAGGGCTGGTGATTCACACCTTATTTGCATGTAAATGAGGGGCTTCTAAAAACATTTGCACTCTGACAGCTGAGCCCACTTTCTCCCCGTGCAGTAAAAACTCCAGCTGGCAGCAGCTCCCGCCCAGGCTGCGGTCCCCCCACCAAGCTTACTTACTTAGGGCCTCGGTTCTCCACACTGGCCGCCCGGCCCTTGGGTCCCCCATGGCTCTGCAGGCCCCCAGACCGTCGGGGGATCCTGCCCAAACTCCAGCCTCGGCCGCGAGGGCGGTGAGAGAAACACAGCGTTGCTATTTCCGCTTCCAAAATAAATGACTGCACCGAGCCCGGGCGGAAGGGTCACGCCGCCGCTCCTCGTGCCAAGAAAAGCATCGTTAGTGAGCGGGGAGGCCAAGGCCACGGGTCCTCTCCCAACGGGTGTGCGGTTCTGAGTCAGGGCCCTGGGGCCAGCGCTGTGTGCAGGGGAGACGGGTTCGAGGGGGCCAGGAGAGCCACGGGGGGTTGTTGGGGGGACGGGAGGCAGGGCCCCTGGTGGCCTACACACCGCGGCGCCTACCTGGAATATTGCTCTGGGGCTCGATGCCCGCGGGGAAGTTCGTGTTCTCAGGGATGGAATGGCTGTAGTCGTCCAGCGGGGGGAACTCGGCCGGGATCTCTGTGTGGCGTGGGACCAGCACAGGAGGTAGAACTGTCCAGAAGAGCAGAGGTGGGTCAGTGTCAAGGCTGGGCTGGCACCAAAGCCCTCCTAGTGTCGCTGGCCCACCGGCACAGTGGACCCGCCTCTACCCCCCTCTCCCTCCCAGGAAGGGGAAGGAGACACCGGGCAGATAGCTGCAGACCCCCGGAGCAGATAAGCTACAGACCCCTGGAACGGGGGCGCCTACCTGGGGTCTCTACCCTCTGATAGTGGTAGGGATTCACGCAGACCTCATCCTTCTTCATGTTGAAGGCGAACTCACACAGCTCCATGGCCCGCAGCTCGTGGTGGCTGTGCAGGTCGGGCCATCGCCACAAGCGGCAGTAGATGACATGGGGGAGCCCCTTCCGATGGGACACCTGCAGGCGGCCATCCAGGGACCTGTGCAGACGGGGTGAAGAGGAACAGCAGAGTGGATTGGGCTGACGTTCTCCCTGACGTCGGCCTGCACTGCTGCTCCTGGGAGCTAGCTGGCCCAAACTCAGGAAGCACCCCCCCCCCCCGCCGCCCCATTTCTCTGAGCTGCACAGGGCCTCAGGATCAGAGAATCCTGTTAGGGCTGGCAGGGGTCCCAGGAGAGGAACACAGAGGCCCACCAAGGAAGGCCAAGGGCCTCCCCGGGCTGGCAGGGTGGACCTTGACCTCACCAAGCCCTGGAGTGAGTTCTCTAGCCCTCGCGCACCCCCCCCCCCCCCCCCCCGGGCGGGCGCCCCCCCCCCCCCCCGCCCCCCCCCCCCCCCCATATGAAGGGAATGGCACTTGACTCGTGTTCTGAGCAGGTCCACGGGCCGGGCTGAGGTGTGCAGAGGGGTTCAGGCCTGAGCAAGAAAATGGGAGTTCTTGAGGTATGTGCACGTGTGAGGACCACAGGGATGTGGAAGTGACGAAGCACAGGCTGCATCTAACCCCTCCCAACACGCAGCCCCTTCCCCCACATCAGAAAAAACAGGAAAACCCCTCTCCCTTCTAGCTGCTATTTGTGAAGAGCTGGGAAGGAAAGAGGGCCATGGAAGGGAATTTCAAATGGTAAGAGCCTACAGCGGCAACCTCTCAGGAACCCCCTTCTGGTTGAGGGTGTCACCCAGGAGTTACTGCCCACAGAGTGCTCCTAGTTCAGAGCCAAAGCCTGAGGCCTCCAGCCGGAGCTGAGGAGAAAGGGAGGCCAGCTCTACACCAGGCTGAGTTCTGCAACTGTCCCCCGCCTGGCTGGACCAGCCAAGGGGCCTTCCCTGTGCAAACAATGTCTTCTGTGGTGACCCAACGCCCCCACCTCTCAGGCCAGGCCAAAGCATGGGCCCTAGCAGCACAGGGCCACGGAAGTGGGTTAAAAGGAAGACTCTCAGAGGCTTCCCCAACCTACTAAGTCCGATTCTTCCTCTTCATAAACCCCCCCAGTGAAGTGCATGAGAAGAAAGGCAGAGCGGGGACGCCGGGCCTGCCTGCTGGGAGCCCGGGAGTGGCAGGCACAATCCCCGCCAAGAGTAAGGCAGGAACATGGCAGGCTTCTGAAGATGACGCCCAGTGTCATACAGGTAAGGAGATCCTGTTCACACAGTCCTTTCTTTAACAGACCTTTTATGAGCTCCTACTACGTGTGGCATGAGGGACACAGTAGGTTGGGAAGAGATGTCATAGTCAAACAGACCCCAGAGTGGTCCCTGATCCCATGAGCCTCCAGTCCAATGGACAAGACAAATATTAATAAAATCATTCTACGCAGCTACAATCACCAACCGTGCAAGGATTCTGAAGGAAAAGTGCAGGGAGCACATGACCCCGGGGACCTGGTTTTACTAAAGGGCTGGACAGGGTGCCTCTGGGGTGGGGATGGTTGGCCTGAAAGTGCAAAGGACAAGGAAAACTAACCAGGCAAAGGTGCGTGGGTGGAGGGCGTTCCATGTAAGGCGAAGGTCGTGTGCAAAGGCCCTGTGATGGTGGAAATTACGGTGAGGAGGGAGAACAGAAAGAAGGCCAGAGAGCCTGGGGAGGAGAGAGGGAGAGAGCGGGGTGTAAGATGAGGTAGGGGAGCGGGCAAGGCAGGCCTTGCAGGGCCTTGAGAGCCGTGATAAAAGGTTCTACCTTTTTCCTAAAAGCCAAGGAAATCCCTGAGGTGTTTCAGCTGAGATGTTTTCAGCACACATGCGTGTGCACGAGACTAGCCCCGTGAGACTTGGCAGCCCGGACAAGACTGGGGACTGTGGGAGTGGACAGTGACTTGGAGGTACATGTGAATAAAGAGGCACATGGCACGACGGCTTTCCCTACAAGAAGGTCCACGCTAGGATCCCACCGCTCAGTGGGTGCAACTTTCCTTAATAGCTGGGTGGGGCCCGTGGAAAAGTGTTCACAAGCTCTCCCTGCCTTCGGCCCCCACCACCCAGGACTGAGGGCACCCATTTGCCTGGCTAAACAGAACCCAAGGGCAAGCCTCCAGGGAGGGCTGAGCCAGATGCAACCAGAAGCACCCACCAAGGGGAAAGAAACAGAAGTCCAATCAAACTCTCTAAGCCCCTGGTCTGGGAATGGGGAAGGGACAAAGGTCAGAGCAAGACTTAGTTGCAGGGATTGACAAGGAGCTGCTGAGGAAGGGCATCTCCAAGGATATAATTACCTCCCTCCTGTGGAGCCCCAACCAAGGAACCCCTCCAGCCAAAAAACAGTAATTAGCAGGCAGAGCAAGAGAGGGCAGCCTGGGACTCACCTCCCACCACCCCCTGAGGCAGAGAAGGAAGACTATAGGATATGGAGTCATGCGACCTGGGGTCAACAAGAGGCTCTTCTCTCCCAGCTGGGAGGCCCTGGGCAAATCATGAGGTCTCTGGGACTCTTAGCTACTTCGTCTGGAAAATCCAAGTCCCCCGCCCCCACCCCCACCCCCACAGCTCAGTGTCCACTAGAAGCCCTAACGGTCTCTCTCCACGGGACAGCAGCCCTGGGGCAATGGGGTGAGTGACCAGGCTGTGGAGGAAAGAAAGGGAGGGTGGGAACGGATGAGTGGGGACAGGATTACTCAGTTGCTCCCATTCTCTTGCAAAGCCACCGAGTGCATGCAGATGAGGACAGCAGCCACGGTCACTAGGTGTTTGAAAAAAGCCCAAGCTAAGAGCCAGCTGGACACCGAGCGGCCTCTTCCAGGGGCAGCCCTGGAGAAAGGCTCAGGTGGGCAGTGAGGGAGGCCTGGGGCTATGGAGGGGGCCCCTCAGCCCCCACCTAGCTGATTGAAGGGGATGACACTCTTGTTTTAAAGCTAACAATAACACAGGGCAAGAGCAGGGGTGGTGGCGGGTGACACAAGAGAAGGGTCTCGGTTTCCATGGGGCAGACGGCCCCAGAAAGTGAGCACGAACAGAAGCTCCTGGCAACTCTGTATCTGGGCCAGAGCCTTTAGGAAGAGAAGGGGGAGGGGACAGACCCTCACACACAGACAGCCCTGACATCAGACACCCCCAGAACCAGGACACCCGCGGCCGGCAGCTCACTCCCCAGAGACAGGACTGGACCCAGGACATCACACCAGCTCGGGGACCTGTGAGGGGGGAAAGGGCACGGAGAGGGCATATAGGGGACGGCCACGCAGATGTGCAGCTCTGACACGATACGGGGGATGGGGCCAATGTCTGCGTGTGAGGTGGGCTGTGATGGGGTAGCTACAGGTTTCTGCCGCTGAGGGACCGGAAGGGGCATCGAGGTGCCAAAGAAGGACAGGGGCACTGCACTTGTAGGTCAAGAACCTCAGTCTGCGCGTCCCTCGTCTCTTCCTTTTTTGCATTTCATGGCTGTTTCCTCTCAAAAATAAAGTGCTTGGCTGTCTTCTCAAAGGATTATGGCATAGAAGGCTCCAGGCGGAGAGGAAAGATGGGGAGAAAGGTATGGGAGACGGTAAAGGGGAGGGGGTATGGGAGAAGAAGGTAGTGGAGGGAAGGAAGAGAGGAGAAAGGGAGGGGTGAGGAACGGATGAAGGGGGGAGGGAGGAGAAGAAATGTCCTTCCACATACAACAAACTGAAAGAAGGCGTCTACCTCTGTCCTGCCCAAGACAGCCAGTAAGAGAAGCGCGCAAACCCACTCAGAGCCGGCCAAGTGGGAACCGACCTTGGAGTGGAGTGAGCGGAAACCAAGGCACCTCTCAGAGGATTCCAACAAAAGGTATCCCATGTGCGCCTCAGAACCTGCCTGGGAAAGACTTGGGAATTGGGGGCGCCGTGCACTTCCCCAGATGAGGCCAAACACAGGAGGATAGCCTGAAAGTCTATAGAAGAGACGGGCAGGTCAGCTCGCCTCCCTGAGCCTCCCAACTAGTGAGAAACAGGTCTGCTCTCTGCAGAAAATGAACCGGAGAGCAGGGCTCCAGATGGGACCACGACGGCACAGCCAGGGTCAGGCGAGGGCTGGAAACAGGATGTTGTCGACCGTCTCTTGCTCACGCGGTACCCAGGATGGTGACAGGCAGGCGCGTCCCCCCTCCACCCCACCTGTTGGAGACATTAAACAGCCCAGCCCACAAGACACGCAGTACTGACATTTGGGGAACCCCCAACAAAATGGCCCTGTTGCTGCCAGCTCACCCTACAGGGGGGCTCACCTGCCAATGTCAAACACGGAGCATTCAGTCTCCTTTTTACTGCTTCACTCGTAAATACGAACGCACAGCCAGAAGCCTCAGGCATTTAAAGAAAGCCTCCAACAAGAGGCACAAGAGGCATGGGGACTGAAGTCAGTGAGGGAGAAAAAGGAAGTCTCAGACAACGCAGGGAACAGAGAACATTTCAAACAAAATGAAACGAAAACTACTCTCAGGGAGACAAGATATTATAATCCTAACACCGGAACATTTACAAACTATTATAAAAAACACTTAGAAGGACGCCTGGGTGGCTCAGTTGGTTAAGCATGCAACTCTTGATTTTGGCTCAGGTCATGATCTCATGGGCTGTGGGATCGAGCCCTGTGTTGGGCTCTGCGCTGGGTGTGGAGTCTGATGGGATTCTTTTTCTCCCTCTGCTTGTCCCTCTCCATATTACCCCCACTGCTCAAAACCAAAACCAAACAAACAAAAAAAAAAACCAAAAAAGCCCTCTTGGAAATAATAATATAATAATAAATAAATAATAAAAATAAGTTTAAAATTCTGGAAAGACCTGAGTTTTTTCAATTACATACATGATTTACCAGTTTCTAGAAATCAAGGGAAGCCCAGTAACCAAGGCAGTGTGATAATGGCGAACCACTGGGAAACACATCAATGAAGCCTAACGGAGCCCAGGAATAGTCACGTGTAAAGGGACAGTTGATGTTCAACAAACGACAAAGACCATTTAGTAGAGACAGGATTGTCTGTTCTACAAACAGTGCCAGGACAACTGGATATCCGTATGCGAGACAAATGACCTTCAACCTACACCTTGCACCCTATATAAAAATTAACGGAGATGGGTCCTAATACAGAGCCTGAAACTACAACCACAGGAAGGAATCTTGGTGGCCTTGGGCCAGGCCCATGTGGCTCACACACCACCACGTAAAAAGCATATTCTGCTAAAAAAACAAAGCTCACCAATCGGACTGTCATCAAAATGTAAACTCCTGGTCTTTGAACAACATTGTTAAGAGAATAAAAAGCCACAAGTTGGGAGAAAATATCTGCAAAGCCTCCATCTGACAAAGGACCTGCTTCTGGAATAGATCAAGAACCCCGAAAACTCAGTATTAAGAAAACAAACAACCCGACTACAAAAACAAAAACAGGTAGAGGAATTGAACAGACACACCACAAAAAGATATAAAGATGGTAAATGAGGCACATGAAATGATGCTCAACACCACTAGTCATCAGGGAAGTGCGAATTGAAACCACGATGAGACACCCCTTCGTAATTGTCCGAACGGCTACAATTAAGGGCCGGGCTACAGGCTGGTGAGGGCAGGAAGCGCCTCGTGCGGCAGACATTGCTGGTTGGCATAGGTCACGGTGTAACTACTTTGGAATAACAGTTTGGAAGTTCAAAATAGTTCTTCAAAAGTTCAAAACATCAACTTCCCACACGATCTACCCAACCCACTAAGTGCTTCCTCCCCCAGGAGAAGTGAAAGCAGCTGTCCATTAGGAGACTTGTGTGCGGACGTTCCCAGCCGTGTTACCAGTAAGAGCCCCAAACTGGAAGTCACCCTGTGTTTCTCAACAGGTGAACGGACAGACAGACTGGGATCTATCCACGCCTAGGAACACACCTCAGCCATAAAAACGATCGATGCACGCAACACAGACAAATCTAAAAACAGTTACGCTGAGCGAAAGCCAGCCAGGACTCGGTTTCTGCCACATGACGGAGTAACTTAAAGGAAACATGCCAGCTTCTCCAGAGTGACAGAAAGCAGATCAGTGGTGGCCTGGGGTTGGGTGAAGGGACGGGAGTGGGGAGCAGGTTAGGGGCTAAAGGTTATGTGGACTATTTTTACAGCACAGGCGGCTTCACAGGTGTAGACAGAGGGCAACATTTCTCAAGTTGTTCACTTTAAATACATGCAGTTTATTGTACATCGATTCCACCATTATTCAAAAAAAAAATGAAAGAAAGAAAAGGCAAGAGCTTTGGGGCTTTGGACTTGGATAAACCTGGATTCAAAGACTGACTGTGCTCGAGGACCGTATAAATTTTATCAAATTGCTTCAGGTCTTGGTCTTAATTTTTTACCACCAGAAATGTAAACCCCTTCATTCGATTGCCAGAAAGATCCATGGATCCTCGGTGCAGAATGCCTTTGGGAGAGAGTTGGACACAATCAAGGTGTCCTACTGTCACTATTGTTTTTGGCTCTTGTTACTTTGATCGCCAGGACAGTGCCTGGCGAAGTGCATAGGAGGGCACTCAGAAACCTCAGCCCCCTCCACGGCTTGGACACCCAAGTCCATGGCTTTGTTTAGCTCAGTGCTGCTGATGTCTGCAAGTCTTCTGGGCTCCTCTGCTCAGAGCAGCACCCCCACAGTGCTGTGCAGGGAGTGGGGGGACCGCGGGGGCAAGGAGGGGAGGGGGGCAGTGGGGCTCAGGCCAGGCTTGTGAGGACGGTACACCGGTCTGATGTCCCAGACGCCAGGCTCCTCGCCTGGGATCACACAGCGGTCTGGTATCAGGCTGCCGCTGAAAACCAGCCCTCTTGGCTGCCAGGCTGCGCCCTGATGGCGGGGAGATGGTCAGACTCTCCAGCACACGAGCACGTGACCACCGGCCTGGCTTGGCAGGATTTTCCAGAAGTCATCTGGTCCATGCCCCTACTTCAGGCATTGGCTGCCACTCCTCTTCCTTCAGGGTCTGGGCTGCCCACAGCCAGCCCTGGTGGTGGTACTTCTCCATCCCATTCCCTCCCTGATGCTTGCCACAGTCAGAACAGTGAATCAGGCGTCTCAGCTGCTGGACCTGATTTAGCTGATGTGTCCTGAATACGCCCTCCCGAGCTCACGGCGCACCGGTCCCATGTTAGGTAAATCCAATAAATAGGTCTTAATTCCAAGCTGATGTTACACCATGAACATGCTCTGTTGCAAAAGAGGGCCTATTTACGACCCACTCTGCCCCCTGACCCAGCCCTTCCTTGTAGCCCAAAACCAGTGGCTGAGGCTGAGAGCACTGTCCCAGGAGCCGGCCTCTGGGCCTCCTCCCCATTGATGACGGAGATCTCTTCCCACACCCAGTGGCTTCCTGAGACTTGGAGAGACCTCCAAGTCTTTCTCCAGCAACCCTCTCCAGCTCCCCTGACAGAGGTTTTAATCCTTAAATATATTCTTCACCAGCCGAACCATTTCCTGTGGCAGGAAATTAGGTTTCCTCCCATTGGCTCCAAATGGGACCCGTGAAGTGTCCCAAAATGGTGGTGGGAGCCAGAGCCAAGGATGTGGACATGCCAGAGCCCAGAGATGACGGCAAGGCAGAGTCTGCCAGAGAGCTCCTGGGGGACAGGGTGGGACTGGGCCCACTGCCTGCCACAGGCCATTCACAGCCTCTGTCACCGGTGATCTGCAATGCACAGCCACCTGGGAGCCCCCACAAAGTACAGGAGGATTTGGACATGGGGGTCCTGCAAAAGACTGGGAGCACAGCACGTAAGTTCCAGAAACACGCCAAGATCGATTCCACACGAGCTGTGAGCCAGGTACACTGCTATTATGTGAGAATACAAAATATGGCTACACCCGGGTCTGCCCAGCCTCCACCTAGCTCGGAACTGAAGGGGCTTGTCCAAGTTCTGTACCTGCACAGGACGGACCCGGGATTCAAACCCAGGCCAGCGCTGAGAAGTTCAGGAGAGGGAGGGTCAATGGGGCTTTTTCTGCTGTTCTATGCTTGCATGCCTCTCAGGGAAATGGGCCTCTTACCAACCAGCAAATACTGACCGCATACCTCCCACAGGCCAGGCAGCAGCCGAACAAGTGAACAAAAAGTAGATTTGTTAATACTATCCTAGTTCAGTCAAAATCGATTTTGTTTAACACACGCGATATTAACCTTTCCAGCTTCTCCCAGAGATAAGCTTTCTTTTTTTGACCTGCCTCTTGAGTCGCAACAGTAATACCAGTGACAGAAGTTATCACTGCTGCTACTGTATACCAGGCACCGTGCTGGTCTCAGATTGAGTTAGCCACCTTCTCTATATCCACCTTCTCTATACCCCTTAACTAGATATAGCCCTTAACTATAACCACCCTCTCTATAGACCTTAACTAGATGGCTCCACTGCTCCTCCTCCCATGGGTATAGTGTACTTCCTAGGCCCTTGACTTTGGGCTCCGCTATGGCCTAGCTTTGGCCCAGGGAACATGAGCAAAAAGGTCAAGAGCCATTGTGCGCTTCTGCTTGTCTTCTTCTACCTTGCTTCGAGAAGAGCTTCCCCCGGAGAAGTTGCTGCCTCCCACCTGGGCCCAGGCTCTCACACAGCGGGGAGCAGACTGAGCCAAACCTGCACAAGGCACCAAGCCCCGGTGAGCCACAGAAGCCCACGTCAGCACCAAGATGGCTGCTTTGACCTAAGCTTCTGGAGTGTTTGTTACTCAATGCTAGCTGACTGATACGCCACCACAGGTCTTCCAGCTACACCTGCAAGTATCCTTATTATCACATCCTGATGGGGAAACAGAGCACTGACAAGGTTTCCCAACTTTGCTAAGGCCCTGGGGTTAATACAAAGTGAAGTCAGACAAGGGGACACTCTTTTCTGTAACTCTAAATGGGGCATCATGGCTTTTTCCTGACCTTGAAGAGGACACAGAGAGAAGACGTAACCATCTCAGAAAGACTTCATTTTTATTTGTGGAGGACAACCTTCTCTAGGCTTTCAGAGCCCATTAAATGGGAACTTACCACAATTTCTCAACTACTGCTCTTTTCTTTGAAGTGGTTCAACTAGTCCATTAACCTCAAACCCAAAACTTTGGTATCCACAGCATCTCAATCTATTCTCTACCTTTACATTCCTCCCCCCAAAAATATCTGCTATATCTTAGTGTAGGAAAAAGGGTTATTTCCCATCTTAGGGTTACCAGCTAATACCACAAACCCACACCCACACTTCCCTGAACACAAATGCTGCGGCTGACAGGTTGGGTCCATGTACTCTGACCATGCACTGCATTCCCCTCCCACACTAGTGGGATGAGGCCTCCCCTTCCTCCCTTCAATGACAATCCAGCCTGCCACGAACTACGAGTCCACTCACATGCAATAAAATCTTTACACTTTTCTTGAGCTTTGCCGTCTATGTGGGTTTTCTTTTTGTTTTGTTTTCCTGGTACAAACTAAAAGCAAGGCTTGAGTGACCTCGGCTTTGGGTTAGGTGCTCACTCAGCAGGCCATCCAAGAAGGCAGAAAACATTCTGGAGACTTCACAAGGCCCCCAGCATTGATTCCGTTAGGCCTTTGGGCCAGAGTGGAATGCGTGAGAGCCCGGCTCTCTGCTGCTGCTTATCACGCCAACATCAGAATGTGCTTTCCTCTCTTCTGTGCCACGGACAGCCCTGGAAGTGCTGTGAGAGTGCAGCAAATGCAAAAAGCCCAGAAAAACCTGCTGCTGAGAGGGTCAGTGGATTTGGGGGTCCACCCAGGATCCATTCCCTTTGACAACCACAGCTGAAAAAAAAGCATCTTTTGTTTTGGGCAGAATTTTTGCCTGGGAATTGGGGGGGGGGGGCTTATGCAGAGTCTTCTGGCTGTGGAGGGCAAATCACAGAGGCCCAACAATCAGGGAACAATGTGTCCCATGTCAGCTAAAAAACCTGAAAACCCACTGTAGAGAATTACCCACAGCTAGGACTTGAGAGCTATCTTGTCTAATCCCTTCCTCTGGTGGCTGAGGACACAGAATGGTGGACTGAACATCTCCAGGCCACTCAGCAAATGAACACAAAGTGAGGTGCTTCCCCCAGGCAGGGTTTCCCTGGAGCCAGGCTCCCAGCTAATGCACTGACAACGTCTGTAACATGTACGATTCTACTTTCCCACCCTGGGAATTCCAGCACAGTGAAATGTTCTTTGTTGTACTGCATCTGAAGGGGCCCGAAGGTCTCTCTCTTCGGGAGGACTCATGTTCAGGACCTAGCCAAGGCTGACTCCAGTGGAGACAGGATTCTGTCTTCCCGTGGCAACTTGCAAAGGCTTGAAATTACACAAACGTAAAAAAGCTACCAACAAACCAAGAAAATCGAGTTGTCTGCTGAATACACTATTCCCAGACATGTGCAAAGCTGTCTTGGGTAGAGTTTAAAGAACAGAAAAATTTCTGACATCAGCCTGTCCTTGTCATTTGGGGCCATCAAGGAGGAAGCTGGCTTGGTGAAGTGTGCGCTGGAGTGGGTTCTGGATAACTGAGGTTTCGCTATGAGCTCTGCCACACAGACCACATGCTCTTGCCCAGTTTCACGTGTTCTCGTTTTTGAACATTCCACTTTAGACAGCCCTGGGAGGAGCTCAACACAGGATTTCACAATCCTCCACACCACTTCCACCAAGGACAACTCAATTTCCGTGGGAACCTGCAAATGGGCAACATCCGCTGCTTCAGGCTGTCAAATCTGGTGACCGCCCCATAAAGGCCCAGGCCTGGGCCCCCTGTGCCTTGCCCCAGTGTGGCAGCTAGCTTCCTCTTCACGTCTCCGCCCCTTACGCAGCGCCCCCCCCCCCGCTAGCCTGCCAGGGTAGGCTGCTCAGGTCCAGGACGAGGACCACAGGCAGATGAGCCCTGACAGTGAGCCCCAGAGGTTGAGAGAACCTCTGGGCAGACCCTCAAGGCAGGAACACCTCGTCCTGCAGTCTGCAAGGGGCTGGACCTGGTGGGAAACACATGAAGATCATGGGGGAACTCGGGTTCTTCCAGGGGCCAGGGTTGAACACAGAATGCATGCTTCCTGGGGGGAAAAAACTCCAGAAGGCTGGTGTGTAGAGAAAGCTCAGCTTAATTATGATCATCTAAGCACACGTAGACCAAGAACTTTACCGCATGTGGCCATAAAGTGAGCCGGGCTGCTGATCAGTTTCAGCTCCCGCCATGTTTGGGGCCATTTGATTCTCTGTTGTGTGTGTGTCAGGGGCTGCTCTCTTGACTGGAGGATGTGCAGCAGCACCCCCAGCTTCTGTCCATAGATGCTACTCCCAATCCCAGTTTGATAACCAAAAGTGTCTCCAGACATTGCCTAATGTCCCCTTGCAGGCAAATTCACTTCCCTGGGTCTCCTGAGAACCTGGGGGTTATGGAAATCCTCTGGCCCAGGTCAGGCATGAGGGACAGAAGCAACTTCTACCTCAGAGCAGGAGTCTACCTGGCACCTCTTCCTCATTATCTCAATGGATACAGGGGCCCTGTGTGGCGGGTAGCCTCACTTTCACTTTCCAGGTAAAAGATGCACGTGACGTTGAGGGACTTGTCCAGGGCAGCAAAAAATAGTGCCTGGCCTTGAATCTGGGTGTCACACCCCCAAACCCAGTTCCCTATGATCTCAAAATGCAGTGTTCATTGTGTAAGAATTAACAGATTGTCCTTGGGCTCTGGTGAGACAACTGTGCTTGTCCCCTCCCTTCCCCCCTGTGCAAATAAAGTCATTAAATCTCAGCCAAGGAGGAGGAGGGGGGGGTGGGGAGGAAGAGGAGGTTGCTTTTGAAATCTTTGTATTTAACAGCTTAGGTGTTTGAAGTCCCTCCCGCCCACCCCTTGCCAAGCACCAGATTGATGGGGGCTGCTTTTTCCTGATTATCCCCAGGATCATAGAAACTTCAAGCCACGGAAGACTCCAGAGATCTGGGTTGGTCTCTGGTTACTGGAAGAAGGGGAAAGAAGAGTTCCCAAGCCTCACAGAACTTTCTGGAAGGCCATTCCCCTCTGCCAGTTAACATTCACTCAGAGTAGAATTAAGCCCGAAGATTGTTTATTTTTAAAGAGCTCACTCAGGAAATTCACAGCCCTTAGCGCTGTTCTGATGGCCTCAAGGCAAAAAGTACACTTGAGCCCAAGTTTTATTACAACCCCCATCCCTAAAGCTCACCTCATAAAACACAGGGAGCTTGAACTGGAATCATAAATCCAGGTGTGTTTAGAAACCTCCTCTTACCCTACTGGGTGCTTCTAGCCTCAGGCCTCCTACAGCTCATAACCAACACTTAGAGGCTCGGTTTCCAAACTGCTTTTGGGAAACGGGTGGATTTGTATTTTTTCAATTCAGGAGAAAACAAAATATAATGCCAGGCTATACCCACAAGACGGAAGCAACCAGAACAGAAAGGACTCCTCCGCTCTGACAATGTGATGCTCCAGGTGGGGGAACAAAAATGAGCAGTTAGGGAAAGAAATGTTTTTACTAGCCTCAAAAGCCTAACCTTGGCTGGAAAGACAAACAGAAAAGAAAAAGGGACTATTAGAGAATTATCTTGGTTTGAGCTCTTTTCTCTGCAGCAGGTGGGGCAGGGCAGGGAAGGGGGCTGCAATACAGATCTTGACCTGCCACGAATAAATACTTTACGACTAGAAAGATCGGGGCACCTGGAAGGTTCAGTCAATGAAGCATCCGACTCATGGTTTCAGCTCAGGTTGTGATCTCAGGGTCTTGATATGGAGCCCTGTGTGGGCTCCTTGCTCAGCAGGGAGTCTGCTTCTCCCTCTGCTGCACCCCCCACCCTCTTCCTCCCACACACTCTTGCAAAAAAAAAACCAAAAAAAACAAAACAGAAACAAAAAAGACTAAGAAATATCTTTGCTCCCTAAAAAATAAAAAGGGTAACGTACCAGAAGGTTTTCTCCCCTGACAACTACTATTTCTCTTGTCTTATCTGCCAGTGAACTTCAACATTAGCTCACTTCACTAAACAAACAATTCTTATTACAGGACTCTTAGTCATTCTGTTTTTCACTTTCTTCCACAAAGCAGAAACCATTAAGGTCTGAGTGTCCTCTCTAGGCTGTCTTTTCCCAGACCCGGTTCCCAGCCTCCCACCTCCTGCCCCATCAGGTTTGCATGAATAGAGCACCGTGAATCACTTCCTGTGGGCAGACTGCACGTTTATGAGTGGCATTTTCTTTTCTTCTTCTTCTGGTTTTTTGTTTTGTTTTGTTTTTGTTTTTTTTAGATCTCATAGACACTAAGGGTTAAACAAGTGGAACCAGGTGATGGTGATGATAACTGGCTGCCTTGTCCTATCAAAACACATCAGAGTTTCCAAAGACTTCTAGAAAATGTCAGGCTGGTGTTCGTGTCTAAGGCAAGGGGTGGGGGTGGGGTGCAGAGGTGAACAGAGCAAGTAAGGAGGTTTTGTGTTAATTGCACAGTTTTGACTTCCTTAATTATGAGTCACCGGCCAGGGAGATAAAACAATGCCACAAATGTTAGAGAACATGTAAAGGGTAAACGGGGCAACGCGGGGACATTCCCACTGAGAGGCAGCGCTCACTCGAACTCCAAATTTACGATTCCTCACCAAACACCATATAATACGGGTTGGAAAAGGAACATTCCTGCATTTCAGTCTTAACCACATTTACAGCTCTTTCCCTGTTTTTAAGAGAGGCCCCAAAGCCTTTAGAATCCTCAAACCTTTCAGGTCAGCCACTGTGGGGGAGCTGGAGTTAAGGGGGGATGGGGAAGAATGATCCCGTTTCTAGAAAAAGTTTAAGGACCCTGAGATTAAATAGCTACCTCTGTATGTAGAAAACACAGCATCTGCTGGCCGCCAGTCCCTGACCTTCCCCAAACACGCTCCTCCTCTCTGGACCATGGTTTACAGGTTTACAGAAGCTGTTTCCATCTAACCGGGAACAAAGGATGCCTGTCCCTCTATTCTGGGCACCGGTATCTTGAGGACAGTTAAGCACTAATTAGCATTCCTTTCTGTCTAAGGGGACAGACTTCTTATTGTACCTTAACAAAAGGTTCTGGTTCATTGGGGGCAATTTCACCTAAGACAGCCAAGAACCCCTATGGGCAGGCTGGTAAGAATTCCCAGTCAACAGGGGAGGACTTCAGAGAGCCAGGCAAGTGCTGGGAATGTACCAGGTGGACCCTTGGCTGAAAGCTGCAGCCCAGGTAGGAACACAGGCTTCCAGGAGAGCTTCCCCTGGGTGGGTCCCGGGCACTTAACCACTCCTGCCATACTCGGCCCAACTGGTCCTAGCCAAGATTTGCAACAACCCACTTTTGCAAGCAACCCACTTCCCTAATTCTCATCAGACCTCCCCCCACCACCATCTGCAGACAGACAAATGTTTCGAGGCCTGATCTGCAGGGACAGAAATTCAAAGTGCTTAACCGAGCTGAGCAGAAGTAGAACGTGCAGCCACAGCACATGAATGTGGGGTCCCTGCTCCCTGAGCCAGAAATCTGCAGCTGGCGGCGGCAGCGGCGTGCCACCGTGACATATGGGTTCGGAGACTCTCCTCAGCCCTCCGACGGGCCTCATGTTATCTCTAGCTCAAAACAGAGCCCATTCTGTCACTCTTTCTGCAGAATGCTCTCTCTCTCTGACCTCCTTCCTCAAAGTCACAGGCGCTGCCATCCATGTTCCCTTGACTCATCAGCACTTTGCCCTAATGGCCTGGTGAGATGAAGGAACTTCCAGGTGTTTCTGGCTTCCCCTCCCAACTAAGACAGGAGCTCCTTGAGGGCAAGGAGACCCAGCTCAGCTTTCCCTGCAGGCAGGAAGGAGCCCAAGGCTCACATATTACCTTTGCTCACGAAGTAGGTCATGACAGTGCAATGGTTGGTCGGCGCCTCCACCAGCAGAAGATGCAGGAAGCCAACAGGAACCTCAGGCTGCGCCCCACCCACCTTGTGACCCCGATCAAGATGCCAAGCCTCCAGGCGCAGGGATCCACAGCCTCATGTGACAGCCCGAGACCCAGTGTCAGCCACGTTCTCTAGGCCACCAGTGGCTCGAGAGGCACAGGTGGAACAGCGAAGGAGGACAAGGGATGACGACCGCGGGCACCACTCATGCCGAAGCAGCCCGTGGGAAAGCGCGAGCAGCTAACACGCTGCTGAGAGAGGAAGCTCCTCCCACTCCACCTGCTGCCGCAGACAGCACCAGGTCATCTGTGGCCGGCTGCGGGCCATCAGGAGTTACAAGGCTTTGTGATACATTTCCTTCACAAATATCTCCTGACTGCAGACTCGACCAGCCTGAGATGTCCCAGAAGGGAGAGCACGCAGACCCCCAGGGTGGGCGGTGGTGGGGAGTGGAGCGTTTGCAGCAATGCTGCCGAATAAGAGGGCCCCTCGGTCCGGGGCACCCCAGCTAGAACATGATGGGGATCACCGACCCCTGGAGGCTCCCTGCTTTCCAAGCGCTGACATCCTGCAAACCCGTGGCTTCAAGGCGGCCGTGCCTGAACCTGCCGTTCCTTCACCGCCTTGAGGCACGCGGGCCTTGGACGGAACAAAGCTGCTGCACCAACTGAAGCCGCGAAAATGTGTGACCAAGAGTAAGGACGTCCATCGAAATGCCTTCCTCCTCTACCGGAAGGGGGACCCCAGGGCAGAGGGTGAGGCTGACTCTTTCGGGGAGGGGGAAGCAAACCAAACAAAAACCCCCCAAGGTCATGGCAGCATCAGCCAACCCAGCAGCCATGGATGTGATGGGACACGAAGGAATCCAATGGCTATCAAACACCGTCCTGAGAGAGAAGGTGGCTTCAAAGGGGAAAAATGAGGGAGCCGTGGTAAGGGTGACGGCCCACGGGAGGGCTCCTGTCGGGGCTGGCCTGGGTGCAGTATGAGCCCGTTGCGGGAGTGCACACAGATGCCCTCTTGTGCTGTCTCCCAGGCTCAGGAACCACAGGGCCCTGGAACTGAGGGTGGGGGTGGAGAGGGCTCTAGAGCTCAGCCCCTTCACAGCCCCCTCCCCCGGCCCTCCCCCACACACGAGGACCCCTAGGCTCAGGAGGGGTCAATGCCCCTGTCTTTCTTCTAGTTTAGGAACGAATGATCCCAAACTCTCTGGGCCCCAAATGGAAATCACAGCTGCGGGCTGACAAAGCAGTATTAGTATTAGTATTACCACAACAAAGGGCAGGGCGCCCACCCAGAGCAGGGAGCCCAGGGCCGGCTCTGTGCAGAGGGGCAGCATTCCCACCGTTCTCACCCTCCACAGACCAGCTGTGGGGTCCCCAGGGCCCCCACAGACTGCATTTCAAGTCAGCCAGGGCACATCTCCCAGGTTCTAGAAACATCTCCCACTCTGTCCTTCCTTGGCTTGACACCCCCTGCCACGGGGCCTGCATTGTTTGGTAACAATACAGGGGACATAAGCAGGAGCTGAATGAAGACAGGAAGTGAATCACGGATGTCTCAAACAGACTCCTTGGAAGAAGCAGGGCGGAGGGAGGGGTGGCAGGAGCCTGGGGCCACTCCCGGGGCCTCCTAGAGTATGCGTGTGGGGGTGGGGGGGAGTCTTGGGAGTTCTCTTCTTGCCCTGCAGTATGGTGCCCTCACCCTCTGTCTGCCTGTGACCAGGCTGCTTCGGGCATCAGGTTCCTGAATGCACCCTCTTGAGGGGCCCAGGTGTTCTCTGTCCCCTGGGTCAGGCAGAAGGAAGGGGATAAAGCTGGGTCTCCACACACTGACCCCACTTTATCCGCACATCCCTTAAAAAAGTCAAACATGAAAAGAGGTGGCTGCTGGCTCTCCCAGCACGGAGAATGGGCTGGGCTCAGAGCATTCATTACATGAATGTCAATGTTCTACACACACACACACACACACACACACACACAAATACACACACACACACAATGACTGAGTGTGAATCCAGATTGCATCTAAGTGGCTGAAGGAAACGTCCTCTCCTGCCCTTCCTCCAGGCCTCCCATGTCCCTGGGTCTGCCCTGAGACCCACTCAACCCTGGGGCCAGGCACTGCCAGCTCTCGGCACCATCTCTTGCCTCCAGGCCCCACCGCCACAGACTGACCACCTGCCGTGGACTTGAACAGCACCTTTCAAGTCTAGTCTCTGCCAGGATCTTGTCTTGTTTTAAGAGTGTGGTAGGGTACACAGGGGCACACTCACGGGTGCTCTGAGCATCCATGGGGAGGGGGCTTGACCAGCCAGTCTGTGCTTGCTGAGGGCCTACTGTGTGCAAGGCACCTGGTGAGCGACTCCGTTTTCTTAACTGTGCAAAGGATCAAGGACTAGTGGACCAAACCAGAAAACATTTAAGCTTCCAAGTGCAAGAAAGGGCAGTCCACAGTTGGTGCAAATCTGCCCTAATTTTTGTTTTACAGGCATTTTTTTTTCATTTCATTTCATTTTGCTTTTCCTGCACCTGCCTCACCTTCATGAAAGCAACATCAACCAGTTGCTTTCTATAAGCAAGTTTTTGGCTACACACTTTATATGTTTTAATCTCACTTTCCAAAAGACAATGAAATTCAGAGAGATTAAGATTATCCCACAAGGTCACACAGCAAGCGAGAACAGAATTAAACTCTCAAATCCAAACATGAAAGCCCAGGGTCTTCCCACTGTGTTGTGTTGTTGTCCCACACACCTATGTGCCTTGAAGGGAGACAGGCAGAAATGGGAGGAGACTGGGAGATGGGACGTGGATTCCATCTCTGGCTCCCTTTTGAAGCTTGGGTGAGCCTCGGCTGGTTTCCTGGGAGAAAAGGGCTATCCAGCAAGACTGTCAAAGGGTCCGTGTGTGAGGCTACATGTAGGTTTTACCTATGCTAAATGCTACACAAATTTATGGTATCACCTATCACCTTTCATTCGTGTGCCAGAAAATATTGCCAGACAAGGCTGATCACCCACCCGTGAATTTTTAACTTCTTCCTGGAACAAGTTGGCGACAAGCTCAGGAGACTGTAAGATATGAGAACATTCTAGAAACATCATCTGGGGACAATTTATATGGCTTTTTTAAAAATAGTATGAGCAGCTTTCGACACAGGCTGAGAGATTAATAACTTCCTTCCCAAGCCTCCCAAAATTTGCCAAGTGTTCCTGAAACTCCTACCTCACAGATGAAGGTCTTAGGCAGTTGTCTGGGTCTCCCAAGTCCCAGCTCTGCTATTAGGGACTACCCAAGTAGTCCTTCTCTGAGCCTCAGCACTCATCTGTAAAGTAGGGTCACTGTTCTCACAATCTTTGACTGTTAGTTAGAGGCTCACTGGCTTTTCACACACATAGACGACCGCTCAGTGAAATTCTCCGGAAAGAAACAATGAAGGGAGCACACTTCAAACTCCCCCGCCCCCCGCCGCCCCAACAAAACACTGTTCTGCTTAGGCACCTGCTGGGGGCTGCCCAAATCCCCAAAGCGTGGGGGGAACACAGCTGCCATGGTGCCCTCCCGCCCCCACCGTGGGCCGGCGGCTTTGTGAGGATGAGGGAATCCCGAGGCGGATGTCCTGGCCACACTCCGCCCCCTCTTACACACGCGATGCTCTGGGCAGGAGCCATGCAACTGCAGAAATCATAAATGCCCCACCACAGAGGAACTGAGGGCAGGAAGGCCTCTCTGCTCTCCCGTTCTATAGAGCTAGAAGACAAGGTCCAGCCCTTACAGGACAGTGGAAGGCAAGACTTCGGTATATCTTTTTTTTTCCCCCCTAAGATTTTATTTATTTATTTGAGAGAAAGAGAGAGAGAGAGTACAGGCAGGGAAAGCAGCAGGCAGAGGGAGAAGCAAGCTCCTCACTGAGCAACGAGCCCAATTTGGGACTCAATCCCAGGACCCTGGGATGATGACCTGAGTGAGCCGAAGACAGATGTTTAACCAACTGAGCATCCTGAGACTTCAATCTTCCTGCAGAGCTGGCCTAGTCCTGTGTCTCCAAGCACAGCAGGCCCAGCACACGTAGGGTGTGGTACTGCTAACTGCTGATGAAAGCTTAGAACGGAGTCCGCTCCCCACCATGACATGAAGTCCTTCTGGGCTCTACAAGTCCAGCTCCGTCATCACTAAACACTGGAGGGGGTTGATGAATTAAGAGAATGTTCAGGGCCAAGAGAGTACCAGCCAAATATTTGGGACTTTCAAAGCATACTTAACAAAAGAATACTCCTCTATCAGAAACTTGAAATACAAAAACAAAACATGATCATACACATTTTATAGAGCTTGCTTACTTCTGACAGTTTGAGCTGAAATTCTCTGCTTATGTGAACATCAAGATCAAAACTCCTGTTTACATCTTTACAGTGAAATATGCCAGGCCCTGAAAGGGAATTCACAACTACAAGACAAAGACATGAAGGAATCTGAAAATAATGACGCCAGGTGAACGAAAGCAGACCCCTCCCCAAGGAGAGAGTACATCCCGTATGATTCCCTTTAATTTTAGGAAATTAAAACAAATGCACATTGACTGAAAGTAGATCAGTGACTGCCTGAGGGACTGGTAAAATTACAAAGGGGCAGGAGGAGACATTTGGGGGCAACGGCCATGCTCACGATCTTGACTGTAGGGACAGTTTTACAGGGGCACACATATGTTCAACACATCAGACTATCCACTTTCAATATGTGCTCTGGTTTTATGTCAGTTACATCTCAATACAAATGTCTCAACTCTGAAGGGAAAGTGATCAGAAGCCAGATTTTAAAATGTAGCAAAGAAGCAAAAGGCCCAGACGTATTATTCCAACAGACTCAGTCAAAAATATCTTCCTCTGCTCATTGCATGACGAACTCTGAAAAGAGCCCATACTGAAACACGAGCAGGCTGCATTATGTTCTAAAAAAGTGTGACACATACGTGCTAAAGATCTCCATAAGAAAGGAGTTGTGGCCTATCTGTAACATGAAGGTCTCTTTTACTCCATACTCCCATAAAAACGTCTGCAGATTCCTCACTTGACATGAAAAGGGGGCCAGCACTGCTCCTAATAACGGTTCACCAACAGAAAACCCTGAGAGGCAAAGCATCCCCAAAGTGGGTCACCAAATTTCAGGCTGGCATTAGAGAATCGATCATACCCAGAGAACCTCACCCCTTCTGCAGGGATGCTGGGGCTGGGGTCCAAAGACCTGGCTCTTCTGCCTAGAGGTCCGGTCAGGCCAGGAATGACCCAGTGAGTAAAGGACGTGCCAGGGAAAATGAGCAGGTGTTTAAGGCACAGGAGGAAGAGGCTGGGTGTGTCAGATGCTGAGCTCTGTCCTGCACATGGGTTCATGTCTCCGGTTCCAGATCAACACGGTGGGCCCACCTGATGAACCACAGGGGCCTTTTCATGAGCATTGTAAGGCTATTGTGTAAGCTCTTGCAAAAATCTTCTTTACGATTTGAAGTCCCTACAGCTTTGTTGTGTTTTTAGCATGGTGGTTTTCGAAGGTCTTCAGACGCCGGCAGCCCCTACATTCACTCAGGCCTCAGGACTCCCCTACGCCTGCCTCCTATTCCAAGCCAAACGGTTGCCTAATTCTCGGTCCACCAAGAAACCTGAGATTCGAGGCTTAGAGGGGTGCATATCAAGGAATATCATTTAGAAGCCTCTTCTCTAGGACACGGAGCAGAAAAAGAACGGCACATACTCAAGACTGACCTGAGGGACGGGGAGAAAGAAGCAAAAGTGGGGGGCAGCATTAACAAGGTGGAAAAGAGAGTGTCCCCAGTCCTGGAGGAAAGGCCCTCCAATCCGTTGGTGATTGGTCCTTAAAAGTTCTATAGAAAGACCTAGTTTATTGCCAACCCAGCCCTGGGGTCGAGGGTTTCTAGCACAATTCACGCAAACCATGGAGGCTCAGTAAATGGTCACAGATGGTGATGAATTCCTACTTCTGGCCAAGTACACAGGGCAAAAAACACCCCAGCTATTAAACATCGGAATCCTGAATCCTGATTGTCCTGAAACAATGGGGGGAAAAGACACATGGAAGAATGAACACACAAAAGGAAATGAAAAAACCAAACAGGTTAGCATAAAGGGTAAGAGAGCAGGGGAAGCCGATCACCTGGTCTAGGGCCTGGCTTCTTACTGCCCAGCTGTGCGGCCTTGGGCAAATTACTTAAGCTCTCTGTGCCTTGGTTGCCTCAGATTATCCTAGCAGTTGCTATTATCCCTAATTTGAAATTCCCGGTGCAGGAGACTAGAAAATGGGAGTGACATTCCACAGCATCAGGAACAGACTTTCCAAGAGCTGCTACCTCCCCCAAACCCTCATTCACTCCTGGGCAAACAGAGCCTTTCTCCCAGTCAGAGCTCAACTGTCTGTTCTTGGGAGGGGGGCTCCTGGCTCCAAATTCATCTGCCAGAGGGTAGAAACAAGCCAGTACCTGCTGGGCGTCTATCAGGCATAAGAGCCACAAGCCAGAAAGGGTATGGAAGCCCAGGAGTCTAGGGGTAGGTGGTAGGTAGCCTCAAGGCATTAGACTTTCTGGCAAGGAAAGGCCAGCAGAGAGGTCCTCTAATCCCACAAGCACAGGATGCCGAGCTCCATTAGAAAGTTCTGCCACGTACAGTGTTGAACACAGTCTGCTCCTCAGTGACTTCTGCCTCCCGGTCCTAGCATGACCTTCTAGAACCAGGCAGAACAAGAGTCCCCTGGCTGGGATCCCTCTGCTCCAGGTTCTACATCTCCAGTTCTTTCCTTCGATGCGGATCCTCTCGTCCTGTTGTTAAGTTCGCATTCATCCCGGTTCAGATCTCAGGGAGAGAGCCATGGAACCCCAACAGTGCACGACACACAGTCCACCGGCATGAGTAAGACACGGCTCATCCCCAAACGTTAAAAAGAGAATACAGCCTAACGGAGAAAGTGCTCTGAACACAACAGGTGCTCAATAAATATTTATTGTGCAAATGAATGCTCCGTGGAGGCCAAGTCAAGCTCCCCTCCCCTCTTCCCCACCTCCCTTGTGGTCAATCTGGGCAATTTCCGTAAGAAACTTCCCGTTGCCGGAATTCAGAAGACCGCCACCAGTTAATTGGTCTAGGCCGGAGGTCGAAAACAGGCGGCAGCCTACAGATGTTGGGCTTGGACTGCAACCGTGTTTTTAAGATGTTTTCATTAGTTGCCATCTTTTCAAAGCTGGGAGGTTTCATATGTAAATGTAAATCTGGGGCATCTCTGGAAAAGAAATCACAAGTCCTGGCAATGCTTGGTCACTGGCTGATTCCGAGTCACCAAGACCCCTTCTGACTGGGTCCAGCTCCATCTTCTTAGGCCAGGGGCCACTTCCTGCACTTCCCCGTCCTCCTGAGCCTTGGAAGCATCAGTCCTCATGAAACAGAACAGAACCTGGAAGGACAGGGTCTGGCCTTTGCGGGCCGACCGCATGCCCCCCTGTTGGGACAGCGGCGGTCACACGGTCTATGCTGGGGTCACTAGCGACGGCCTCCCCCTTTGCTCTCAGAGGCCAGGCTGGGGTAGCAAACTGTACGGCTGCCCTGGGCCTCCACCAGCTCCACGCCAGTCTGGCTCACCTCGAGGATGCTGTACCCAGAGCTCTCAGAAGGCCCGTTGCTCTCTACCCAGCTTCCTACCCTCAAGATTTCGACCTTCTTGGACAGTTCACTCCACCAACGAGGCCACTTTCAAACACCCTGCAGAGCTCACGCAGTGCTTCCTCATGGCTCTCTCTCGAGGCGGTGGCAGCGGCCAGCCCCACTGAGCGCCAGAGGCGGCCGTGGAGGGATGGCCAGCGCCCTTGGGGTGGGCAGAGGTCAAGCAGCAGCACAGGGAGAAGAAAGGAGACAGAGAAAGAAAGGGATCGAATTAGCAATCCCACCTCTGGAAACCATTCCTCTTGCCTGAAGTCCAAGGGACAACCCTCCACTCCCCCGTTCAGAAGTGGGGGACTGAAGAGAGGATGGTGGCGTTTATGAAAAGACGAGTCATCCGTTCCTATTTATTGTTCCTTCCAGAACCTTGCATCCTCTTGGATGAAACCCACTGACGTGTCAGGGTCAAGGGCACTGTTTCTCCCTGTGCCTGCAGACAGATTTACCAAACCTTTAGTTGGGAGAAGGTGGGTCAGTGTTCCCCCCCCCCCCCGCAAAAAAATGTTACCTAACATTTGGGGGGGCCTTTTAGTTTAGCCTAGGAGTACCTCGCTTTAGAAGGGATACTTGACAAAGGCCCCAGGACAGGAAAAGCAGGCGCTGTGAGCCGCCTTTCATACCAAACACTAATACTCGGCTGGCACCAGGACCTACTGGTGCTGCTGCATTCTTAAGGATTTCCTAATACACCTGAATTCCAGCCTAGGCTAATACAGATGCTTTATCTTTTTTTTTTTTTTATGTATTTTCAACTGTTTTATTTTTTTATTAAAAAGACCTTATATAATACTTAGAGTGTGCCAGCTTTGTTATAGTATCAACTCTCTGAATCCCCTATAAGGTTATCCTCACTTTATAGATGAGGAAAGTGAGCGGAGGCTTTATCTTTAACCCTAATATCAAAGCATTCCCTGCCCCATCTTTAAAGGGTTAAAGGCCAGGGCCTGAAAGATCTCAGTTAAGGGAGAATAGCAGAAGAGCCTCCTCCCCATCATAAATCTTGACATTTTATAGAAAAATTTGACATAACTAGATACCCTGGGGCATCTGAGGCTCATCTTCCCCCCTAATGTGAGCAAACAGAAGAAAACCCAGTTCTTAAAATCCTTAAGGTACAATGTGAATTTAGACTTGGAAGTTAGATCTTTTTTTCCTCCAAAGTGAGCATAACACAAGAATCTGGTTCCCGGCTTTCTTTGGTAGCTGTCTTAGACAAGGCCAAGCTCACTTTACCGGGCAGCAGGCGGGCAGCAGGCAGGAGTGCTTATGGAAGACACAATTTGTGTCCCAATGGGTTCCTGACACTTTGCTCTCTCAAAGGTAGCTCTGTAAATAGGCCCAGCGAAGGGCTTTTGCTTTGAAGTGGGCAATCGGCCACAGTTGTTTAAACACGGACTAAAATTCCACAAAAAGGATAGAGAGAAAACACATCAAAAGAAATGATATGTTACATCTTTCCCGATTGAGTCAACCAACAGCTTTGGTCTGGAGGGTTAACAGGAGGGAGCTTTTAACCATCTTGCGGGAGGGGAGGAGTCGAAGGGCATTTATACATTCTCAGCTGGCTTTGGCCAGAGCTGCTTTTATTGATCTAGACAGACACAAATTATGATACCAGACATGACTTGTATATACAAATAGCCATCTGAAAACAGTCACAGGCCTAATTGAAGGAGACAGGGGGAAAAAAAAAAATCAAAGGAGACACAAATGGAGGAATAGAAAAAACCAAAAACCAAAAACAAAAACGAAAAACCCACCCTGACCCACACAGCACCATTCCAGCTGCCTGGAGAGGCTGAGCAGGGCCTTTTCCTCTAAGGGGATGTGGATGTTTACTGACACAGATGAGTTTGCTTCCCTTGGGTCCAATTGTCCCAGGGAACCGCTCAGCAAGGCCATGACTGGAAAGAAGGAACAGCAACCCCAGCCAGCAGCAACCCCTGCACACCCTGCTCCAATGGCAGGCCCGGCCCTAAGGTCAGACGGGGGAGCAGAGTCTCGGGTGACCGGAATGGAGCAGAGGGCCATGAGTAAAGCCTCGGCCTCACTCACACAGGGGGTTTCCTACAAGAACAGTGGCTTCCTGACACCCCACATCCCCCCCACCCCCGGAGCAGGATGAAGCCTGGAGGCCTTTGACAGATCTCTGGCCAGCAACCCTGTGGACCAACAGGGAGGCCAGGCCATACTGGAGAGAGCACTTGTCTCCATCCACGGGGCTTCCTGGCCTGGCAGGCCCTGAGCTGTCCCTTCCGATGTCTGCTAAGTGCGAATTTGGAAGGTCACAGGGTAGAAGGCAGGGGATCTGATGACAGACAACACCGCCCTTCCTAGGAGGGCGAGACCGCCCATTCTCTCTGTCACGAAGAAGAAAGTTACTAGTCCCCCAGAAAGGAGAAATCCAAGGGAGAATCATACTTCACAAGATTGTTCCACACTCATGAAGAAGAAAGACATTTTGACCCGTCATTCTGGTCCCCACGGGCATTGTGGTCAGATTACCAAGAAAAATGAGACCCCAAACAAAACTGGAAATGGCTAACATCACACACCTGAAACATCTGTTGTAGATAAAAAGTGGGCTGAAGAATCCTATCTTGTTGTCCACAATGAAAAACTGCAATATCCACCCGGGGGAAAAGAAAATAAAGCCCAGGGGAAAAAAGGTCAACATAAAAGTGAAAGTAGCCAAAACTGCAGGCTGTGAAACTCATTGACTAAAATCTGATGAAAAAAATTAAATAACTCAGATCATGCAACATTTTCCCCAGAAAAAGAAAAAAACAAAAAACAAAAAAAAAAAAAAGAAAGGAAGGAAGGAAGAAAGAAAAAGAAAGAAAATCCAAAATGGCATACATTAAAATCAGTACCAATAAAAAAGCAAACAAAAAGAGAAGAAAGTTTTGTTGTAAAATGCACATGGAAATGAATGGATACTAATGAAAATAATTTCAGCTTAAACAAAAGGATGAATTCTGGCACAGTTTCACTGTGGTATACACAAAAGGACTAAGATATTAAATTGATTTGTAGTCAGTTGAAAATGGTAAAATGAAAACTGGTCCTAGACCATTTCAGGAAAGACAGTCAAAGGTCAAGCCCCGGAGAATGCCTCCCAGTTTCCCTGAAGAGGAAGCAGGACCCCTCTCCCCACTCTGGTGGGCACTCGGCACCGTGCCTAGATGGGGGCGGGGGGCAGGCATCATCATGCTGGAGGATTAGACCCCAGCATGGAGAGTAGACATGGCAAGAAAAACGCCTTCAGCCACCAGGAGATGGCCTTCTGGTCCAAGTGGTGCCACTGACCTGACCTGGGCAGGGGACTCTCTCTCTCATCTTGGGGACACACATAAGTTGAGGACCTGCTCAGGAAACCCTAACAGACCATGGGGCTGGCCCTGCTTGGAAGGCCCAGTGACCTCCAGTTCTCCACACTTGGGGAAGGATAGGGTAGAGCTCAGAGTAGGAAGAGGGCAGTGAAGGAGTTTAATCATCCCCCCTCTCTATGTTCCAAATTCTCCACAGTAAGCCCACGTCACAGTTGCGGCCAAGGCAGTGGGGAGGGGTCAGGCAGTGGAGACGCATTACAGAGAAAAGCCAAAACACCTGCTCTAAGAATAACTGACTAGGCCTGTATTTACTCACATGAAAGGTCCAGATGACCCCGGGAGCTCAGGATGGCACAAGCTCAAATTGGTCATCAAGCATGCGGGTGGGGTCAAGTTTTAAGTCAAGAGCAGTAGACTTACAATTTGGGAATTTCAATTTGGGAACAAGTGGGTTTATGCTCTCTTTCTGAAGTCACCCGCCCCTGGCCTTAGGTATTCATGCTTCTTCTTCCCCCATAGTGATCATTTGCTTTGGTGGTTCAAAAACATTCCAAAGGGGGCAACTAGAGTTTATAAACAACAGGCTACCCAGTCCTGGCTGGGAAGGACACACACCAATTTCAGGAGAGTAAACACCTGTGAGGAAAGAGGCAGAAGAACAGGAAGAGAGTAGAGTCTTATTTTTCTTAGCAAAGCAATAAGACATTATCGAGATCTGAAGTCAATATGGAAAAACACTGACATTTGTTAACTCCGGTGGAAAGTGGACAAGTGGTAATTTGCCTATAACCAGAATATTTCACATCTGTAGGCTACAATGAAAGGACCCGCACAAAACCCCAACAACAATAGACCAAGGCCGGGAATTGCTCCTGGCGTCTTGGAGAGGGCGTCTGAGCCAGCACAGACCCAGCTGAGAAAATCCAAGTTCACAGTCCTGTGGTATGTAAACACTTAGGACATTCTTGGCCTGAGAGTATATACAGCAACATATTAACTTGTCTCTGTCTTCTAAAATTTTTGTTATCATGGCAGGGTCGGGGATGGGAGGTTATTAAAGGTTATTTTAAAAAAATGAGTGGAAGGGAAAAGGAAAGCTATTATTTTAGAGGTCTACTTGGTACCAGGTGCTTTGCAAGTAGTGCTGGGTATTAGCTCCTCTAATCTTGACAGTGAAGAAGGTGCTGTGATCCCCTTCTTTTCCTAAGGGAGGGAAGGGAGCTTCTAGAGGATGAAGGGTTATAGAGACAGTAGAGGCTCAGAGGCAGCCGGCTGGCCTGGGGCTGCCTCTTGGACTTCTGGCGCAGGGAGGGGCCCCTGGTGAGAAGGACTCACCAGAGCCGCCCTCTCTCCTCTGCCCACGGCTCCTGCCCCCTTCACAGTGTCCCATAGGACAGCCAGCACTTGGACAGCCAAACCCTGGGACAGACAAGGAGCCTTCCCAAACAAAGCCCTTCTCTGCCATCTCTCTCTGTCATTCCAGAACCAGGCCAGCTCCAGTCCTGGCATCTCCCCAGCTTACATGCTGCTCTCCCAAGACAGGGCCACCCCGCATGCATGTCCTGGGAGGGTCTGAAGGGCTGATGGCTTGGGCCTCTGCGTTGCCACCACATTCCACTTGGCCTCTATGGCCCTTGAGTTCCTCATCTGTCAAAGAACGGAGGCCCGGCGCTGCCTCCCATGGTCACTGTGAGAAGGAGGTGCTCTCAGAACAGGGCCCGGCACCGTCCCATCCAAATATTTACCATCACTGTCATGGTCCTTAACACCCACATGGAAAGACGGTTTTTCTTAAGACCTGGACTTCAGAACTTTCGAGAAAGGGACTGATGCCCCTCCCCATGGCACCTGGCACCAGGGGGAATGGGAAGGAAGCCCCGGAGGCTGGGCTGGAGTGAAGGGTCCACCCAAGGGGGAGAGAACTGTGCCACTTAAAGGAAGGGTTCCTCCCAGCCCTGAAGACATCCTGTTGGTGAGGAAAATGGCGGAGCTGGGCCGGCAACTCCCAGCCGCCGCTCTGCAGGGTGTTCTCCCAGTTCGAGGTCTGTGTGTGTAACACACACACACACACACACACACACACACACACACACACACACGCAATAAGCGGGAGAGGGAACATCACAGCGCTTCGCCTTCGATGGCCCAGTGGCATCTCAACGGTCTGGCTCCTCTTGCGGGGAAGCCTCAGGAAGAGCTCCTGCTACACACAGCTCCGCACGGACACACGTTCCCCGCTCGTTAACCACAGGCCGATGTCCCTCACACAACAGCACTGCCATGGGCATGGCGCTGGGGCTGGGCTGGGGGTAAGTCTGGGGAAAAACTGAGCTCTGGAAAGTGTGCCAGGGCATAGGCACCAGCACGTCTGCACCCTGAGCGCATGGGGGGCGGTGGGAACTCTGACCAGATCACCCCGCCCCGTCTCACCGGGAGCCCTGCTTGGGGCATGAGCCCATCTCAGGGCTCAATGGAGTGAAAGCCTCAAGCTGACCAACACCTGAAAAGCAGGGGAGGGATGGCGGAAAATGGTGGCCGGAGCCTCAGAGCACACATCCCAGCTCTGGCCTTCCTGCTGTGTGACTTTGGGCAAGTTGCTTACACTCTCTGGAGTCTCTCAGGTGCCTCATTCAGAAAATAAGAAGGTTAGAACACATCATTCTGAAGTCCCTGCCAGTTTTGAGATTGTTGGAAAAGTACTTTCTTCCGGGGAATATTTGAGTCGGTCTTACTTTCCCGAAATCATAGACTTGAGAGAAAACCAAAGCCACTCTTGGGTGGCCCCCAACCCATCTGCTTCTGCTAGAGTTTGTGAGTTGGGCCTTGAAAAGTCCTCCCAATCCTGTTCTAATTTGTAGTTAATTACAAGGAACTGCACTTACATTCACTTTTGGGTTCACAAATGGAAAATACTAATGACTTTGCAAATTAATTTCAGATCTGGCTCCATAATTTCTGGCAATAAGATCATACTTTGTTTTCCTTCTCATTGTTTTTAGAGACGAATGGAAACTCAGCCCACTCTTCTCCAAAAAATACATTAAAAATTCCAATTAAGTTTTTCTTTAAAAAAAAGAAAAGAAAAGAAAAGTCAATATATATTGGTATCTGGGGCAAACTTACATGACAATGTGGGAGATTACAGCTGTAAGCCAGGAAGTACGTCAAAAGGCCAAAGGGGACATGGTTTTCCTTGGGCAAGAACACGGATTACAGGTCCAGGAGGGCTTTTCCCATCTCTGTCAGCAGTTCAGCAAATGGGGTCAAGTTCACCCTTCCAAAAAATAAGACTGTCCCAGCAACCTGCCCCGAGAGGAGGCACAGCCCCCACAACAGGGAGGCCCCAGTCTCTGCTACTTTGACAGGACCGGTGCCTGCTGTCCTGTGTGTGACACTACATAGGCCATCAACAGGCTGCACAAGTGTTTCGAGGGAGTGACCAGGAGGGTGAGGAGGCACAAAGCACAGCTCAGAGGAGGAGCAAGTGAAGATGTGGGCGATGCTTTGCAGGGAGGAAAGCAGTCCGAGTGGACAGGGCAGAATATCTAAAAGGGGGTAGAAGACTTAATAGTGGGCTGTCCTCAAGGGTGGAGAGGTTAGAAGGAGGCTGATTTCTGCCCAGCTCACGAGTTTACTAGAAGGAGACAAAGTACATGGCCCTGCCTTAGGGTGACAAGTGAAGGAGTCTGCAGCTCACGGGTGGTAACAAGCCCACCTGACATCGAAGCCATGCTTCCTGGTTCTTCAGGACTGCAAGGCATGTCTCCTCATCTGAGGCACGTGCCACTTCTGCAAAGGCAACAACGCAAAGCTACTGGAAAGTTCGTCTTCCTCCATATGGAAATGGGAACTCAGAGGTCATGCATCTAAAAGGCGCAGGTGCAGGGACCTGAACCCAGACCTTCTACCCAGTGCTCTTTCCCTCTCATTTTTCCGATTCCAGAGCCTTAGAACCCTTGCCTCTTTGATCAGAAGGCTAGGCTTGGGTGTCCTGTCCCCTCGACCCCCCATAGGAACCACAAGGTATCCACCCTGGTCTAGCTCCATCTTGCCCATGGAGGGATTCCCAAGGGGGCCAAACAGCACACAGTGTGCATGTCCCCTTGGTTTTCCATCTCGGACAAGGGCAAATGGTGAGGTGGCCTTCCCAAAGTCCCCTGGCAAGGGTGGTGCGGACAGAGGTACTAAGTTCTAAGCCTATCACTTCCTGTAAGGTAGAGTGAGGGTCAGGCTGAGGTTCCCAACATGGGAATGTGCCGTTCAGACACAGAAAGGGGATGCATTCTCATATACCTACATCAGTCCTTATGGCTGATCTCTCTTGGACTTGGTTCCCCCTCTACAAAGTCAATGCTTTGCTAGTTATTCTCCAAGATCCCTTTGTGTCACAAAGTGTAGGATCTCTCAGGAGACCGGGTTCTCTGCAGGCCTGCTTAGGCTGTTGGTTCTGGAAGAGGGCAGCTCCAGATGCCCCCAGTTAAAGAAGCACACCCCATGCACTACACCCCGCCTAACAAGGGAAGAGGGGCAGAACAGAGGAGCAGAGAGATACGCTGATGCGGCGCAAATGCGGGATCTCTCTCGCACTAACACAGCGTCCTTGGCTAGACAGGATCCCAAAGAAGCATTGTCTCCTGGGCAGGCTGGTTTCTGAGGGGTAGACCAGTTGCCCTGTCCCCACCTTCTGGTTGCTAAACCTGAAGACTAGACAGGGCTTCATAAGAAGTATCGGCAAGTGGGGCTTCACCTGAGGACCCGTATGGAACCCCAGTGACAGAGCAGCAGTCAGTGGCTATCTCAGGGCTCTGGAGAGTTGTGGAACTTCAGAAAGTATCTTCTCTGTGCCTTGCATTCCCCCTCTTTACAAGAGCCCTGGGAGGACTCCCCAGTGCCTGGAACATACCAGACGGCAGCCAGTGACTGTGATTGCGGTGATTGAAAATAAAACCAAACAAGCACACTAAAAACCAAGAATCTGAGCATGTAGCTTAATGCCGGGAAATAGAAGGAGCTTGATGCCTGATTGCTGGCTAGATTGGCAGGCAGACAGATGGACGGATGAATCCAGACCCCTTAGTTCTGAGGACTTCTATTTGCCACTCAGCAGCCTCGATAGAGATCTGTATGCTGAGCCTCAGTGTCCTGTACTGGGCAGAGGGGAGAACGTGAGTGCTTCCAAGGCCTGCCATGAGGCCCCCCCAAACTGATGACCGGGATCCTCCGAGGTAAAGGGAGCATCACAAGATAACACCCAATCATTCTTGCCTAAAGCGTGTATTTGGTAAATATTTGGTGAACGAGCGAGTAACTGCAGAAGCAGTCACATGCCTTCCAGAACTTATTCAACACCAACCTCCCCGAGTTCCTGGGAACTTCCCAGGCAGAAACTCTCAGCTGTTTGGAGGCTCGTGAAGTGCACGGTATTCTCAGCTGGTATGGGGTGCGGGGCCCAGCTCACCACATCCCCCCACTGTTACTAGCCCAGCCCCAAGTGGCAGAATAGGGTGCCTTTCCAGCAGAACCTGTTGGAAAGAATTAGAAAGAATGCTGCTTTTATGCACGTATCACCTCAACCAAAGCAGGCCAAGGCCTTCTGAACAGACAACCTGGAGCCCCAGTTGAACAGGCCAGCTGCAGTGCACTCCACTCCCCGCACCTCCCCCTGTGCTCTCTTGGGAGTACTCAGCCTACCTACCATGCAGTGTGCAAGTTCTCCGCTTTCTGCGGAGGGGAAAGAGAACCAGTGAATGGAAGGCTCTGAAGGCAGCAGGCCCAGATTCCCACTCCCACCTCTGACCGCGACCTCGGGGAAGTTGCTTAGCCTCTCTGAGCCTGTTTCCTCATTTGTAAGACGCATCTGATACCGACCACATAAGACCGCTCTGAGGCTTAAAGGGTAAAACAAATGTAGAGTGTCTAGCACAGGGCCTGGGACACAGCAGGCACTCAGCAAATCCAAGTACCCCTGCTCCTCAGTGGAGACAAGACCTGACCATCAGCCCCGCTCTCCGCCCAAGCAGGTCACGGCCGCAGTGAGCGCACCTTCTCCCTCCAAAATGCAGGTGATGTCAGCAGACCTAACAAAGAAATCCTAGAGCTGCGCTGTCCAGCATGACGGCTGCCAGCCACAGGTGACCACAGAGTGCCGGCAGTGTGGACAGTTCAAAGTGAGACGTGCTCCGAGGGTGGGGAACACATTAATGTCAGAGACTTAGTAGGGTTTTTAAAAAGAACATCAGATAGCTCAGTCCCAAGTTTTATATTGTGTACATGCCAAAAGGAAGGATTTTTGACATACTGCATTAAATAAAATACTACTGAAAATTAATCTCACCTATTTCTTTCTACATTTTAACACAAGAAGACTTCAAGTTGAACATGAATGAGCTCAATTATATTTCTAGAACACAGCACTGCTCTAGGACAGCAATCAATCAGCAGTTGTTACAGAAACTATTCTCTCCCTACAGAGACCGATTCCCTCAAGAGAGAGGTCCCCTGTTTGTCCTCATTCTTTTTCTCCTAGCACGTAACACACAGCACACTAAAATACTCTCAGCGATCTTTAAGACTTTAGCAATGACCACATGGTCACTCTGCACCAGGAACCATGCCAATGTGTAAAAAGCATACACTGGCTTATTTGATTCTTCAGAGAACCCAGGTGGTAAATTCTACTCTCCATATTTTACAAGTAAGGAAACTGAGGCTCAGAAACATTGAGAGATTTGCCCAAGATCCCTGGACAGTCAGGAACAGCTGGGAGCCCAAGCCCAAGTCTAGGTTCCTCTCGGTTGTCCAAGAAACAAGCACCTAATCCACACTCCTCATCCATGTGAGGCCTCGAAATCATGCACTTCCTAGAAGACCTCTACCCCGGCGATGCTCAGCTTCCCATCCCTGCCCCTACTGCCAAAGACTTTCCCAGCAAGTCAGAAATGACACACCACCAAACACAGTCCATGCATAACCATGTCCATGCCTGGCCCAGGCTCGGTTAGCTCACAATTAGTCACATTTTTGAAAGGCTGAGTGGTACAGAAGGTGGATTCTGTTTTGTGCCTGTGAACTTCCTGGCCTGGGTACAGGCGGGAACCTGCACACATAAGGATCCAGTGAACAGCAAAGGGTCTGATAAGGTATTTTTTCAGAGGAACTCATCAGCAAGGCTGAGTATTCCCGAGCTGCAGAAGTTCAATCCCTCCCAACTCCATTAAAGACCACCTCCTTGGGACGCCTGAGTGATCACTGGGTTAAGCATCTGCCTGCGACTCAGGTCATGATCCTGGGGTCCTGAGATCGCGCCCCGCCATGCTAAGCAGGGAGCCTGCTTCTCCCTCTCCCTCTGTCCTCCCCCCGATGTTTGCGCACTCCCTCACTCGCTCACTCTCTAAAATAAATAAAAATCTTTTAAAAATATGTGTATAAAAACCACCTCCCTGACACTCCCACAGTATCCTCTGGGCTCTGGCTGCCCACTCCAGCCCAGGCACAGGCTTCTCTGACTCCTGGCAGGAGAGGCCCTGAGCCAGATGCCCAACAGGCTGCCGGTAAGTGTGTATTGTCGGATGAGCAGGTGAGGAGACAAATGTATAAGCCAACCCCATAAGGGAACAGAAGACACAGACAGCCCTGTGTCTTAAGGAACTCACAGGACAGGGTACAGGGGACAGGGACCATGAGAGCACCGGGTGTCAGCTGCCCCACACTACCTGCCAAATAAGTCCTGAAGGGGATGGAGAAAGAGCGATGGTCCTGTCTGGTCCACCCCGTGCCAATCTGGGAAGGCTTCTGGGAGGAGGATGCACCAGCATAAGGAGCAGGGTTCAGACAAGACCAGGGGACATTCTGATGGTGGACTGTGTCAAGCCGTCACTTAACCTCTCAACCTTTCAGTTTCCTTTTTTAAAAAGGGGGGAGGGATGGCAGGCAGGAGAAAGAGAAAAACAGACCTCCTGGTAGACGGCTCACATTTGACCTCAGACGGGGTAAATATTTACTCATGCATTCATGAGCCTGGCTCTAGGTTTGAGCCACCTGGGTTTATGCTGGTGTCTGGTCCTGATCAGGGAGGCCCGAGGCAGCCAGTGTTTAGGCCCATGGCACAGAGTCCGGCCCTACACCTTGTCTGTCTGCGGGCTGAGCGGATCCCGTTTGATGGCAGTGGAAAAAGTGACGGCGATGATGACCCTGCCGATCACACCAAGACACCAGGGAGACACCATGACCTGCCCCTCCCCAGCAATATGGGGACACTCCATTGTGTGCTGGCAATGTTCATCTTACCCTCGCAAGGGACCACCTGGAAGGGAGGCACACTGCCCCCCATTCCTTGGATGGGGAAACGGACATGCAGCAAAGCTATACCAATCACACAAACTTACCAGAAGGGAGACCTGGCCCAGACCTGTGGCTCCAGCATCCACTCTCCTGCACTAACCATGGAGCTGAGGGAAATACTCATGCACCCAACCAATATTTACTGAGGGCCTACTACGTGCCAGGCACTGTCCCAGGCACCGGGACAGAGGACACGAGGATACAGCCATGGAGAGGACAGGGAAGGTCCCTGTCCTGGGGGAGCTGGCATTCCACATGAGGAGCCTCAACACACAAGACTAAGACCATTCTAGGAGGCCCTGTGGGTCTGAGGTCGGAGGGTTAGGCAGAGTTAGCCACTCGGTCACTTTAGCAGGAAGGTCTGTACGAGTCATCACGAAGCACATTTAAAGTACATATTCCCATCTGGTACCCCAGGGGTTCCATTCAAAGTGGAAGGAGTAGGCTTCAGGAAACCTTCAGTAGCAGGCTGGGAGAGAGAGGCCCCAGGCTCTGGGCTCGCCCCCCCAGAGGAGCCCCCATAGACAGGAATGACAACACATACCCCAAGGTCCTTGTCCTTGAAAAGAGCATCGTCACCTGGACCTGCACTACCTCGCAGGGCAGCGCAGAGACCCGAAGAAGCCCATGAAGGTCAACTGTCAAGGGCAGAACAGAGGGGAGTTGTGTCCATCCTTAGATCACACTCCTGCAAAGAAAGGATGCTGGAGAAGCCCAGCAAGCGACCCCTGGGAACCTGGGGGCTCCTATCACATGCGCAGCTGCTCGGGACAAACACCCCCACACAGAGCCCCCCGAGCCAAGGACGAGAACTCTTACTCAAGCGCAGTTGCTCAACCCGGCCAGGCTGTGTGGGTTCCCACGCAGTCGGCCCATCCTACAGGAACCCCGCTTGAGGGGCCCCCGGTGAGGCGAGCAGCGGCAGGAGAGGACCCCACGGCCTGCGGCCTGAGCCCACGTGTTGCCCTTCCGGGCAGCACGCCCCGTCCAGCAGGGACCTGACCCCCCAGTGCCGGTTTAGTCGGCAGCCTCTCCTGTTATGTGAGGCCCTAGCTCGCATTTCAGGCCGTTTGCTCCCCTGGGCGTGAATCAGAGAGTCAGTTGTCTTCAAAAAATGCTTTTCATATTTTAAATCAAAAATAAATACCACGCACTCTGGACGCCAGCCATCACAGATGTCTCTCTGTGGAGCTGGTGAAGGGAAAAGGCCCCGGGGAGGACAACAAAGTGGTTAATTCAGATCATCCTGTCCCCGTGGCCTTCGTGGAGGCCAGGCCCGCGAGAGGCCAGGTCGCCAGCCATCACAGAGGGGTTGGGGGTTCAAGGAGAAGGTGGAAAGAAAATGCTCTGCGGGGCGATCCCATTAGAAAACAGGAGGTGAATCTGGGCAGAGAGGAGCAAGGTCGCCTCAGAGAGGCTCTCTGTCGCCAGCCACAGTGGGTCCCCATCCCTACAGAAGGAAGGCGAGTCAGAAGGTGTGGGGCTGAGAGGGGTAGGGGGACAGCCACGGGCAGGGCCCCGCAAGCCTGTCCAGCAGGGAGGGGCCCCGCCACCATTAAGGGCCCTGGCACTTGCTTCCCAGCCTTCCCTCCCCCACCCCACCCCCATCCTGACCCACCCACGCCTCTGACCATTTGGCTTCCTGGGTAGGGTGCCCACAAGGAGAGAACGCCCTGGTTAGAACCCCAGAGTGGTTATACTTTCCAACAAATAAACTAGCGGTTTGATCTGTGTTTCAGCTTCTTGCAGGTTAGTGGGAGCTGGGCGTTCTGACTCCAGGCCTGACCCCACCCACCCCAAAAAAGAGGTTTCTGAATTGAAAAGGCCAGGCCCAGCTCCCAGGTAAATTCCCAAAGGTCAGGGCCATCCTCTGGCCACCAGCCTCCCACTGGCTGCCCCCACATCCCATCTTTCTTTCCAAGCCTCCAGGTGCATCCTCTTCTGGACACCAGACTGTGAGGTTTTTCAAGGTGCTCCAAGGCCACACTGAGAGGAATACCTTTGAAAAGCTGAAGTTAAACTGACACTTTACCTTCAGCCGTTTTCCCCAGAGATAACAGATTTTTTTCTAAAGACCAAGGAGCCTCCAGCCCCTCAGGCCCCGATGCGGAAGGGAGTTCCCATGGCAGAGGTCAGCGAGCTGGGTCAGCTGCCGAGGTAGACAACTGGCTGGGAGACACCCCAGGCCAGTCACCAGCAATTTCTCTTCCAAAGGAACAAAAGCTTTAACATAAAAGCAACCTATTTCCAGGGTTTTGTTGTCTTCCTCGGCAGGGTCTCCAAAAAGTTGGTAAACAGGATATACTCTTTTTCTTGTTTCTAGACTTTATGGACACTCTGGGATGTAGATGTTGTACTTTCCAGATTAGCAGTTAGACCCATTTCTTTAAATTTAGAGATCCTCAGGGTACCTGGGTGGCTCAGGTCATGATCCCAGGGTCCTGGGATCGAGCCCTGCATTGGGCTCCCTGTTCCATGAGGAGCCTGCTTCTCCCCTCTCCCACTCCCCCTGCTTGGGCTGGCTCTCTCGATGTGCCTCTCTCTATGAAATAAATAAATAAAATCTTTAAAAAAAAAAAATTTAGAAGTCCTCCACCTGAAAGGAATTCCAAGGGTTGCAAGAAAACACTGAATGTATCATTTAGAAATATACTTAAAAGACCCTTTCAAAATAAGTTTATCCTGCTTCCCAACTTTGTGGTGTCCTATAGGTCAGAGTGCTTTACAGATAGGACACCAGCTATAACATGAGAGTGTTGGAAGGAAGTGATGATACAATCATAATGGGAATGGCGACGGTTTAATGAGCATTTACAATATGCCCAGAATTGTAAACCTCTTATACAGGTTGCAATTTAATCTTTAAAACAAGTGCAGGGAGCTATGTCATCCCTACTTTACAGATGAAGAAATGGATGCTCAGAAAGGTCGTTTTTGCTAAAGTCCCATGACTTTCCAAGTGGTGGGTCCAGGATTTGAACCCTGGTCTGTATACCTTTAAAGCCCCACGCTTCTCCACCCTCCTGAATGGTCTCAGATCAGAGGAACATCACTGCAGTGCACAAAGTGATTACTTTTTTAAGATTATCACATAAATCCTGCCTTGAAAACAAGTCGAAGAATCCTAGCTACCTGCATGACCCTCCCAGTCCCCTTATCTTTCTGGATGTCAGTATTTTTGGCTATAAAACTAGTGTGTATTTCCTGAGGCCTCTTTTGGTTTTAATAAAAGGCATCCCCGCCCCCATATCCCCACAAGAGATCACCAACATCCACAGATCCTCCAACAGGAAACAGGCCAAAGGATTACTGTGAGGAAAACACTGCTAGCTTACTCACTCCCAAACCCTGATGAGGACACCAACAGGAACTAGCCACCCCCAGCTGGACCGGGTCTGGGGAAAGGGCAGGAGAGCAGATGCACACAGCACGCTCCAGGCTACCTGAAGGGCCCCTGAACCTTCCAGATCCATTTCTCTGCTCTGAGAAAGAGGAGGCCAAAAAGAAAGTATAACCTTCAGTTTCTTTATTTGTAAAGCAAAAGGCTCTCATTTGGTCGTTAGACAAAGGACAGCTATATGAAGCCGCTGAAATATTCACCACAAACGTGCTTTGATAAATGAATGGATAGATGGACAGACGGACTATGGAGTCAGGCAAATCTGGGTCCTCCCTCTCGCTCTGCCATGTACCGGCTATCTATGGTCCTGACAACTTAATCTCTGTGGGACTCCGTTTCCTCATCTATAGCGTTCAGACCTTAGACCAGGGCTAGAACCTTCTCTCTGGATGAAAATGACCTCTTCTGTGTTGGCTCACGTGGTAGTGGTTAGCCACATGTGGCTGCTGAGGACCTGAAATGTGGCTCATAAGGCTGAGGACCTAGATTCTAAATTTTAACTACCTGAAATTTAAACAACCCCGTGTGGGTAGCAGCCACAGAGTTACATAACACGGCTTTCTACTGTGGTGATAAGAACTACGGATGATAGCATTTATAAGCTGCCTTGCACAAGTCCTGGAAGGAAAAAATCCATGAAGAAGTGGAAATCCTACCAGTGGAGTTTTTTGGTTTTTTTTTTTTTTTGTTTTTGTTTTTTTAAGCACAACAAGAAATGGGGGTGCTAGAAGCAGATAGAGAGATACATAGACATTTTAGAAAAACCTAAAGAGATAAGATATTCTACTGGAGTCATTTCTTTGCATGAACGAAATGGCTCAAAGTCTGTTTTATTTACAAATGCTCTCATCAGCAGACCAAGAGCAAGTGTTTTAGGCCAACCTAAACACCCTAAACACCCCCCATACAAACTGCCCCCTGAGCAAACTCTTGCTCCTCAACAAAACCTTCCATCCTAACGGGCAACCACCTCCAGCCCAGCTGCAGCCTCCCCCGGGCCCTCCAGGGAGCTGCCCACCCAGCCCCGGGCAGGATAGAGTCAGCAGGCACACCCTGGCGGGGACCTCGGTGGGACACAGCTGCCCACGGAGCCTCGCTAGGGTCACAAGGCAGGCTGGCAGCGGCCCGGGTCAGGAGTGCCCCCCAGCTCTTGCTGGCAGCTGGCCTGCGTCACAGCCCGACAGGAAACGAGGAGAAGACAACACAGGCCGCGTGGAAATCCCCACCGGGCTCCAGGCCAGAGAGTGACTCAGTGGGGCTGGCCGGCGAGCTGCCCTCTCCTACCCCTCGGCCAGGACCCAGGGGGCTGGGCGGCAGTCTGGGCACAGACTAAGACACCCAAGAGCTTCAACAGTATTCATTCCCACTACAGATACCGTCACGCCCCGCCTGACAACATGCCAGGTGGGGGTTCCAGGCCCTTTTACAACAGAAGAACGTGCTTTCTCGAAAGGGAGGTCTGCGTTCAAGTCCCGAAGCTGCCACAAAGCCCAAGAGATCTGCTTAAACTCCCGAAGCTGCCACAAAGCCCAAGAGATCTGCTTAAACTTTCGCAGCCTGACTCCTTCGAGAGCAAGGCACACCCCGTCCCCCCCACCACTCAGCATTCCAGGGCAAGGCCGGGCCACAGGACCTCCTGCCTCCTCCAAGCTCCTCTGCCCTCCCCATACTATCCTGTGGCCACTACTAGTCTTCGCTCTGTGACGTGAATCACCCTGTGGACATTTTGCCAGGCCTCCCCTCAGATACGAACGAATGTCACCAGGACTGAGGCCGTGCCTTACACCGCCTTCAAAGGGAGTTTGCTACCTAGAGGCGTCTCTCAAACCCTTCCCGTATTGACCCAAAGGGATGGCAGCTGTCCAGCGCCGCTGCGGCTGGGCTGCCGAGGCTCCGCCACCTCCATGCCCTGCTGCCCCATGCTTTTCTTTCCCGCTTAAAATATACGCAGTCTATTCCAGGGTCCCCTGGCTATTAGGAAACAAAAAGAAGCAACAAAGTTAAAAAAAAAAAAAAAAAAAAAGAATTCCTAGTGAGATGCAGGAGGCTCACTAAATCCAATGTCTTGACCCTTTAAAATGACACCAAAAATCTGACCTATGTTATTTCACTTCAATGATACCAACTCACCCCGACTCTTTACTTTCTGCCAGAAGCTCTCTGAGGCCATTTTACCTTTGGACTATAAACTTCTTACCAAATAATCCATTTGCCCCATTTTCCTGAGTGTGTGTTGGTCTGAATTTCACGGATGTCTTTGCCAAGTCTTAGATACAACTCGGGCAGGGTTCCTTCCACACATCCACTTAAAGCACGATTCCTTTCAGCAGGGCCATGAAGCACTGGAAGGCCCCCCCCCCCACCTCACTGGGTCATCCCTTGCCCAGGCCCCCACGAAGCCCGCCCCTTTGCTCCCTCCCCATGTGGATGCGCCACTGGCAGGGGTCCCCCAGGCCCTGGACTCCCACTTCCTCACCTGACACCGCAAGGCTCTCTATCCCCAGCTCTCTACCCTGACCTCCCGGTTACAAAACCCAGAACATGTGCTTTTCACACCTTACCACCCTGGATCTTCTCTCTGCAGCGTCAGTGTCCCCGTATAGAGTCTGGCTTCTCCTCTCTCCCTATCCCCTAAATGCCGCTGTTCCTCAGCTGCTGGCCTGAACCTCCTCATCCCCCCCTTACCTGGCTGCCTCCACGGGATGGCTTCCAAATGCGAAGATGGCTCAGACCCTTGCCCCGAACCCCACACTCCTCCACCTAGCTGCCTGGTTTATGCCACACATAACAGGTGCTCCATAAAAGCTTGCTGTTGTGTGGCAGCGTTTATTAAGGTCCTCTTTGTGCATGGCTCTGTTCTAGGCACAGCAGGAGATGCGCGCCCCTCAACTCAAGGGGAACACGGTGCTGGACATGAAGCAGAGCTCTTTTGGTGGCTTTTTGTGACAAACAGGTATTTTCCCTCAAATTCTAGTCTGGTATAAAAGTGACCCAGCCTGGGGTACCTGGGTGGCTCAGTGGGTTGAGCCTCTGCCTTCAGCTCAGGTCATGAACTTGGGCTCCTAGGATCGAGCCCCGCATTGGGCTCTCTGCTCAGCAGGGAGTCTGCTTCCTCCTTTCTCTCTCTGCCTGCCTCTCTGCCTACTTGTGATCTCTCTCTGTCAAACAAATAAATAAAATCTTTTTTTTTTTTTAAGTGACCTGCCTTTAGGCCAGAGTTTGCTGGCCCCACTCCCAGCTTGCTCAGCAATAGGGTATTGCCTTCTTGGCAAATATCAAAGACCACCAGAAATCAGGCAGAACAAGAACCAGCATATATTAGCAGAGAATACAGTAGATCTGCTTTACCCTAACCCTGGTAGGGAATGCTCTGGAGAGAAAAGCTCCCTCTCAGCTGGGCTGGACCCCCTCACTGGGTTCCTCCTTGGCCATTCCCACAGTGGACCACATGGTACATCCTCAGCCATCCCTACTGTGTCGAGGGTGCCCAGCCCCGCGTCAGGCGTGTGGTCAGCACCCACAACAGGCCTGCGGAAAGAATGGATTTTAGATTCTCAACAAGGAGTTCTAACTATAAATCATCTACATGCAATGCTTAGTATTATTTGCTTTCTCTACTCACTAAAACATTACCATTTGATCCCATTTCCAGGTGCTTCTAAGCTAACATGAACTCTCTAAAGAAAGCCTTCCGTTCTGTGCTCCGGAAACCACACCTCTCTCACATGAGCTTGGAGGGGCTGGTTCCCAGCAGGTGGGAAACACCCACACATCCACCAGAGTCTCACACCCACACCCCCTGCTCCAACTGTGTGTGGGGCCCTAGTGACTTCCTGGCCATCCAAAGGAGATGTCCACTCTGAGCAGTGAGTATGGCCTGGGGCTGGGACTCGGGGGCCTGAATTAGAGGGCTGCCCCCCTCCACCATCACTACTCCTATGCTGGGCATATGGCTTCCGCCTCTAAGAATGAAGGAACAGACTTAAGGAGGTCTGAGGTCTGTCCTGGTTCTGACAACAGTTCTCTTCCACCTTCCGGGTCTGACTGAACAAAACCAGGCTACCCAGTTCCTCAGGGGCAGAACCCAGCATCACCACCTGAGCGAGGGCAGAGGGTGGGAAAGCAGCTGGGTTTGAGGTCTGTATCCTAATCAGGACGCTCTCCCTGTGGGGGGCCACCGACTATCTGCATGCAAAATGGACTATTACTCTTCCAGGTGACTCCGCTAGACACACCTGCCACGGCCCCAGACCTTTAGGCACCCATCCTCCAGAAGGAAGAGAAAGACACATTCACACTATGTGTGTTTAGGTGTTGGGGAGATGGAGGGCACCGGAGAACTGGGTGGGATAGCCCAGAAAGGCTTCCTGGAGGAAGCAAGCATGGGGATTTCCAAGCAACTTGCAATATTTTTCAAGATAAACATTGTATTTATCCACTCTCTTACCCCCTGACCTTTGCCTTCCAGATCGGACGTGCCATCATCTCTAGTCACAACATTTTTCTATGACCATGAAGCAGAAAGCTGGCTGGGTCACTTCCCCAGAGCTGTGAAACCATCTGCCCAGCTCCCTGAACACGTGTCCACTTCCCCTGCGCCTTGTGGATGCACCCGTCACCCAAGGTCATCCTCGCCTGCCACTGCTCAGGAGCCGTGACCTAGAGCCCTCCAGCTCCCATGGGCTCTGAGGAACACTCCCGGCACTGGCAACCTCTCCTCCTCTGATTTCCTGCAGCACCTGACTTTCAGGACGAATTGTGGGGCTGTTAGGAATAACAGCACTAACCATGGCGGCTCCCCTTTGCCATGTGTTTCTCCAGCCAGGCGCTTGCTGGACATGGCACAGCCAAGGCTGCGGCACAGCCCACATGGCCGCAGGAGATGGGAACACTGTTACCCCCACCGTAACACTCCCACCCCAGGAGGTACCCACGGTCCAAAAACTTAGGTCCCTCGGCCGAGTCCACGTGGTTAGTCTGCGGGGAAGACAGCTAAGCTGCCTTGCACGGCTCAGATCTGTATCCTCGGGCAACACTCCCACTCACTCTGTGCCGGACACTGCAGTTAAGGACGTGCATAGAGCAGGGCTGGGCCTTCGAGGCCCTCTCATCAACCCTCCTGCCCTGATGGACCTCAGAGCTGCCCTCCTGCACCTGGAGAGGAACCTGGCACCTAGCAATTGCTCCAGAGACCTGCTGAAAGAAACGGAGGAGGAGACACCAGACAGCAGTGTCCACAGTCCTCCAGGCAGAGATCCCCATGGACCGTGCCTCCCTGTGCAAGGCTTCTGCATTTGCTTTTCCCTCCGCTCAGGCTGCTATTCTCCTGGGGACTCCTACTCACCCTTTGGGCTTCAGCCCAGATGTCCCTTCCTCAGGATAGCCTTCCCTGACTACTCCCTCCCCAAACAGGATCAGGTCTCTCTCCAGCTTCCTGTCCCCATTCAAGGTCTGCGATGTGACATCTGTGACCCCTGGGCTCCCCAGACTGCAAGAGACAGGTGCCACCTCTGTTCACCACTGAATACACAGCCTGGCAAGATGGGAAGGGTCAGCGTATTTTGTTGAAGGCGTTCATGCCATTAATGCTTATTTCAGCCTCATTGCCACTCCAGCAGGGAGGTTACCCAGACATCGTCACGGCCCCCACTTTACAGATGAGACAGTTGTGGCTCAGAGGACATAAGTCTGTCACCTGGGGGTCAGGGATAAGGTTAAGACTGTGGCAAAAGCACCCTAAAGGGGACCACGGTTTTTTTCTTGTCGGGTTCTTTGGCAACCAGCTCTGAGCACACAGATTTGGGCAGCCACATACATGGAAACAAGTGCATGATCTCCAAAAACCCCTTGGGGGTAGGGGTGTGGGGGGGTGTTAAGCATCACATCTCCATCATAGCAGATTCTGGAGGGAGACCACACCTGTTTGCATTTGGGTCCGTGCTACCTGCCCTCTTCTGAGAACACAGCTAAGTGCTAGAGGGATACAAAGAAATCCACAGGCGTGGGTGCGAGGGTGCGACTTCACTTCTGGGGAGAAAAAGAAGACTTTCCTATTATCTCATCTGGTAGGCGAGACACTAGGAGAGGCTCCAGTTCCAGGAATTTTAAGCTCGTTCACGCAACTTGATACACATTCGCTCACCAGCTGGGGCAGAGCACTGGACCAGGAGTCAGAGGCCTGGTTTCTAAGCCCACCTCTAGCCCTAACCACTTGGTGACCCTGGGGCAATTCAGTATTCCTATATGAGCACAAAGGGGTTAACAGTCCCCAACTTGCCTTGGTTGCAAGGCTGTGGCCAGACTCTAGTTAGAGGGTGTAAGACACTCTAGGTAAGCTATGGGCAGTCAGCAGACATCCATAGCATTACAAAGCTGCTCCTGGCCCCGGGCGATGGTGCAGAAGGTGACCCCAGGGGCCTGCTTGTTGACTGCTTTCCCCATGAAGGCTAATGCAACCTTCAAGGAAAGCAAGGCACTTACCTGTCAGAGAGAAGGCTGGGCTCTCTACTTCCGAAATTAGATAAAGACTGGGGCGGGGCGGGGAGGGGGACCCAGCAGGTGGAAGAGGAAGGAGGGAACAAAGTCAAAGCCAGGCATGCCATGACACTCAGAGTCGTGAGACTCAGAGCAAGTGGTTTCCTCCTCTGAGCCTCCACTTCCCCAACTGTAAGTTGTGGAATAAGGATCCCCTCCCCAGAGGCTGGCATTCAAATCTATTTAAAACAAACAAACAAAAAAAGGATTCTCCTGAAAAATAATAAAGCCTTTTACTGGGAATGGGATGGAGAAGGCCACGGAGATACTATGAATACATTTCTCTTTTGTCCAGGGCTCCAGCCCGAGGGCTCCTAAAAACCGCTTGGATTTTTCTGCTCTAGAAGCAATGAAGAAATCCTTTGTTATGTCAATGAAGGTGATTTGGGTACTTTGCCAGGAGGACCAAACTCTCGAGTAGAGGGTTGGAACTTCCTATCCCTCCTGCCACCTCCCAGGTGGGGAGAGGGCTGCAGGTTGACTCAGCCAACGGCCAATGACTTAGTCAATCCTGCGTGTGCGGGCCTCCCTAAAAACCCAGCGGGACCCGGGAAGAGTGACATGCCTGCGGGTGAGGGCACGAAGCTTCTTGCCCTTTCCTCAGACCTCGCCCTACGTATCTCTTCATCTGACTGTTGATTCATATCCTTTAATAAACTGGTAAAGGTAAGTGTTGCCCTCAGTTCTGTGAACCGCTCTAGCAAATTCAGGAACATAGGAGGAGGTCCCTGGAGGCTCCGATCTGTGGCCAACTGAACTAAAGCACAGGTTAACAGCCCCGGGCTTGTGACCGTGTCTGAAGTGGAGGACAGGGGTGGGAAGGGGGGTCACCTTGTAGGACTGAGCCCTTCACCTGCACAATCTGATACTACCTCTAGGCATGTAGTGTCAGAATGGAGTTGAACTCTCTGGCACCAGTCAAGGTGTATGCCTTGTGTGGGAGGAAACCACCCCTATGTTAAAAATTGGGTCTGGGAACCCTAACAGAGCCACCCCACTGACATATGTAGTCAGTTGAAGGTGGCTGGTTCCTTGCCCGCCAGTGAAGGAGCTGATCTGGGTAGCCCGCTTTGCAGAGTGGCCATCCCCTGTGCCCAACGCCACCTTCCCTCTCTGCAAAGTCACCGCCATCTCTCAGCGCAAAAGCACTCACACGCCCCTTCGCCCAAAGGTCACTGCCGCTCGGGAGCCGAATGCGAGAAATAACTTGAAAAAATGCAGCCAGAACCCCACCACTGCCCCTTTTCCACACCCAGGTTAGTCCAAACCAGTCTCAGCCTGGCGGTGGAAAGGTCACCATTCTGAATTTCAGAAAGAATTCAACCGAAGTGTTGTTGTTTTTTTAAGTACTTTCCTGTCCAGTCCTAGGCACTAGGAGAAGTGAGGCAAACGAGACACAGTTCTTATTTGAAGGAGCAGAAACACAAATGAAATAATTATGTGCTTAAGCAGCTCTGGCTCCTGGGGCCCACAGGAGAAATCCTCTCATGTGGTCGTTGCTGAAAATACTGGGTTTCTCCGTGGAAAATGTTTTGTTTTGGGGGGGTTTTTTTGTTTTTGTTTTTTTAATTCTTATGGACACTTATGTTACCCTTGGCAGAGGTCACATTTCTGTTTTACTTCTGAGCTTCCTCATAGCCAAATTCACAGGCCACACCTAACATCTCGCAAGGCTTTATAATATGCAATACTGTTGCTAGCATTACCGTCGATCTCATTTTCCTCTCCTGTTGTCTTTCCCCCGATTTCATTACCTCTGTTTTTATTTGCTATACTTCCGAGAATTACCTCATATTCTTTTTTGGAACAAGGTAGATTATGAACAATCCATTGAAAACGATGACTAATATTACAAAACTTCAGTCATTGTGACCAGCACGAGGACGGACACAGCGATCAACAGACTAGAATGGAGAGTCCAGAAATAAACCCTCACTGATTCTCAACAAAGGTGCCAGGCAATTCAGCAGGAGAAAGACCAGTCTTTTCAAACAGGGCTTGAGCAACTGGATGTCCATACGCAAAAGAATAGAGTTGGACCCCTACCACCCACCACACACAAAAATGAAATCAAAATGAATCGAAGGCTTAAATATAAGAGCTGAAACAATACTGTTAGAAGAAAACAAGGGAGTCGATTTTGGTGACCTTGAGTTAGGCAGGGGTTTCTTAGAAAGGACACCAAAAACAAAAAACAAATTTAGCTTCATCGGAATTTTAAACTTCTGCACTTTGAAGGACAGCATTGTGGAAGTGAGAAGACAACCCACAGGATGAGGGAAAATATTTGCTCACCCTTTATCTGATAAGAGGACTTGTACTCAGAATATATGTGGACTCTTAGAACAACAGAAAGACAGCCCCGTTAAAAAATGGGCAAAGGGCGGGGGTGCCTGAGTGGCTCAGTCAGTTAAGCATCTGATTCTTGACTTTGGCTCAGGTCATGATTTCAGGATCCTTGAATGGGGAGCCCTGTGGTGGGCTCTGTGCTCAGCAGGTAATCTGCTCTCTCTCTCTCTCTCTCCCTGCCCCCTCCCCCACTGATGTGCACATGTATGCACCAAAATAAATAAATAAATAAATAAATAAATAAATAAATCTTTTTTAAAAATGGGCAAAGGCTTATCTCAAGTACTTATCTCAAGAAGGTACATGATGGCCCATAAGAACATGAAGAGATGCTCAGTATCATAAACCACTGGGGAAATACCAATCAAGACCACAATGAGATACTATTTCACACCCACAGGGAAGCTAAAATAAAAGAGACAGACAATAACAGGTGTTGGGGAAATCAGGTCCCCTCATAAATTGTTGGCGGGATCGTAATATGACACGGCCGCCTTAGAAGAGAATTTGGCAGTGTCTCAAAGAGTTAAAGTTATAAAAAGATGCAGCAATTCACACTTAGATACCTACTATGTATCTAATGAGAACATGAAACCACACAAAAAATTTATAAAGAAATGTTCACAGCAGCATTAGTCATAATAGGCAAAACATACAGACGACCCAAATGTCCATTCACTGGAGAAGCCAATGGAGACACAAAATAGAGTACATCCAGACTGAGGAATATTATTTGGCCATGAAAATGAACCAAGTACCAACACAGGCTACAACATGAACTTTGAAAACATCATGGCACGCGAGGGAAGACAGTCAGCAAAGACCACATATCACAGGACTCCAGTTACAAGAAATGTCTGTGCAAGGCAAATCCACAGAGGCAGAAAGTAGACTGGGTTTCCAGAGCCAGGGGAGGGACACAGGGAGTGTGGTTACTGACAGGTATGAAGTCTCTGGGTGATGAACATATTCTAAAATTAAATCATAGTGACAGTTACAGAGCTCTCTTAATACACTAAAACCAATGAACTGTACCTCTTGAAAGTATATTTTATGGAAGGTCAATCATTTGTTTAAAAGGTTGTCATTTGGGGCGCCTGGGTGGCTCAGTGGGTTAAGCCTCTGCCTTCGGCTCGGGTCATGGTCTCAGGGTCCTGGGATCAAGCCCCGCATCAAGCTTTCTGCTCAGGAGGGAGCCTGCTTCCCCCTCCCCCTCTGCCTGCCTCTCTGCCTACTCGTGATCTCTGTCAAATAAATAAATTATAAAATCTTTAAAAAAAAAAAAGTTTTTTTAAAAGTTAGATTAAATAAATTCTGGGTTTGTGTTCATAGTCATGTGCTGGTATTGGTTTCTTCGTTTGGACAAAGGTACTGTGGGAATGGGATAAGTTAACATGAAGGAAATCTGGATTAGGGAGACACGGGAACTTTGTGTCATCTGCAATTTTTCTGCAAATGTACAATTACTCCAAAATAAAGTTCCTTCAAAAAAAAAGGCTGATCATGTAGAGCTCACAATTACGGCATTATTTAACTAGGCTTGCATGACTGTCATTTACCTTCCCTTATGGACCACGGCAGCTCGGGGGAAGGGACAGCCCATTCGGGTGTCTACACCACTGATGCTCAATGAACCACAGGTAGAAGGGCTGAAGTCATAATAAACACAGTCCTTCCCCTCTCTCACTCCTTTCAAGGCTCAGCACGACACGGTGAGGTAAACACGGTCGCCCCTGGAAAGGGCCAGCCAGAGGTACTGTTAGCACCCTATCCGATCCCCCCAACCCATCTCATTGTGTTTATATACACGCACTTCTGTTTTACCAAACCCACCAACCTGTATATCCACATCTCTCCTGCTGTAGGCTGGGATCATGGGGGACCTAGCCAGGCATTTCCTTGCCCTCCCTCTCCTGGTGGAGTGTTCCATAGCTCCTCGCACACACCTTGATCGGAGCCCTTAGACCTCTACATATTTATCAGTCTTACCCCCAGCTAGTGTAGAACTCCAAGGGCAGAGACAGGATCTTTATCCCTCTGCCCCAAGACCTTACAGATAGACACCCAAGCAATGGATGAGATCATGAATCCATTCACTAACTGCTGACCTAAACGAGTTCCCAAAATACATGGCAGCACCAGCCCCTAAAGAAATGTGCTGATTTCAGGCCAAGAGTCCCCCCAAAAAAATAAAAAATAAAAATAAAAAATCAATCTCCTTGCGGGCCTCTCTTTCCTGCATGGCCCTTGCTGGTGGGTCGGGGTTCTGGATGGGTTTCCCCGCTTCGTCCAGCCCGGGAGCTGTGGCATCTTGCTCTCCGGGGACAGGAGGGGGTTGGGAACTGGGCCGGGGCGGGGTAGAGCCGGCTTCGCTTCTCATGCTCATGGGGCAGACTGCAACCCAGCTTCCGGTGGGGCCACGGCCTGCTGACATCACCGGGAGGCCGGCAGCACACGGGGTCATGTGAAGTTCAGCTCCGGGGCTCTCGCAGGTCATTAGTTTTTACTCATCCCCCGTCCATGAAGCGTGTTTCTCCCCCTCTCGCTTTCCTTTCTCTGTATGCGTGTGTGTTTTAATTATTCGATGGCTCTTGGCTTGCTTCCCTAAACCCCAAATTAACAGTTCTCCCGGCTACTGAGAAACTAGGCGTTCCATCCACTGGAAAGCAGTCAAAGAGACCAGGGAGAATTCCAGCTCTGTGCGTGACCCTTGGGGACGCGGTCCGTACTCGATCAGAGAGCATGAAGAGCAGAAAACTCTCCGCAGCCACATGGCCACTCCGGCCTTCCACCCATTCCACAGATGACAATCACGAGGCCCAGAGCAGCACAGTGACTTATACAAGGTCACTCGGCCTGGGTCAGAGCAAAATGACTCAGTCTTTCAAGACTGCCCCTGCAAAGCCTGTGTCAGCGCAGGCCAGCATTCCCCCACAAAAAGTATTCCCCACACAAAGATTTTTACAGTGGAAATGGTGTCTTACAAATTAACAAGCCATGGGCATGTACTCATCACCAAGCACTAGAAATGCCAAAATTCCTATTCATCCCATGCGTTCATTTGCAAAGAATGTATTAAGTGACCGCACTATCAGGCACCGTGCTAGGCTCAGAGGACATGAAGGTAAATAAGGTCTGGTCCTTCTGATTTCGAGGAGAAACCAGTGGTGAGACACAGACCAGCCCGTGGAAAATAAATCCATCTCAAACGAGGCTTGATTCATGCAACATTCATTAAGGAATAGCACTTTGTTTTTTATAATTTCATCCTTACCTCTGGGTCAGTGAGATCTCTAGATTTCCACTCCTTTAATCTCTTCCCAAGTGAAAATGAAACACAACTGTCTATTTTCAGTACATTAAGTCATCAACCACAGGGCCTATACTGGACCCAAAGCTCAGTTTAGAACCACTACAGTCCAGAGAACAGAACTCACACAAGGTAGAGACCACCCCCCTTACTGCCATGGGGTCCAGAGGTGCGCCATGCATTGTGGGACCTGGGAGCTGGCACCCCGCCAGCCTCTGACCCAGACACCAGCCCCCAGAGCTCTTAGTCTCAAGAGGTTCACTGTCTAAGATGGAGAAGAAAGACCCATAAATAGAGGACTTCTTGACATAGCATGGTGCCCGCTAAGAACTAAGTTTGCTCCAGTGACGGTGGGACATTCTGGGCTCAGCATGAAGCAAAGCACGATGTAAAAAATGGCTTGCGGCAGGACAGAGGCACAGGAGAGACAGGACAGGATAGTCAGAGTGGAAATTCTTGGCCACGTGGGGCAAAGAGGGAACATTCTGGACGCCGGCGATTTTCAAAGAGCCCTCCTACAATGCTGTACTTGAAATCACTGGCTCCGCAGACTGCGCTAGTGTTCACGGGGATCCTGATGGTTCGCATCCAGTATGGAGCCTACCAGCATCTTCAGCGGCCAGGTGGGACAGCTCCTTACTAGAGCCGCGGAGGGCAAGTCTGGGGGAGAAGGGAGAGACACAAGGCAGAGATCCCAGGGGACGCACAACGTCATCCCCGAGGCTCCCGGAGCTAGGGATGGATTCTAGGCAGGGAGGTGCCAGGGCAAGAAAGAGGACCTCAGGCACATGGGGAGAGCAGATCCAAAGGCGTGGGAGGGGAGGCTCAGTCATCCAGGTGAGCAGGGATTCTTGGTACCAGATGTCTGTGTCGCGGAAGCCTCATGCCCCAGATAATTCTCCCTCCCCAAAACTAAACTAAGCCAAGCTCACCCACTCATGTTCAACGACTGCTGTCCTCTTTGCACCCAAAGCTCATCCTTCCTGCCTCCATTCTCAGGCCACATCCACAAGGGGTGGTGGGCAGGCTGGGGGCGGTGGGGAACAGACACGGCATGGGACCCACGACTGTGGGGCGGGGGTGGGGGCAGAGGTTCTAGGGAGTTCCTGTCCGCGCCATAACCACAGCAATGATCGGACTGTGCACACCGACGTGACCTTGACAAGGGTGGGAGGGGCCGGGGAAACCTGCTTTCCTCCGAGGCACGGTTTTCAGCCTTTTGGGGCTTTGTGGGCCTCCGCCTGCCAAGGACCACAAACTGCCCCAGCTGAGGAGAAGAATGGGGTGACAAGACCCCCTCCTCTCCTCTGGCACCTTGGAAAGCAAAGAACTGATAAGTCTCACGCGGGACAGAAGGACAGGTGGCTGGAAGGGAGTGACCAGTGTGAGAGGTGGGGAGAGATCTGGACTCAGGGGCTCTGAAGAGCCACGCCCCTCCGCTTGCATCAAGCTCCCCCTCTCCCGGTCTCCTGCCACGTTCATGGCCGCGGTGCCTGAAGTTCCCACTATTTGTCATTCCTCTGGCATCCAAGGCCGACTGACTCCACCAAACGCTTCGTTCACGCATGAGTCAGTAAAATCTATTTCTTTTAAAACCATGTAGTAAACATGAACTGAGGGCCAGCCCATGCCAGGTCCTGGGATGGGCCTCAGGTAGGGGAGGAAGATGACCAAGGCCTGGAGACCTAAGGCCAGAGGAGTAGACACGGAAGCCATCTGTGCAGACTGAGCCTTTCGAACCTGCCTAGGGAGACCGGCCTCTACTTGGGCTCTCTGGATGTTCCCGAAGAATCTTAAACCACTGGGGAATGATATGTTTTGATGCCATCATTTTGCATCCCCTGGGGTTTAAACACTGGTCATTAGCACCTTTAACACCTAAGTGTGAATTAGGCAATCATACGAAGTGTCACCTTGCAGAAGACGGAGACAGGGGGATGGATAGGTTCTGATGCCAAAGGAGTGATGCCAGGAGACATCAGTGCTCTGCGGCCACCCAGTGGGCACTGGAGAGTAGGGGACAGGCCCTAAGAGAACCAAGGTGCCAGGGCCACGGCAGCTCAAACAAGTGGACTCTCCTCTACATACCATGCTGCAAATATTTACCCAGCTCCTCAGTCCTGGGCCCCAGGGCATGGTGGAGAACAAAGGAGATGGTCCCTGCCCTTGAGGGGCAGACAGACAGTAAACAAATAGCCACACAGACTTAGAACTACAAGCTGGGGTAAGGTCTATGAAGGAAAAGAACAGGAAGTATATCAGGGGATAGAATTTAAACAGAGGGGGAAATAGCGAGGGTTCTCTTAGGAGGGGAGAGTTAAGCTAAGACCTGACTCACATTAGCCGCAAACTGTGGGGAAGACCATTAGGGGCAAACTATGGGGAAGAAGGAACAGCACGTGCAAAGGTCCTGAGGAAGGAAATGTAAAGGCCTGAGTGGGGAGGGAGGAGAGCCAAGCTGGGTGGGGGGGAGGGGGGCCTGACAGGCAGGTAAAGCCAGATCACAGCCTCATCAAGGATTCAGACCCTTACCCTCAAGGCAGCAGGAGCCCTGATTTTAGTGCATGTGCCAGATGATAGGACACACGTTCTACAGAGATCTCTCTCTGTAGAGATCCTGCTAGCCGAGAGCAGGATTCAGGTAGAGAGACCCATTAGGAGGAATGCCAGGCCAGAGATACCCTGATTTGGAGGAGGCGGCCCCCGTCAAGATCGGGGAGCAGATGGGTGGAGATATTCTGGAGGCAGAACCAACAGGGCTTGGTGATGGACGGGATGGCGAGCAGGAAGGGATGACCTCCCCAGGTGTGGCTCGGGCAACACGGTGGATGGCGGTCATTTCACAGAAAGAGGGGAGACTGGAGGAGGCTAGGCAGACGGCAGGGAGGAGGAGGGTCGATTGACACTTAGATGTGGGACGTGCTCGAGCAAGGCCTGGAGAGGTGGCCCAGCAGAGCAGGCCAACCGCGGCATTCACAGGCCCTCCATGCAGAGATGGGTCACTGGGGGGTTGTAAATCCTGTGGGATCTCCAGCCAGGCCATCCCAGGAAGGGAATTTCTTGGCACCTGAGCCCAGAGGAGACACATTCTTGTTTTTCCCTCCTGTGTGCTGTCAGAGAAAGGCTTTCCCTTTTCTGGAAACGTCAAAAAGGCAGCACAGGAACCTCCTTCAGCTGCTAGGGTAACTAATATTTATCACTGGTATATACAGTAGCCATTCTTCAAGGCCGTGAAATTCAGCCACAGGGGCCCTGCCCAGGCTCAGCCATGCCTCAGCATTCCACAAGGCTGAATAACACCCCTCACTTCCCAAAAAGGCTCTGCTTTACCTTACACCCCCAAGGCTTCTCAGCACCCTGGCCTCACGGCCTCCGAGTTGAGGTCCGGGCCATCCACTGGGGTGTGGGGGTACACCGTGCCCTCACCCAGCCAGCCCCTCCAGCCCAAGTTCCCACTGCAGGACAGAGGAGATGCTTGCCTCCCTGGACACAGCAGGGGAAGCACAGGGAGTGCAGGAACCTCCAAAGCCCCTAGGCCAGCCCTTTTGTTTTCAGAAGAGCAAACAGGAGCAAAGAAACCAAGCTGATTTGGCCAAGGTCAAGCAGCAGGGTCCAGACAGGAACTGTAGGCCAGAGCTCGCACGCGCGTACTCCCTCTCTCTAGGGTCCTGGCCATAGGAGCAAAGGCAGCCGGGCTGGATCGGCTGAGATGGTATGTGGGCAGCTTGCCAGCAAAACCCCTGGGGGCAAGTAGCAAGCAGATCGGGATAAACGGCCACTGGGACATCCTGCGAGATGAAACTCTCAAACAAGATCGCTCGTGGGACGCCCCACCGTCTGTCCTCCCCCAGTAGCTCTCAAAGGAGAGGCAGACAGCAGTGCTAAACAGGAAGAAGAATCAGGGCTTGGGAGACAGACCAGAGTCCCCTGGGAACACGGAGGTGGGGGGGGGGGGGGCGGGGGGAGGGCAGGCTCCTTCGAGGAGGCTGCTTTCCACAAGATCCCAGCTCTGAACAGAAACGGTTTCATTCAGACAACACAGTGGATGAATTTATCTACACCCAAGGTCTCTGCGAAGGGAGGCCCACAGAGGAAGTCCTTTCTCGCGTGACAATGACCATCGAGGAAACAAGATAACAAGCTAGCATGGAATACAGGGATCCCGTGTCAGCTCTGTCATTTGCACCAAGCCTCCAGCCAAGGTTACCTGCCCACAGCACCTGCCAGCACCGAGGGGGCTGATAGGAAATCCCATGGAGAAAGGGCCCTGCCCACGGTCTGTGTGAGCTTGTGTCCCTGAGTATGTGCGGAACAACGCCAAGTCCCCATAAAGGGAGTCTCTGCTCCTTCCCCATCCCAGATACTCTGGGATTCAGGAATACGGGAGGGTGACCACAAAACACAGAAGGACAGGACGGAGACGACAGCGGTCCTTTCTTCCCAGAAGCTCCGTCTTCCAGAATACCTATCATTGATAGGTATTTAACCCACAACGTCATGTATACGTGGACCGTCTCTGGAGAACTGGCAGCCACGTGCTCACTGAGCACACTGCACACCCAGGCGCCGTGCCGTGTGGGGGTTATAGAAGTTGAAGAATACCCAGGCCCTGCCCAGCCCAAGATGCGAGCTGGCAAAATGGGGTGGGGTGGGGAGGCACAGTGGTGAAAATCCTGAAGTCCTGCCTTATCTATTTTCCTGCCTTTGAACACCCCCACCACCAAACCAGCAGAGGCTGGTCTGGGATCTGTTACACATACTGTGCAGCTCCCTCCCTTCTTCCAAATTTCCTGCCTCCACTTCTGGGCCGTCATTCCAAACACCCTTAAATGTCAACACCTCTGCAAAGGGGTGACGAAAATTCTGCCACCTTACATGGTGCAAATAGCCTCTCCCATTAGTCCAAGCGAGTGTTCATGGGAATCTAGCAATAAGCGAGTCCCAGGAAAAGAAAGAGGTCCAGCGTGATCCCTCGAGGGAACATTAAAGCTGCAAGGGCTGATCCAGAAACAGTAACATTGGAGGGAAGCCCTCCTGATTGTTTTGGCTGAGTTCCAGCCACACGGGAGAGGGAAGCCCACCCCGCTGCCCCGTCTGCCACACAGCATCAAGACCACCAGTGTCAGAGCTGGAAAGGGTAGTCAAGCCAAGGAAACTGAGGCCCAAGGATGGTGAGAGGATCTCAAGGTCTTGGACTCCAGGTCAGCAGCATACACCGGCTCTCCCCCTGCCCTCCAAGTCCCGCAATGGACCCAGCATTCATGTCAAGGCCACATGTTACTGACAACCTACAAGACCATTACTAACTCATGTCTGCACAGCGCTCTGTGCTTTTCCAAGACTCTCTCCTGATCCTCGTGGTAGCCTTTGACCTAGGTCAGGTAGGTCTTACTATCCTCACTCTGGAGGATAGAGTTAAGTGCCAAGGAGGCTGTGCACCGTGTCTGACACCACACGGAACAGGGAGAGAAGTGTCTAGGCCTTGCGGGATCTTATCTACCACACTTCTGTAAGCTGGCAGGATGGGGGTGGGGTAATAAAAAACAAGACTAAGACACAGCTCCTTTCCAGGGATGTTGGCCCTCACACCTGGACAGATGACTGACACAGATGCAAGTTACCCATCATGGACAGGCCACGTCCAAAAATATTTATGGAGCGTGTACTCCGTGCCAGACTCAGGAAGTGATTCAGGAGACCATTTAGATAAAGGGGAGGTGGTCACAGTGAGCTGGGATGGATAGTCAAGGAAGTGTAACAAGGGAGGCAGGGCTCGCTCCCGGTTTTAAAGACAGAAAGGTACAGAGAAGTCTGGGAATGCATCCCAGGAAACATACGGGTGAGCCAAAGCAAGGCAGTGGGTGGGGATACAGCAGGCTGGGGAGGAGCTGTGAGGAGGCTCATCTGGAAGGAACAGAGGCCCACAGAGAAGGCAAATCGACAGAGCGGTCGGCTCTGGAGGACCTGAGGTACCAGACCTAGGGGACTGCAGAACCTCCCTACGGGGGGCTGGTGATGCGTTCTTCCCAGACCGTCCAAGACAGCCACCTACTATGGTCCCACCAGGACCACGGAGTCCAGAATTCCAGCTGTTTCACAGAACAGAACCTCTAGAACCTTGATGCCGTCACACACAGCCCACACCTGTGTAAAACACACACACACACACACAAAGCCAGCCGGGGCTGGCCAGAGACAAGCACCTCAGGCAAAGACCCCATTCCTGTAGATCAGGAAAGAGCTGAACATTCACAAATCCATTTGTGCCCCAGACCATGTGGGTGGAAGGCATACTTTCAAAAGGGCCACATTTCACACATTTTAAGTGGTTTTCACACATTTCTGTGCAAGCACATGACTGCTCTGTGTGTGAGCATAACACATTTCAAAAGGGGAAAAAACAGTGGGTAAATCTGACTCATCGTACTCCCCTGGCTTTCTCCTCTCTCAGAACACATACACATCCTCCCCCCCCACCACACACATGCACACAGAGCATCTCCCCGGTGCTTCAGTCTGAACAGCACAGTGGGCCTGGGGGCCCAAAGGCTTCATCGGGTCAACTGCACGCCCTCTCAGCATGTGGCCTTCCAGGTGACCCATGAAAAACACAATTACACTGTGAACTTGGGAAGGCAGGGACTGGGTTTTCCCCACAAGGCCTTCGAGCAGGGGACTCTCAGCCGAGAGGCCCACAACGGAGGCTCCCCCAAAAAGGGCCACAAATGCCACCCCCTCCCCACCCACAGTTGTAGACCAGTGTGGCCATCAGTTCAGTTCTTTCTTTAAGCCCCTCCCACCCCTCGGTCTCCTTCAGTCACCCCAGGAAGAGCCTCGGCAGCTCCCAACAGCCCGGGAACGTCCATCCGCTCCTTGGGCGCTCCCCCGGACTCCGCGACGTTGGAGGGGCCGGGAGAGTCCTCAGCCTACTTCGCAAAGGTCACGTCGCTAAGAGGGACACCGGATCTGCGTCTGGTCGTTGTTTGTCCCTGGATCCTACCGAGAGAAAAACTAGACTTCCAAGACTCTGAAACGTTATTCACCACGTCTTCGGGATTAGATCCACGCTGAATTCAACTACTGTTCAGTCTCGTAAATGGCAACACTATCGTCACCATCATCACCATCGCTATGTGGCCAGGACAGTATGCCAGAGCTCGACTTCAGAGAGAAGGCAGACCTAGCCACTACACAACCAGAAAGGGGAGGGGACCCCTTGCTACATTTGAAACCTTCTCTGACATCCAAGCATTTAAACAGCTCATTGACTTCCATACATAAATATTACTATAAGCTACAGTTTCATTTACCCTGTGCTGGGGCCAAGAGGGGTTGAAAGCAGAGCAAGCACAAATTAGGTACTGGAAAGTTTCTTATTTCCTGTAGCGTCAGATGTTCACAGTCAAAAAGAGAAGAAGAAGCAGCGTCACGTGCTAAGTCCCCCATCGAACACCGCATGTATGTGTTTACACATAATTGGTTCTTTTTGCTAAATGTTGCATGAGTAGCGCAAGTGGAATTGTTCCAGACACATGCTTGGGGACACAGCCCAGGCCTTTGGCTATTTCCACTGAGCAGCCCCAGGGTCTCCTGACAGCTGAGCTAACACAGGTGCCGTCCCACCAGCTCTGGATGGGTTCCCCAGGTACTCAAGGAAAGCACAAAACACCAGCTGAAGAGAGCTGAAGCTCTGCAGCCCAGAATGTACCCAGGGATGCCAGGGAGTACCCACTTTCCCACTGTAATTTTCCTAATGGAAAGAGAGAAGCTAGAATCCAAATCCTGACTCTGGTCCCTTGCTCTGTGCGCCCTTGCGCAAGGGACTAGTCCTTTCTGGGTCTCCGGTTCCTCATAAAGGTGGAACCTGAATCAGAAAGCCCCAAGCTTATTTCAGCTTCAGTGTCCGCAAAAATGACCCCTTCCTTTTCTCTTGCATTCCATGCAGGCCTAGGAGAACCCAAGTTTTGAGAGGGATGCCATGAGAGGAATACACTTTTAAAAACTATATATTGTACGTAAATGCACATAGCAAAAATAAGCTGTCTTAAGGTGCACAATTCTATGGCATTCAGTTCAGGCAGAATGTTTGCAGCCTTTGCATCTATTCAGTCCTGGAACACTTTCATCACCCCAAAAGGAGGCCCTGTACCCATAAAACAGGCAATCCTCATTTCCCCTTGCTAGACCCCTGGCAGCCATTAATCTGCTTTCTAGCTCTGTGGCTTTGCATATCCTGGATATTTCACATCAATGGCATCCTACGATATTCGGTCTTATGGGCCTGGCTTCTCTCCCTCAGCATCACATTTCCAAGGTCCAAATCTGGGCCGTGCCACGTACTTCATTTCTTGGCTGAAAAATATTACATTGTATAGAAGAACATGCCTTTAATGGGTAAGTCATTTGCAAACTTCAGTACTACGAATGAGTCATAGTAATTAAGTAAGATCACCCCCGTAAGGTTGTGGGAACACGGTGAGTGCCCAATGGGCTGGGGTTTCATGTTTATCATCACTGTCATCCCTAACAACTCCTCCTCATGTGTCTGGCTGGCGGTGGGATGCCACATCTCACTTGGGAATCCGTGGCCTGGATGCCCCCTGAGGCCACCCCCAGGTCCCAACATCGCGGGGGTACGTGGATCAGAACATCCTGCACCCATCAGCTGTTCCCCCAGTGCTCCCACCTGTGGAACCCCTTCTGAGACCAGAGAGGTAGGCAGCAACCATTGTCAGCTAACAGAACAGCGGGACTCCTCTTTTAAGCAATCTTGCAATGCGAACTCAACCAAAATAGACCAGTGCTGAAGAGATAGTGTAATTCTTCATTTTTCAAAATGACCCACAACAGGATTCCTTGAAATGGTTTTCCTGTCACGCTTAAGACATAATTCAATTTACACCATCAATGTTTCCATAATATACCTTCTCCATAAAACAGTACGCGGCTATTAGAGGAGTTTGGGGTCCCATCCTGGAGGGCAGGAGCGGTTGACAGACAGCGGGAACTAATGTTTTCTCCCTCCGCACACACATAATTAGCATGTTCCATCAGGAGACAGAAGTCATGAGTCCTTATTTCACCTTCCAGCCCTGAGACCTGGAATGAGAACAGCCACCTTGGGGTGTTGGTTTACTCTTGGGGAACACACCAAGGCGCACCCACGTTCCCTGAGTCCAGTGGAAGAATCCAAAACGCCCCAGCGATGTGAGTGATCGTGATTCACAGAATTCACTCCAGGACTCCATCTGTATTTGCGAAGCATATCAAAACACCGACCGATCTTCGTGGGTAGCTTGAACTCCTTCTACACGGGTCCCCTCACAAACTGAGAGGATCTCCCCTCTCGGGGAGGCCCTCCCCCGTCTCTATTCGGGTCTCCCAGCTCAGGCGCCACTAGGATGTGGGGGCCCCAAATGCCCACTTCCACCTGCCTTCCGGGGACCGTGGAGACCTCCGCAACCAAAGAAATCCTCCCCAAGTCCTCTGTGGCCAGTTCTCTCCCAACTCCCAAAGCTTGTTTTCTTTAATTAGCTCACTGTGGCAGGAGAAAAACGCGGCCCCACCCTCGAAATGAGCAGATCTGGGCCTCAAATGTACTCTGCGGTTTGCCTCGGTGCTGCCAAGCTCTTAGCCAGGGAGTAACAAGCTACCGGGGCTCGGGAGGCAGGGGGTGGCAAGAAACCCCTGCCATGGTAAGATGGGCCTTTCTCTTCCCAACATCTGACATTTGTCGACCACAAGGCTGGGCTGCACCCCTTCCTGAGTCCCTGAAGCCCGCCATTGTGGTTCCAGAGAGGGGGCAATTCCAAATGCTGTGGGGTTTCTTGCTCTCTCTCCCTCCCCATCCCTTCTTCCTTGTTTTATAGCCTGCCTCATGAGGCAGCTCATGCTTCATCCAAGTCTGTTCCACTCAGCTCACGGAGGAAGAACTGAAGGCCAGACAAGGCAACTGCCTCTTCGTCTCTCGTGACAATAGTGAGCAAGATTTCAATAAACATGGAAGATACACTGGAGAACTCTTCCTAACACAGCACCTCAAAATGAACCTTAGGAAAGACTGCTTTACATCTCCCCTCCATGGGGCCTCATGCTGTAGGGCAGGCAGACCCATCATGGCTCCATTTTACAGATGAAGCAAGTGAGGCTTGGTGGGGAAGGGACCGCCGCTGATTACAAGACAAAGGGTGAGAAGACAAAGAACCCAGACCTCCAAAGTTCAAACATTGTCATTTTCCCCTCATTCCAGTAACTTCCAGTTCCCCTCATTCCAGGAACACACGGTCTGAAGAGCTGCTTAGAAGTCTGAGGCAAAGGTTCCATAGGCATTTGTACTCATAGACTCTCTGAGGTTAGACCCAGAAGGCTGGGGTCCCCAGATGCTACTACTTTGGTCCTAGCACCTCTAGGGATTTTTCTTCCTCCTTCAATGTCCTGACCATTTTAACCATTTATTCAACATTATGTACCAGACACAATGTTAACTTCCTTCCCTGTACTCAATACCCTATGAGTAGTTACCATTAACCCCATTTTACAAACGGGGAAACCAAGGCTCCCACAGCCTGCCTAAGATGCAAGAACTACTTAAGTGAAAACAAGAGGTGACCCAAGAATGGGCCTCCAAGAGGTTCACATTCTTGGTGTGAGCTACATTACAAGCAGAAAAACTGAGGATCACCTGATAAGGAAACATCCAGGAAGAAATTCCTTGCCCAAGGAGACCAAGCCAGCGCTGGATTCAACCAGGGGCCTCTCTCAGCTCATTGTTGGCTCAAGCCTCAAAACAGCTCAAAAATTCACAAGAGTGAATGCACAGTGGACCCCAAAACACGTCCTATAAGACTGTGTGGAGCCTCTGGCATTCCTGAAGTCTATCAACAGACCCATCAACCCCTGGAACAGCCTAGAAACCTCAGAGAGAGCAAGTGTCAAGGCTCACTCGTCTATATGTTGTTTCTTGGCCCTGCGACCCAGAAGACAGTATGAGGAGGCCCGGGATCTAGCAAAAGGCCTGTGTGTACAAGACCAGCTTGAGACCTCCAGCCCTGGGATGCCAGCCAGCAAGGGCTCCGTAATTGGTGGGCCCCCAGGCAAAATGAAAATGTGAAGCTCTCCGAGCAGCAAGCAGGAAGAAAGTAACATTAACAGTATTAAAGCAGAGAACTTTTTCCTTTCCTTCCATAGCCTCTGTCCTGACTTGTTATGGTGGTTTTTTATTTGCTACTTAATAGCATTCTAAGAAAAGTGAAAGTTTTGAATTATTAGCATGTATTTTATCCCTCTTGTTTAGGTTACGCAATGCAGCTTTCAATACAAACACAAGAGCATTTCACGCATACGTGAAATCCCTGAAATTACACAATTTGTACTTCGCGGCTTGGACAAATATACACACTGAGACTTCCCCAGAATCATTAGCCAGACGGCCCAAAACTCACTCAGCTGTTCTTACTCCACTTTTTGGTATGTGCGCATCCTACCAAGCCTCTAGCCTCTGCATCCTGAGGGAGGAAGGATTGAAAGGAAAAGGCACTAGCGGCTAACTTGGCTTTCCCTCTCCTACGTCATCATTTTCGGCGGTTGGCTGATAGGGGGCATAACACAAGTCAAGGCGGAAGAGACAATTTCTTGGTCGTTGATGTTTCTTAGAATGGCAGGGCCTTCTTTCTCAAGTTCTGGTTCAAATGGAAAGTGGCAGGACTTTCTGTCCTGTTAGGGCAGAAAGGAACGCTGTGCCTGCCTATCTCTTCTACTTAGGCATACCCTCCACTGACTCCCTGGACATTGCTTACAAAAGCCTCGCTCAAAGAAAATCGAGAATTTCAAGATACTGACAGCAAACGCTGGCCCAAGCACGGGGCCCTCCTGAGTGCGGGGCTGTGTGTGATGGCACATGCCCAGTGCCCATGAAGCTGGCCTTGATACCAGCCACTCCCGTGTCAAGGACAGGCTCAAGACACGCTCCCACGCCTGTCCTTTCCTTTGCTGGCTGGTCCAAAGCCAAATTAGCTCAAGTCCCCATACCCAGAGGCCCTGCGTCCCAGAAATGTCGGTTCAGGGATTCAATACTGAAACATAAAAGTGGTCTGGATTAAAATGCTTACCCACTTCAGCACCTGACGGGCTGGGGGACTTCACAGGGATTTTTTTTCACCTTACTGGGGCTGCCATACCATGGGACAGTTCCTTAATCCACACAGTATAGTTGGCTGGGTGAGCAATCCGCCACCTTTTTATGTGGTCAACACCAAGGAAAGAGAAGAAGGGACCATTCACCAGCTCTTAGCAAGGTGACAAACACTGAGCTGAGCTTTGTACACGCATTTTAACTCAATCTTATAACAACCCTAAGAGACAGGCATCATTATCCTCATTTTATTGCTAGAGAAACGGAGGCTCAAAGAAGTAATGTGACTTGCCCAAGACATGCCCATTCAGTCAGCTCAAGCTGACTTTTCAGGACTTATCACCACCCCGCTGAAGTTACTTGTGATAGTGTGATTTATAATAAGAAATATACATTTGGTCTTGGTCCACTGTTCCTGGCACATAACTCCTAAAATCCTTGCAATTTCCTAGAGGAGAGCCTTAAGGGCATCTTTTGTTTTGTTATAATTCCTGAAATAGCTCCAGAGCAATGAAGGTGAAAAGAGTCTCTTTTGTTATTCATAACAAGCCCTTTCCAACACAGCTGGGTTTCTGTAAGCGAGGGGACTTCTGGAAAGTCCCTAAGGATGGACAGCTGGCTACTAGGGAAACCAACCGTGTGATTAGAAGGCTGGAACCTTCGGTCACAGTTCCCCACCTCTGCTCCCACCTCTGGGAACAGGAGAGGGGCTGAAGATTGAGTTCAATCACTGATGGCCAACGACTTAATTAATCATGTTCACACAATGAGGTCACCACAAAACCCCCAAAGGATGGGGTTCAGGGAACTTCCAGGTTGGGAAGCCCAGGGAGATGCCAGGAGAGCTGGGCTTCCAAACATGAAGGGTCAGAGCCCCTTCTTCCCTCTCTTATCCCGTGCTTCTCTTCCATCTGGCTGTTCCTGACTCGTATCCTACAAACCAGTAAAAGGTTTTCCTGAGTTCTGTGAGCCACTCTAGCAGATTAACTGAGCCCTGGGAGGGGGTGGTGGGAACCCCTGATCCATAGCCCAGGGGTCAGAGCAGATGTCAACCTGGGCTTGGGAGTGGGCATCTGCGGTGGGATGGGGGCGGGGGTGTGGTCTTGTGGGACTGAGCCCTTACCCCGTGGCATCTGACGCTGTCTCCAGGTAGAGAGTGTCAGAATTCAGTTACACTGGAGGGAGGACATTCCGCTGGTATCCAAAGCATCTGAGAATCGCTCTGTGTGGGGGAAATCGTGTGTGCATACACACACATGCGTGATATACACACACACAGCAGCCAGAAGCATCACAAGGAAAATATACCGTGGGAGACTAGAGGAGACACACAGCAGGGTTTTCTAAACACCCCCTCCCCAAATGCAGCCCTGCCAGCTGCTGAGAGGCTTGGGGAGCTGGCTTAGAACTCAAGGGCATTTAAATCCAGCAGAGGAAAGCAAAAAAGAAGACAAAAAACTTGCTGGCATATAAATAAAGAATTAAGGCAAAGGCTTCTTTTGAGACACCTGTTAAGTGATGTGGCCACATTTTTCCCTAGCTTGGTGCAGCCCAGTACGCGTCCCTAAGTGCCTATAAAGCCGAGCTCGGGTAATTATGATCCTCGACTCGTCTCTGGCTGCACTGGCAATAACGTATACTTACTGAGCTAACAGCTCAGGTCCTGCCTCCACCACAGTCATTGAGTCATTAAGACCTGCCGGGGCAGGCCCCCGAGTTCCATGTTACCGCACCCCACCCGGCCCTGCCACAGCCTTCTCCTCAGGGTGGCAATTTTGAGCGGAGCTTGAACAAGAAGATTGTTTTGTGCTGAGTCGAACTTAGAAGGCAGCCGGGGAAGCGCCCTCCACCCTGCCCGGGTGGGATGATGGCACCTGCTCGCCCCCACATGCAGGCCTCGTGGAAGCGCCTGGCACTCTCCTCCCAGGGGCTTCACTCCCCCATTTGAGGTCACTTCCAGGTGCGGCCCACACAGTAGGATCGTGGTTGTTGGCTGGAGGGTGGGGCACATCTTCTACCCTGCCCAGGGCTCTGGCTGACTTTTCTGGGTCCTTCCCCTCAAGGACCCACCATGCCGGCCACTCACTGTCCTGACTGCTCCCCCCCTCCCAGGGCCTCCCGCAGAATGAGCAGGAAACCAGCTGGAAAAGTGCCAGCCATGCCTGGCTCAACAAGGGTCATGAGTGTCATGCAAAGAGCCCTGGACCAGAAACCACACGATCTGGGCTCAGATTCCTTGCCTGTTTAACCTCAGGTAAACCACTGGAGGTCTCTGAGCCTCAGTCCCTCAGCCATTAAGTGAGGAAGGCACCAGAGTCTGTGGCGGGATGGCGGCTGGTCCTTCTCCTGTTGGTCCACGAAGTTTCTCTCAGGTCCTGCCAGAGGCAGGAAGACGGGAAGGACTGGCTGTCATTGCTTCTCCCGACCAGCTCCCATCAGCTTGTCTAGTCCACCCACACACAGGACCTGGGGGCCCAGCGGATCACCACCGGTCAGCAGGAACTATTACCCTGTTCCTCTTTCGCGGCTCAGCAGGAGCAACTCTGTGGACGGCTCTGAGGCAGAGTGGGCCTCTGTCTGTCCCCTCAGGGGTTCGCTCACATCCTTCCTCTTCAGCTGGATGAGCCTGGTTACTTCTCATAAGACTCCCTACTTGGTCGGGTTGTGGGAGGAGTTTGAGAGAAAGATGTGTGGAAGACCCCGGTCCAGTGCTTCCCCACAGGTCATGACAGGACAAGGCGGGGGGTCCCGGATACCTGCTGACAAACTCAGATTTAGTACTTCCCACATCGGGACTAGAACACGAGACCTACAGGGGTGGCAAGGCCGGCTCTGGCAGAGATGTGGACCCTGAAGGCTTTCCGCTCATGGGGCCCACTAAGATTCAAGGCAGAAGTCACGTCCATTGACCCACCTGATCTTCACCAGGGCTATCCAGGGAGACAAGGCAGAAGTTTTACAGGTAAAGAAAGTAGAGCTCAGCAAGGTTAAGTGGGTTGCCCAGGAACACACAGCCAGCACAGGCAGCCAGGGTTCCTTCCACTCCACCAAGTGGCTAGACAAGAGGGACAAGAAGGGGTAAGCACAGGGGCAGGTTAGAACCCTAATAAAAGCAAGGCGGGGCAGGGAAGCTTGACTCCTAACATGCAAGGCTCCGTCCAAGATTCCTACAGACCTGAAGCTCGCTCGTCAGCTTCCTAAGCGCTCAGCATTGACTTTCAGACCACACACTTCAAGGGCTGGTACCAAGGCCCATTTTCTGCCCTTGCCACACTTCCTCGGCAAAGCTCCAGAAGACCCCCATATAGGGACCATTGTGCCCATGATTTCATTTAATCCTCACACTACCGCAATGGTTTGATATTTTTAGCTGTTGAACGAAAGAGGAAAGAGGAACCACAAGGTTAAAGGCAAGGGTGAAGCGTGACCCCAGAAGCATACCGCGCTGGAGTCTTGCACCTTTGCCCTACACCACACTGCTCTGGGTAAAGAGGCCTGACCGCCAGCACCCTCGGCATCCCGTCCCCCTCTTCAGTGAAGTGCGGCATCACCCATAACTGTTTCTCAAACTAGAAGGGGCTTCGGCAGCCCCCCTCACCCCAGAGGGCTTTTAAAGCACAGATTGTAGGGCCTACCCACAGGGCTTCTGAGTCAGGAGGTCTGGGGTGGGGCCTGAGACTCTGCATTTCTAGCAAGTTCCCTGGTGGTGCTGAGCCTCCTGGTGGGTCCACACTTCGAGAGTCGTGGAATTATCATTATTTTAAGCAATCCCCCAACAGCTGGGGAATGGGCAAGCTAAGCATGGTACTTTCACTTGAGTTAACATGCAGAAGTATGGAGACCATGGGAAAACACGGAAATGCATGATGGTATTAAATTAGGAAAGAAGCTTGCACCCCAGGCTGGTCTGGACCCCGTCTGCCTTCTGATCCACTCCTCATCCTCTCATCATCTGCTCTGTATCCCCCAGAGCTGAAGCCTGACTTTCTAGGCTCCACCTCAGGAGCATCTGGTGGGGTCTGGACAGCAGCAGGCACTCAGGGGGCTGAGGGTGGCAGGAGGGGAAAAGCCAGGACATTTCTCCCCTCCTCCCCTACCTTGGGTGGGCAGGTAGAGAGGCAGCTGCGTCCACTCTAGGTAGGCTGCCGGTGACCCTGACCCTGGGCTTTGGGAACACAACCTTCTCCCTTTGTCCCTCCAACCTAAAGGGGGCAGTGGCTTCCTGCCACAAAGCTCTGGGTCACCTCGCCTTCCCATATTTGGCTCTCCGCTCCTTTATGACCCGTATAACCAAGACCCCAGATTAACTTCCCTCTGTGTTAAGTACTGGATGGAATTCCTGCTTTCCTGGTTTGACGGACTAATGCACTGATGACAGCCACATAAAAACACACATCCAGATGGGCAACTCTAGAAAACATGTAAAAATAAGAGATTCCCCCCCAACATCTTAGAAGAGTGTTGGCTATCTATTAATAATCTGTAAAGCTGGTATAAGAAAACCAAGCGGGTCTTTAAGAGAGAAAGGTAGGGGAGTCATACATCCGTGTCAACAAATCTAAGGAACCAGTCCCTGGACTTTCATTTCTATACACACCTGACTTTGGAGAAACCATGGCCACAGCCACAATGATGCCAGTAGTTCCCCTGAAAGTACTGGTGGTTACCTGGGGGGTGAGTGACTCACTGGTTGAAGAGGTCACGTCGTAGTGCCACAGTGCTGGAACCCTGGCCTCCCTGGCAGGGCAGATCGCTGGGCAACACCCCAAACCACCTTCAGGCCTTGTTACCATGGAGAGAGCTCCCACCCCAGGCCAGGCTCAGGCCTCGAACCGCCTGGGAAATCCCTTCAGAGGGGACAGGGTCCCAGAGACTGGGCAACAGGAATCACACATAAGGATGTGGAAAAACTGGAAGGACTCTGCTCAGCCCCCGTCCACCAAGCAGCATGGTGGACATGTGCATATACTTGCAAAGCTGGGGAGTGGGGGGGGGGGGTGTCTCATTTTTACACTATTCTGGGGTTTCCTCTCCCAAGAGGGTGACAGAAGTCTAAAGAAACAGACTCTGTGAAACCAGATGGTAATGATATAAGAAATCCTGGATTCCTGCATTGGAACCAACAGTCTCCCTCATGGAGCTCAAGACAGAACCCTACAGCAGATAATCCAGTGCTCAAGCAAGGAAGGAGGGTCTTAACCTTGGACAAAGCGCAGTTTGGTGGTCTGTTGGTAATATTTTAGCCGAGCGGCACCGCACAGAATGCACCGGTGGCTTACCACTAGGATGGGCTACTTCTAACCCCAAGCCAAAGAGGACTGAAAGCGCTAGAGAAACGGGGGTGGGGAATGCAGAAGGGGAAAGCATCGAGGCTCTTTAAAAGAAACCTAAGTCTCCTTTCCAAGACCCCGAGTGGACCATCACAGCAGCTGAACCTCACTTACCCTCAGGCACACTTAGAAAATTGGGATTCAACTGACGACGGTTCAGGTCAGACAAGTGTATGTGTTAGCGCCCTGCCCTGATCTCCCATCCATGCTCCTCTCCCCAAGACACTGACATCAGAGGCCTCACACATTCTTTCATGGGTGTTAATGGACTTTACCTTGTAAGACAACTAACTACTCAGGGAAATCTGTGAGGCGGTGAACAAATAGACACAACCCCAAGTTCATGAAAAGCCCAAGCCAATGAACAAAACACCCAGGCCTGGGATCAAGAAACCTGGTCTTAACTAACTTCAGCTTTGCTGCAGATTCACCACAATCTTGGGCAACTCATCACACCATTCAGGGGCGCGGATTCCCCCTCTGTCAACGACAGGGTTGGACTACAGGGCCTGTCAAGTTGCTCCTGACTAGGAGAGTAACTGTTCTAAGACCCATACTGTGGCAGGGACTCACACTTCCAAACGACATACTGAGGATCCCTAAGTTGGGGTTCAGAGTATTGAAGTCACTGTCCAGGAGCGCAGGGCTACTACGCAGCAGAGCTGGAGTTTCCAACAAACCTGTCAGACTCCAGACTCCTCGATCTTCCTACCACAGCAGGAGAGGCGCCATGACCCAAACGGCCATATTCCCAGACATGCCCTTTGAAGTTCATCTCTTGAATCAGAATGCCCCGCCCTGAGCAGGGTGAACCCCAATGCAACCCATCACCACGCCCTCAGGGGGCCCTTCACTTGACCTGGGTGTAGCTCTTCCTCACACGCTGGTCTAGGCTTCCACGTGGGGTAGGGCGTGCACAAGCAGGCCCTCTGAGAGAGGCTCACACTCAGGAACCAGGAGACCAGAAGAGCCAAGCCTACTGCCTCCAATCACTAGTTACACCACCCACGGCTTCACTGGACTCTCGCTTCCCCCTCCAGGGCATTCAGCCAGCTCCACCCACTTACCACTGGGCTGCTTGCTGACTGGCTGGTGTCCTGGGCCAAGTTGCTCAGGGCTTCTGGCCCTCCGTTGGCTCATCTAGACTTGCATCTATTTCCAGAGACTGTCACAGAGGTGAAATGAATTCATATACGTGAAGGTGCTTTGTACATGGCAAAACACTGTACATAGGGTAGGTCATGGTGGCAGTGTCCCCTTCCCTGTGACAGCAGCTGGAAAAGAATCCATTATCCTCACATTTATTTCTGAGGCCACACAGTGTAGTCAAAGAACCCCACAGATAAAGGACTAGAGGAAGAGCCTCAGTCCCTGCTTCTGCATTCCCCAGTGAATTGTCCCTGGTCACCGAGAAAATAGAGGTAAGACCTCCTCTGCCCTGTCCCCATACAAGGTGGTCTCAAGACAGAACAATGGACAGTTGCTCTGCGGGCTCTAGAAGCATGCCAGTCATTCTCCCACCAGGAGGCTGGACGTGAAGGAGGTCACAGAAGAAAATGTGGCTTGTTTTCCTGCTGTTCACCATCCCCAAGAGGCTTCAAGGCAAAAGGAGAATTTGTTGAAAGCAGCAGCCATGATCATAGCCTGGCTTCTTCAGAACCAACAGCCCAAAGCAGCCATCCTCCCCCACCCACACCCCAATTTAAAAAAAAAAAAAAAAGCCCACTTTGTAAAAGAAAGCTGTTGGGTGTGCTCACACCCATGGGGGTCTCCTGGGAACCGTGAGTCAGGGGCTGAGGGTCTCTGGGGGAAAGCCCCCCCCCCCAGCTTCCCTGGGCCCTCTCTGTCCAGAGCAAAGGGACCCTAACAAAGGGATGAGATCAGGCGGGCCACACCACACACTCCCAAGTTGCAGACTCTGCTGGCAGAAACGGCTTCCCTCCTGGCCCCAGAGCAGGTGCTGCCTCTGTTGTCAGGGTGGCAGGGGGCAGCTCTGAAATGGTCTTTCCAGCAGCACCCAACTGGGAGTGGTGTGAAAAGCAGCAAAACGCCAGTGAGGTTCCTCTGCTGCCATCCCCACCACACAGCAGGGGACAGCTCTGTGGTTTGGGGGGGGTGGGCGGTCTTCTCCCCAGCTTCTCCTGCTCATCTGCCTCCCTTCCCTGTGTTTCCCCAGCTGACAAGCAAAGCGAAGAAAGAACAACAATGTGGCCCCCCCCCCCCCCCCCCCCCCCCCCCAAGCCCCAGGAGAGGCCACTTCCGCTGAGCAGCAGCTAAACCCAGTGTGTGCCCCACTGAAAATTAGCCCCAGGCTTGAGGCTCTGGAAAGTCCTGACTTCCAGAGCAGAACCGTCCACGTGGGCGAACGGGGAACCGAGAAAACCGATCCCGGCCCAGAATGACCCATAGAGGATTCTCCTGGCCTCCGAGGTGGTCATGGGGGATAAACTAATAAATGCAGATCCCCCGCCCTCCACCCCCTCACCCACCCCCAAGGCTCAAGGTTTCTATTTTTGTTGTAGAGGAGCTCGAGTAATCACCTCTGAGCTGCCAGTCAGCTGGTCCGAGGAACTCTAAGAACTCTGACCTAAACCAGGGCTTCCAAAGGGCCCGGCCGGCTCCACCCGTTTCAGGCAGGGCTGGCCTCACCGCCAAACCATTTCAAAGCGCAGAGCCCGTAAACACAAAATTAAAAGGTGAAGCAACGAGGGAGGGAGATGTTTACTGGAAACTTAAATTCTGCTGCCCAGAAAATATAGGTCTTTTTTTAAACACACAGAGACACGCGCGCGTCTGTGCGCGCACACGTGTAATGGCTTTGCCACCCACCTTCAGAAATATGTACTTTGCTCTATATATAACTTTCTTATCTGCCCCCGATTACACTCAGCTCGTGACCGTGAAGCCCGGAATAATTACCCACAGAGAAATAACAGCCTTGGCCACAGCCAGGGCCTCACGAAGCCAGTGCCGCCTTAACGGACAGTCACACAGCTTGCGCATGGGATAAACCTGAGTTTTCTGAAGCACGGAGAATCGTTCCCATCCATACCTGAAACGCAGCCACCGCCGAGAGGGTGCCAGGTGGCTGCTGGAACCAGGACCAATCGTATTACATGGTATTTCTCAGCCCAGCAAAGAAAGATGCTCCAATTGAAACTATGCAGAAAATTAAGGTGGGCAGAGGGTGGTCATCAAAGCAGGGGTCTGGCAAAGCGCACCCCTCCCTTCCAGGAAGACTCTTGGAAGCCAAGAATGTTGATGGGGACAAGAAAGTCATTCCTGCTAGCAAGGAGGTGCCCACCAGGGCTGTTCCCCTAAAACCATCGACATCATGTTGAAAGTGGGGTTGGGACCTGCACAACAGTGGGGTGGGTGGGTGTGTCTCCCTTTTACTGGTTCACAGCCACATTCCTTGATGCATCTGAACCCCCAAGTACTCACCATGTGACCACAGCAGAGCAGGCCTTCACTGCTATGCCCCTCCCCTACCTGGGTATTAAGCCCCTAGGGAGACTACAGGCTCTTTGGAGACGGGGACACATTTCCCATTTCTCTGGGTGTCTTGCTCAGCGCCATCAATATTTGTTGACTGCTGTACTCCTCGCTCATCTCAAAAACGGCAACTTACATCTAGCCCATGTGTCCACCGCAAAGTTTGTCATCTCAGAACCTCCTGGAACATCCCCCCCCCCTTTGTGAAACTCTTTGGAGTTGATCAGAACGGACAAGTTCTCCTTCCTCCATAGCTCATTCCACACCAACTTAAGTAGTCACCTTTGCATTCCGAACCACCACCTGAAAGAGATGCACATTTAGCCGGCCTTTCCCCTCTGGGCCCTTTTCCATTAATGTGGAACCCAAACAGCTGTACCCCACCAGATGTCTTAGGCTGCCCTGCTGCGAACCACTAACAACCGGGCAAGGATGGGAGTCTTTAAATGGTCCAGCTCATGAAGTGTCCCATGCTCTCAACCAAAGGCAGGACCACTGTCACCGAAGCACAGGGACAATAGCCTACGTGCCTCGATAGCCCCTGGAATCCACCCGGGGCATTGCCAAGGATCTGACACGAAGGTACGCCAACGTTGGCCAAGGCTTCTGACTTTGTCTCTCGAAAAAAGTGTGGGTATGTGTAATGGCCTGTTTAATCCATTTGGGCTCCACCCCCCCGACTCAGTGCTCGGAGTTTCCTGAGCAGAAGTAACCTACTACAGATGGTTCCACTCCTTCGGAGATGTCAGGAAACCACTGACCCAGAGATACGACAGAACCGGAGCTCTAAACCTCACAGTAGCAGCCACTGTGCTCACCAAACCAACACGCTGCTAGAATCTAGAACTTTGCTGTCTGAGTGCATGTGCTTTTTGTTTATTTTTTAAGCAACTGTGATCATGCCCCCCATCCCCCCCCAGAACAGATGTCCGTAACACCGAACCACAGCTTTACATAAGATCTGAGGCTGGGATTCTCCAACCTGGCTGCACAATCACCAGAACTTTAAAATACGGATTCCTGCAGGTCCCACCGGCAGAAATTCCAAAATCACGGATCTGGGGTACAGTCTGGGCAGCAGAGTTTTCATAAAGCGTTAGGGACGTTCTATAGGGAGTCTGACAACCAAATGTGAAATGTTCTGAGGCAGGAGTCTCAGTTACCACAGCTCACCTTAAGCCTCTGATCTTTTTCCATTCTGTCTTCTAGGGGCCCCCATCTCAAGCCCCCACAGCGATTTTACAGTGATCCCGAAACTATCTGAATGAGTAACACAGCCAGTCATTTCTTTGAATGCAAGCTCGAGAATCTGAAGTTTTACAGTGGAAGAAACTTTAAAAGCCTGGTAAGCCAACGCCTTTGGTCTATAAAGGAGGAAAACAGGGGCTGGGGGAGTCAAGTGACTCACCCAAGGTCACCAAGCTGGCCCACTAGGACCTTCTGCCTCTAGGTCTCTCTCCTGACAGCACAGAGCAACCCCTACGAAGACGGACTCGACAAAAGCAGCATCAGGCTCATGGTTCACTTACCGGACACTCTCAGAGGCCGTTCTCCAGTTCCTCTCTGGAAGTTTCCAAGCCTCAGTGGTCTTAAAACAGCTTGAGGACAAAAGGATGCTTCTCCCTAAAGATTCCTGACTGCGTCAATCAAATTGTAATCCTCAAAGAATATATTTGCTGGCTGAGGTTCATGAAAAAAGCCATTTGCAAAGAGGATCCTAACTGCGGTTTTGAAAGGACACTCTGCTGAGCTGAGCTGCGGGCCTGACACACAGGGAGCGGGTGGTGGATTCTGGTTTCCTGGGGATATGAGAGAGCTGAATGTTGGTTTAAAATCTCTGACCAACCTATGAACACGGTTCCCTTCCTTCCTGTATTTTACGACACGACGGAGGGAATGGTGCCTAGATGCAGCGGAAGCGCGCTTTGGGCTAAGTGGGAATTGCTCTCTGCCTGTGCCCTGATTTCCCCTGGCCCAGGAGCAAGGAGGGGATCCCCATCAGGTGAGCCTCATTCTAGCACAAGCCAGAAGCGTCAGAAAGGCAGAAGTATGTATGACTGTCCAAGTCAACCGTGCATGTACAACTGCCAGGCCACCACAGTGCGTGGTCCCACCACCGCCACTGACTAAAGATGCTCAGTAAATTTCTGGGGAATTCGACAGGGATTATGATGGAATTAAGTGAGATCATTAAGGAGGAACGGGCCACATCTGAAGGTAGAGCATAAGATGAAAGCTTTCCCCTAGGAAAACACGAGCATCCAGAAAACAGCACAGGGGCACCTGGATAGTGCGGTTGGTAAAGCATCCAACTTTTGCTTTCAGCTCAGGTCGTGATCTCAGGGTCCCGAGAACAAGCCCCAAGTTGGGCTCCTGGCTCACTGGGGAGTCTGCTTGAGCTTCTCTCTCCCTCTGCCCCCCCTCCCCCGCACCGCATGCATGTGCATGCACTTGTGTATACTATCTCTCAAAAATAAATAAATAGGGACATCTGGGGGGCTCAGTCAGTTGGGCATCTGCCTTCGGCTCAGCTCATGATCTCGGGGTCCTGGAATCAAGCCCCAGTGTCGGGCTCCCTGCTTAGTGGGGAGTCTGCTTCTCCCTCTGTCCCCTACCCCCACTCATGCTCACTTGTGCTGTCTCTCATATAAATAAAATCTTGAAAAAATAATATATTTTAAAAAAGAAATCTAAAAAACAAAACAAAGGGAAAAAAAACAACAACAACAAAGAAAAAAAAAAACAGCCAAGGCCAGAATCCAAGGAAGAAAGAGAGGACAGAGAGGAATCAGAAAACATGACAGTTGATTTAGAGCTCTGGGATTCTCTCGAGCCTCTCATTTCGTAGCTGCAAAGACAGATACCCAGAGAAGCCAGGCTGACCTTCTCGAATTCACAAAGCCAACCTCCACCAGGGAGTGGCCAAGGGCCCCTCGGTCTCACGGAAGCAACAGGACCCAGAGACTACATTGCCTCCATGTGCGCCTCTGTCTGTCTTCTCAAGGATTCAACCCTTCGTTAAACCTGAGGCCCCGAGAAGAATGCAAACCAGCGTAAGCTGTGGAAGGACGACAGAAAGGAAAAGCACAGGTGCAATTCCAGGTGTAGCGGGGACCTTCCGGCGCTGACATCCAAAGCACAGAGGTACGGAGGGTCTCTAGCTATGGAGAGAGACACAGAGCTGGGGCGACACTGCCACTGTGAAACCCAGGGAGGGGAGCCGCGTGCACAGCAGTCTGGCTCCAGCCCGGCTGGGGTAGCCCGCCGTCCAGCCTGTGGCTCGATTCTTTTCATGACCGAAGTGAAGGCCGATAGGCAAATAAATAAATAAATAAATAAATAAATAAATAAATAAATAAAATAAAACTAAAAACACGGTGGCCGAAAGTTGACATTCAAAAGGATTCTTGGATCAAAGTCCCTTTGTGAGTACTGTTATTCTACCCTCCTCCTAACGGTAACCACTTCCCACATGAGCCCCAGGAAGGCAACCGTGCAGCCCACAAAAGAGATAGAAATATGACCACACTTCCCTCTTATAAACAGGCGAGGGTAAACATCTGAGACCACTGGTCCACAGCCGTGGTTAAACAAAGGGCTGGGGGTACCCTGGGATGGCACTAGGGCCCTCCACCTCCGCACACGCTGACTCTCCCTCTCCGAGTGGGGAGCTCGGGCCATTAACTTCAGAACCGGAGCTGATCAAACAGGTCCAGCCTCACTTGGGGACAACTTAGTTCGGCTTCAAGGCCAGCCTCACCTGGCCACGACTCCTGGAAACTCAGGAATTTTCAAGGAAAAGGAGCTGCTTTGGTTCCAGGCCTACGCTCAAAGGTGCCTCTCTGTGGGGAACCGTGTTAACAGAGCAGAAGGATGACGTCACGTGTTTACTGAGGGGTGCAACACGCCCCCCTACACGTGGATCAGCAGCGGTGATAGCTTCCCTTTTTTTTTTTTTAACAATAAAAGAAAAAAACAGCAACTCTCAATCAAGCAAGAAAAACAGGCAAACCTCAAGCAAACATCTTTAATTAGCTTTGAGATGTTCCCCAGGGTCCCGAGTTATCCCAGCATCTAGATCAATAGGAAAATGAAACATGAGGCCTTGGGACAGGCTCTTTTTTTTTTTTTTTTTCCTGAATTGGAAAGAAAACACACATGCTGACCTGAAGTCAAGTTATGAGCTTTCTGTGACAGGAAGACTGCAGGGCATTCCATCTCTGCAGAAAGTTCCATCAGAAAACAACAAATAATTACATAAATCAGTCAGCACGTTTGTCTTTCACCGCTACAACATTTATAGAACTCTCATTTCTTCATCTATATGCTTTCAGAGAAAGTTTCCAGTGGATTCAAAGCCAGTGAGACTCCCAAAGACACTGAGCGTGCTGTTAAATTGCACATGGTTTTGAAGCCAGAATACCACAAGAACCTTTAGAAAATTTCCCCTGGGGGCAGGAGGCTCTCAGCTCTGTGCCTTTCCCCCACTGCACACCCAAGGGCAAGTTTCTGCCTTTCTTTCGTCAACAGGAAAACAAGACTGGAGTGGAGGAGACAGAAGTCTGAACTGCTCAAAGCCACCCGCTTGGGTCACAAGATGCCACCCTCAGGCACAGCTCTCCGAGGCCTCCAGGGTCTTCCGTGTGAGTCACACAGCTATTTGTCTCCCCAAACCCCCGATCTCACACTGCTGCCAAAGACGCCACAAGGCACACGGCCATGGGCCACACGCTAGAGGCTCTCCATCACTTCATTGTTTCTCCGTCTCTTCTGGACTCTAAGCTCTGTGGGGGCAGGAACTGCTCCCACGGTGGTTTTCCACCACAACCTCAGAATTAGCAAGACATCGAGTGAGTGCTCAGGAATCCGCTCAGAGAAGGTAATCAGGAATCAGCATGTGCTAACTGAAACTGACCAAGTGCCTAGCAGGGATTAAGCACAGTAATGAGTCCAAGAGTCCATATCCACAACTCCAAGAGGCTTCTCCCAAGCCATTACTGGTGCCATGACTGCACGGGACACGACGCTGGCCAGTGAGGTCCCAAGAGGCTCTTCCTGGAGGGAGAGACCCCCAAGGAGAAGAGGCCTTTTCTGCCCCCTGGGAGGGTGGAGCCTGGAGCAGCTGGGGCCATCACAGGACCCAGAGGGGTGGAGCTTGAAGGCAGAACCCCTCAGGCTGAAGACAGGCCAAGCAGAAAGATGGAAGGCTCCCAAGTCCTGGCTGATGCCTGAACCCTCCCACCTCCTGACTTAGAGAAAAGAAACCTCCCCACTCCTGAAGGTGGTATGTGGGTTTCAGGTGACTTGCAGCCCGAAGTACCCCAAGGCAGTGAGTCTGACCCCAATATGGAGAGAGGACAGGAGATAGACCAGAGAGGGAAAGGCCAACTAGCTTAGTGTGGTACCAGGCACGAGGGACTGTGGACTGTGGGCCTCTGCTACGGAGGAGAGGGCTGGAACGGTCCGGATTGCTGGAGCCCGGCAACAGACTGCCGCCTTACCCACGAGATGGCCTGGTCATCTCCATGGAGCCCAGGGCCCAGTTCCCACGATGTCTCTCCGAAGAACCGGAACATAAATAATTAATACTCCCTGCCCATACTCACCCACACACATGCCTCCTTGTGTCTGTGAGGCAGAGAAAGTGGCGGGGGGGGGGGGCGGTGGGCGGTGGATGCGTCTTGTGCTATTTATAAGACACGGCATAGCCACAAAGGATGACGACCAGAGCTCCACAGTATCAGCTCAAGTTCTCCAAGCAAATGCTGCCAAGCTCGGCCTGAATTTACACTTCCCTTTTCTCAGCCTGTGACCGGTCCTCTCTGTCACTCCAGCTGCTCTCTCCTTGGAGCTCCTCAGACAGGGCCTGGCCTACCGCAGCCCTGTGCTGGGAGAACACAGGGGACTCACCTCTCCAGACTTCCGACAAATTCTTCGGGGCAAGAGAAGATCACAGAAACAAATCCTGAGAACACAAAGCAGCGGCGGAATGGCTCCGAGCCCTTCCCTGTCCTCTGCAGAATTCCACTGGCGGAGGGGTTATGTGGGGCCACGTGCTTCACAGAGGCCCTGGCACATTCCATGCATTTAACACAATCAAAGAGAAAGAGAAGGCATGCTTGCTGTTATTTTTAATTCCTTCCTCAATGCCTTCCAAAATTCCTCAGCAGAAGGATTAGCCACTAAACTTGCACCAGTCGCCGGCCAGTGGGATCCTCAAGGCCTCTAAAACGGAACGGGGGAGCGGGAGAGGTCAGCTCTTCCAGAAGTCTCTGCTCCTGGCCGTTAAATACCATCTCAGTATCACTGGGCCTGAGGGCATCTCCTGGGTTTCCAAGGGACGAGGCCTGTAGAGGATGGCAGAACTTCTCCAGCCAGATGAATGCCTTACACCATCTCCCCATGGCCACCCCCACCCCTGCCCTCTGTCCCCCTCCCTCTGGACTAACCATCAGCCGAGCCAAATGTTCCCTAATTCTGCTCCACTTAAGGAAGCTCTAGCGCTAATGTGATTCTTTCTAAGGCCTCATCCCATTTTCAAATATTGTGTTGCCAACTTGCTACACAACCTTAGGCAAAGTCACTTCCCTGGGACTCACAGTAAGTAAGCCAGACAGTCCCTTACCCTTTAGCGGTACCATAAGAACTGGCTGGTCTAACGCTCCCAGTTACCTTGGCAGGTGGCATAACCATGGCCACAGAGGTAGGGGGCTTGAGGCCGCCTGTTTGCCCAGCTTTGGCTGGACAGTCTGGGCTTATGCTTGCCTTGGGGCCCTAATTAATAATAGCACCACCCCTTCTCACTATTAGAAGTGTCCTGTTCTGTTCTATAAATTCTATCGTCACTCCCGATTCTAGAAGGGCTGGTAGAGCTTCTGAGGCAAATCCAGCTCCATCTCATGGGACCTAAAGCAACTTACCCAGGCCATCACCTGCTTATGAGGCTGAAAATGATAAGAATGGTAGCCCCTTGTGGGGGACCTGGCGTGGGGAGCAGACAGCCAGAGTCAGGAACCAGAGATTTGAGCTCAGATTTCTGCTCTGCTGTTGACCCCTCAAAGCCTCAGCACCCTCCTCTGTGACCATGAGTAACCCATCCTTCTGAGAGTACGGCAGATGGGGAAAGAAGACCAACTAGTTGATCGGTGGCCCCATGCTAGCCTCGGGCATACAGTCAGCACTCAGTTCACACTGTCCCACTCCCAGGGGAGAGGGCTCAGGTGACCAGCCCCAGGTCAACACTGCCGAGTCAAATCCTCAGGCAGGGCCCAGAGCATCAATTTGCGGAAGCTTCTGGCACTGCTGCCTCCCCAAGCATGCACATCCTGAGTTCATACTGCAATTGAATTGTGTGCATCCTTTGTGATTTTTCTCGAAAGGCCACTGTGAAAATCTGGGTGTGAACTCACAAGCCTCAGTCCGTCTCTCTCAGAAAGCATCTTTAGCTATACGACAGAGCAGCGCTTCATAAAGAAATAGCAAATGACACTGTAATATTTTCTGGTCTGTGAGTGCTCTGAATGCATAGCTCATACACACAAATAATGTCAACAGTCCTACTGAGGAAAGTATTATTGTTCCCGTTTCACCGATAGAGAAAGGAAGCTCAAAGAAGCGAGGGGACCCGTCCGAGTCACCAAAGCAGCGAGTGGGGGAGCAGAGGTCTGAACGTGCATCTCCCGAGCATAAACCTAGAGGTTTCCTCGGTTGTCTGCTGTCCCTTCAGAAGCGGGGCTCCATGGGTGTCTTCAAAAACGGTCTACAAACCAGGAGCAGTCCGTGGACCCAAAACTTTATCTTCTGAAAACCTGTCAGCGTCCACTGACAGCATCCACAGAAAGCGAACTCCAACCCCATACGGTAAGTTGTACCCAATCTCTAAATGGTCAGCAGGCTCTCTGCTTGCTCTCAGGGCTGACAGAAATGAGCAACACGGGGGCACCTGGCGGGCTCAGTCAGAAAAACATGGGACTCTTGATCTCAGGGTTGTGAGTTCGAGCCCCACACTGGGTGCAGAGATTACTAAGAAACATAAATAAACTTTAAAAAAAATAAAAAGAAATGAACAACACAGACTTAAGTAAATGATGTTGTTCTCTAATTAGGGAATATAATCTCATTTTTTAAGACACTGAAACGGAGTTCTGTGAATCTGCAGGAGAGAAGGGAGGCATGCTCTCCGACTGCAAGGTGGTCGGGAAATGGAAGGCCTGCTGGCCTAGATGGTCATCAAGGAAGAAACCAAAGAACCCTGTCCGGGGACGTTCCACCCAAGGCGCTGGGCCAGGCACACGGGACACCATGGGGGACGCTGAGATCTGGTCTCGAGGCCTTTGCTTGAAGGGACCAGGCACCACTCGGCTCACCTTCCCAAGGAATCCGTGGGAAGAGGTGAGCGTGACTCACCAGCTAATTACCTGAACACCTGGGCTCCCAGAGCCCTCCTGGCTGGACAGCTAGTCTTCTCCCCTGAGAACGAACAAAACACTATTTTCACCCGACCCAGACATAGCCTAAAGCTGTCCACGTGGTGGTGTGAGGGATTAGGACTCTAACTTGGGTGACTCGGGCAGAAAATCTTCTGCTACCAGCCCCAGGGTCGGGGAGGAAATGAAGTCCCAACCAGCGGTGGCTTGGACCCCTACCTGAAAATCCCCAAAGTGCTCAAGAGCAAGGTCCAAATGCCAAGCCTGGCCTACTGAAGCCTGGCCAACACGCCCTCCACAGCCGGGCCACCCGGAAATCTCCTCCAGTGCTCCATCCGGCCAGTGTGCCAGGCAGCCTTCGCCCCATGTGCATGTTCTATCCATCCGTCAAGGTCCTGCTGGAGAACCACTGCCTCTGGGAAGCCTCCTGCCTTCCCCCCAAAAAGAGAGCTGCTCTTCCTCTGGGCTCTCAAGTCAATACTGATGTGACCTTTATGAGAGCATCTGTCCTACAAACCCTCCCTAACAGCAGTCGGTGGGACCCGTCCTGCCTCTATACAGCTCAGAGATAGGACCTCACCTCTATGTCTCCATATCCCCTAAGGCCCAACACAACGTCAGTGCCCAGTAAACACATCAGCAAACAAATGCACCAGCGGCATTCCTGCTCTCCACCCCACTTCTGAGACCGGCAACTACAACACATACTGCCTTCTCCCTGAGTTGTAATCCACTCGGATCCAGGTTCAAGGGGAAGGAAATCAGTCTCCGTGGAAGTCCCCAGAGCCTTGTCCATACAGCGGTACCACCTAGGCTGGGCCTCAGTTGTGGCCCCACAATAGAGAGGAGGTGCTAGAAACCGACCTGCTCTGCCACTGGTGGGTCCTAAGCAGAGGACGTGCAAAGGCCTACATGCCATAGGTCCTGTTCGAAAGATAGAAGTCAAGGTTACAAACCGATAAATAGAATGTATTCTATCCTTCTACCCTACCAAATACCTTAATGCAACCTCAGAAGGCCAGCTTTGCATTTAGAGTTCCCTGGCCCCTGGGTTTCACAGGGGAATGTGGACATTCAGGGAGAACAGGGCCCAGATGCCAGCCTACCCCCGGCACTATCACACATACTGACCAGCTTTATGCACACCCATACAGATGCCATAAGTGTGAAATCCATCCGACTCCTCCATCCCCCTGCCCTGCACGCCTTGTCAGAACCTTAGGCTCATGGGCGCACACGTGTCCATGTCAGGAAGTGGAAAGGAAGAAACCAAAGAACCCTGTCCGGGGACGTTCCACCCAAGGCGCTGGGCCAGGCACACGGGACACCATGGGGGGACGCCAAGATCTGGTCTCGAGGCCTTTGCTTGAAGGGACCAGGCACCACTTGGCTCACTTTCCCAGGGAATCCGTGGGAAGAGGTGAGCATGACGCAGTATGCCCTCCCTGGGGCAGATGGATCCAGGAAAGGCCCACACAGGACTTGGAAGCAATCTTGAGATGATGGGGGCAGGGAACTGAAGGGTTAGAACCCAAAGCATAGCCTGAAAGGAGGAGGTGTGGGCCCTAGATGGGCCACCCCTTGACCCTACAGCTCTGTCACGTGAGAGGGAGCACCCCCCGGAAGGAGGATCAAAGCTCGGCCCTGCAGGCAGGAGTCCTCTCTGTGAACACCTAAGGTCAGTCAAGGGCACCACCGCCCGCATCTACACAACCAGTGCTGACCATCCTTACTCAATCACCAAGCCGAATGGTGAAGTGTTGGTTGGGACCAGAACTGCTTTCCAACCAGGTCTCAAAAAAAAAAAAAAAAAAACCCAGCAACAACAAACATCGTGCACTTGCACACACCTACCCGCTGGCTATCGGTGACAAGGGCTTGAGTCACCACATTTCTGCTTCAGGAGCCAGCCCATCCCCCACCCCAGGAGCCCTGATTCATCAAAGTTTGTTTTCAATACTATTATTTTTAGTCAGTCAAACAATTTTTTAAATGACAATAAAGAGGGGGAGAGGGAGGGGGGAGGGCAGAACCACCCAAGAAAATGAATTGTTTCTCTTTCCTTTCCGTGGCTGGCCTAGCCCTCAACCAACCATGGCATGCTTGGGTGCCCTTGCTGGGCTGGGGGGCGGGGATTGTCACTATGGGAACTGAGGTTCTCCCACCGGTGAGCTCTGAGAGCAAGGTTGGGAAGGGGGTTCCTCTGCTGCAATGGACTGCCACTCTCTGTCAAATATCCCTCCTGAAAGGGAAAGGGGTTTACTGCGCACCTACTATGGGCCGTGAGCTGCAAATATGGGGCAAGGTCTTGGTCTCTCTTACCTCATTTGGATTGATTTATGGCGGTCCCATCCACATTTTACAGATAAGGAAACAGGCTCAAGAAATTGAAGCAAATGTACCCAAGTTTGCCACAGAGCCAGCAACTGGCAGACGCAGACCCAGGCCTGTCAGACTCCAGAGCCCTTTGCTCTTTCTTCATTACCAGGCTTTTCCTGTCTACCCACGCCCACCCCATCCCCACCCCTGCTCCCCAGGTAATATTTTAAGCACCTTTTGGGTTAGAAATAAATGGCTACATGCAAAATTTAAAGAGACAGCAGGATAAACCAACTCACCCAGCCCTCCCATGCACACAGAGAAGTAAGGCTCACCTTGAGTTCGAATTCAACGAGGGTCAGAGAGACTTTACAACGGGAAAGATTTGAAGCAAAAGGAAAAACCCAATTTCCATCGTCAGGGCCTGCTTTCAGCTGCTTGTAACTACTCAAAAAGTCTTTTCTGGATCCATTACTCCACAGTTGGGCTTAGCCCAGAGGTGATTTTTTAAGGAAAAAATGCCTTTTGGCATTTTTGAGCCGTGACAGCGTAAAAACAGACCTTTAAAACACACACACCCAAAAAGCATCACTATTTTCAAGAGTCCAGTCTAAAAGGAAAAAAAAAAAAAAAAAGGTGACACCTCAGAGCTACAACTTGGCTTGGCAATCGGTGATGGAACACGGAGCAGCAAAAGTAACCAGATTTATAGCTCTGGAAGTTTCAGAGGTAAACCCGTACACAATGTGTCTTACACAGCGCTCTCGTCCTTTGCTGAGCAGAGCAGTAAGGAGAAAAACTTGCCTGATGTTAGCATGGAGGGCCAGGGGTTACAGAAAAAGTGCTTTTTCGGGGGGAAACTCACTTTTCATTCCCTGGCTGGGGTTTCAATTTGTAACCTCCACATTGCCTAACAAAAGGCAAAATGCTTTCCAAAAGTATAGCCTTTCTTTATATAGATGCTTGAAAATAAATAAAAGAGGCTTCCTGGGTAAGTTCTGACATAGGAGCCAACATTTTCCACAGGTATCCGTCAGAATGCCCACCTCTTCACCGGTCACCATTTTTAGGCATCTGTGGTCATTAGTGCCTGTAAACTTCCGGCTCTGAGAATGGCCAAAAATAGCAACAAAAGGAGAAAAATTGCTCAATGCATCTGAAGACACATAGCCTTCATGTCTCTAGCCTCGAATTTGGTCATTTTTATATTCCTTGGTAGTTACAATTCGGGGATTTAGATTGAGAGAGTTAAGGGAGAGGCAGCGAGGACAGAAGGGTAACATAATAAAAACTAAGACTGGATTATAGTTTTATTACTTTCACTTGTATAAATTAATTGGCTCGACTGACAGGCTCTCAGGACATTAATAATCAAGAAAGACCTGTGATGGGGGCGCCTGGGTGGCTCAGTGGGTTAGAGCCTCTGCCTTCAGCTCAGGTCATGATCCTGGGGTCCTGGGATGGAGCCCCGCATCGGGCTCTCTCCTCTGCAGGGAGCCTGCTTCCTTCCCTCTCTCTCTCTGCCTGCCTCTCTGTCTACTTGTGATCTCTGTCTGTCAAATAAATAAATAAATAAAATCTTAAAAAAAAAAAAAAGAAGAAAGAAAGAAAGACCTGTGATGGATTATTCAACTGAATGCATCCAAAGGAGAGATCCTGAAATGCTTGCATGAAAACTACTTTAGTGTTAGAACACCAATAACACCTTGCTCACCTATGAACTGGGAACATCTGAGGCCCAGAGATGTTAAGCAATTTGCCCCAGGTCACACAGCCAATCCGAAACAGAGCTAAGCCTAGAACCTAACCCAGGTCTGCTGACTCCTGCCTCCAAAAGGAACCCCAAAGCCCTGTTTATAACGAACTTTTCTTTGACAGCATTTCTTGGGAGAAAAAGCCTGCTAAACAAACTTCAGCCTAGTCCAGAATTAGCCAAACTTCTTAATTAATAGGCTTCGACTGTGTTTTCATTTTCAATTGAGTCTTTCTGTCAAAACATTCTGCAGCAGATACGGCTGTGGCTGGCTCTATTTACAGCAGAGGCCTCGGGTAATCACCAGCGAATAGGGTGACCTGTACTACAGATTTATTTCTAAAACCATTAATTAAATAAAAACAAAAAATACCGTTACACACGCACACAGGCACGCACACACACACGCAAATCCTCTTTGTCAGGAGTCTGTAAACTGTAGAGCTTGAGCTATTCGGCTCTCCAGCCTCAAGAAAACAGTATTTTCAAATTCACCAGGGGGAACACCTAGGGCATTATTACAAATCCAAAGAACCCATGTTGGCAGCCGCTGGACTAGAAGCTACCAGACGGTAGGGGTGGTGCCAGTCTTCTTGACTCTGTCACTCCTGCCCCCTAGCATAGCGTTTGGCTCCAGGGACAGACGATGCAGGAAAGCAGAAAAAGGAAGGGGACGAGTTCTCTGGGGATCGTGGTTCTGAAACTTGGCACAGAGTAAAATGAGAAACCAAATTTTTGGCGGGTTGGGTTGATATGGCCATTTCCAACTGTTTCCAGGATACACTGGACGTGAAGGGGGAGACACGTTGAAGGCTCCGTGGCCAAGAACTGCTCAGTGGTCAGCAGACGAGTCCCTGCCCCTCTGGGGGAGTGGCTAGTACCGTCCAACTGGGCCTCAGCCATTCCCACCTGCACCAGGAGGTAAAACCTCCCAGCCCCAGATGCAGAGGAGGACAAAAAGTTCATTAGGTCTAATCATGAGCCTTGTTAATTGCAGAAAACTCTATCTCCTTTTTAGGAGGCTGAGGGGAGAAGTGGAATAAAAAGATGGGAGAATAAGGTAGTGGGAATGAAGTCTGATTCCAATTTTTAAAGCCAGCGCTTCCTGGCCCTATTTATTTCATAAAGGAGCTCACGCAGAACAATGGCTGTATTGTGCGTTACATGGCATTAAAATCCCCTAATAAATTAACAAGGGAAAATTAATGGTCGCTCGGTCCATTAAATCATGTTAATTTTATTTCCGTTAAAATAATACAGCAATTACAAGTTTACATTATTAAACCAATATTTATTTTTCAAGAACTCATTTTAATTGGATTTCTGATGTGATAAGCTTGGGCCACATTCTCTCAATTTCATCGGCTTCTTGCGTTTCTCATCAGAACTAAATGACTACTGTATTGGCTGACTTTCTTCCACGATTAAAATGGTCACTTGAAACTTGACATCCTTGTGAAGATTTTTCTTTAAAAAGGATCATTCAAAGCTCTTATGTCCACGCAGAAACTCAGGCTTACAAGATTCAGTTCAGCAAGTGTTAACCAGAGACCCAGAAAGCCAGGTCACACCAGAATGCTGAAATTCTAAGTATCCACGATAATCAACAAGTTACCCAGTGTTTACTGACACTCTTTGTTACATTCGGAGCCAATATATCTAAAGTCACTGTTCCCACCGAGGAAACCTGAATTTCAGGTTTGCAATACTAAATTACTTCTTACTTCGACGAGAGAATGCTGTCAGTGGAATAAATACAGCACAATGGTCACTGACCCGGCCATGCAGGCCACGAAGTAACATTTTTACAACAGTACTCAGTTTAGCAAAAGACCAAGAAGATAAAGACATCCTCATTCCCGGAGACCAATATCACCATGTACCCACAAGTTCACGTGATCATGTTTGTAGTCCAGAAACTTCCTTTGGATAATAATTCCTAGCACTGACCCTTCCCTCCTCCCCCCCCCCCCCCCCACAGAATTATCAGTCTGTCCCCATGTCCCTGGGCACTTTGTCCATCCCTGGGCTGTAGCACATTTCCTGTATCTTTGGCCAAGTCCTTCTCCCCGTCCCCCCACCCCTGGACAGGGAGCTCCTTAAGCACTGGTGTCCTGCCTTGCTAATGGTACTAGATATTTAACAAATGAGTGAATAATTCAGTTAAGAACCAGGGATAAACACAGAAGGCTGAAAACGTAACACACATCTGCCGAACTCCCTGGTCTACAGAACATTTCCATAGGCCTTCCATCAGCCTGATTTCACAGGTACAGACGAGAAGGCTCTGAAACATTAAAGGGAACTCCTCAATCCATCGAGATGGGAAAAATGGTAAGATCTAGGACTTGAATTATCTTTTTTTTTTTTTCCTGGCAAAAACAGATGGCGGCCATTATTTTGTTTTCTAGCAAGGACCTCCACAATATTTAAAAGACACCTTATAGGGCACCTGGGTGGCTCAGTGGGTTAAGCCGCTGCCTTCGGCTCAGGTCATGATCCCAGAGTCCTGGGATCGAGTCCTGCATCGGGCTCTCTGCTCAGCGGGGAGCCTGCTTCCCCGCTCTCTCTCTCTCTGCCTGCCTCTCTGCCTGCTTGTGATTTTTCTCTCTGTCAAATAAATAAATAAAATCTTTAAAAAAAAAAAAAAAAGACACCTTATAGTCCCCAGCCCCCACCCCTCAAATCACTCCATGTTAGAACTCATTTTTCTTCTGATGGGGGGGGCGGATAAAAAAGCAATAGCAGTTAGACCCTCACTTAATGCCTTGTTAATCCTTCCCTTATTGAAGTGGAAGCTCCTCTCAGGCAGGAGCCATCTCAGATTTACCTGCGCATCCTCTCCCATTGCCTGGAATATTGACTCAGACCTGGGAGGGGGCCAAGAACCATCAATGAATCAACAAGATCTAATTCCGTAGCCTCTGATCAGGAACTGGGAGCAAAGAGCTGTCTGTAAGATACACTAGCCCAAACATTCAACTCCTGGGAGCAAGCGGCAAGTTCCAAGGTTCCAAATGCCAAGGGAACACCAAATGTCTCCCAGATTCAGCCAGAGCTCGAAGCCAGCCCCCGGGGGCAGCTTCTGTGGTCTGTGGGGCCCTTCGTCTCCCCAGCTCCCTGTGTGAAACTCCCTTCATCAAGGTTAACCAGAGAAAAGAGTGGACGGACAGCCTCCCTGGCAGCCGGAAGTGGGCTTGCTTCCTGAGGGACCAGAGTGGCGCTCTGAGCGGCATCGAGGGAGGTGAGTGGACAGGAGATAGTGAGGTCAAGAGGGTATTAAAAAGAAGCCACTCTTGCAGCCCTGGTCATAGGTCTGCCCCCAGATGTCTGAGAAAGGAGCCTTAAAGATGACGATCTTTTTCCTTTCTCCCGAGGGGGAGAGTAGCCTGGCAAATTCCAGGTGGTGAACAGGAGGAGGCCATGTTCAAAGAACAGAGTCACAGAGGAAGAGGAGATGGCACGTGTCAGACCCTCTGTCGGGTTCAATTCCCCCATTTTCCTCTGGATGTTGACACCAGAAAGCCCAGATTCCCTCCCAAACCAACCAGACTGGAAGCCTGGTCCAGCTCCCAACAACCAGGCCAAGGCATGGAGCCCATCAGTAGAAGGACAGTTACCAGTGTCCATCAAAACAAGTTATTCTTAAGTGTGCCTGGCCCGATCACTGACCCAGCATGAGCACACCTTCTCGTCCTCTCTGTGGTAAAGCTAGGACTCCATGCTTCCCAGCTGGCCAGGAAGATGCCTGCTGCCTTACTCAGATACTCGGGCAGGTGACGGGTAAGATGCTGTTATACAACTTGTCTAAGTTCTGCCCAGACTGCCAGACCTCAGAGTCTCCTGATAGCCTCTCGCCTGGTGAATCTAAATCAAGCTCTTACCACTTCCTTGGCACGGGTCTCTCTCACATTCTTGGTATCAGTAAGCCTGCATCGCTCCAGCTCTCCTGATCACCGAGACAGGTTACAGCCGGCGTTAACACAAGCAAGCCTGCCGTCTAGAAGACCCTAGGATACTGCCGTCCTTGCCAAAGGTTGCTGATGTTGATCATGATTACACATTAGCCAAAACACGCTTGTCAAATCTCCCCAGACTGAGGTCTCCTGAAACCCCAGGGTAGCTTTAACTACTCAGTGCTCCATCCCCTTCCACACACCACGGGATAACTAGGTTAAACATCGCCCTTGGTCAGCTCTCCAAAGCCCTCGTTATACAAGGTAGTGTAGAGACAGCAGACAATTTGACAAACACCACCACCGCACTCTTTGGGGCTTAGCAGACACACTGATATCACCAACGTGGAGGCCAGCTAGACACCTCCCCAAGACATGGCCTTTAGTTTCCTGCCCACGACCAAAACAGTGGCAGCCGTTGCCAAGGGAGACAAGGTGACCCAGAGGCGTGGGCACAAAATCCGGGGATGGAAATCCATTTTGTCTGGATCCACCCAAGCAACTGGGTTTCCCGGAGAAAAGATTAAAAACAAAATCTACCTTCCTATTCGGCCCTTGCTAGGCAGGTAGAAGATACCGCACTCCCAACAGAGAGTCGTGCAAAGGCCGGGCACAAGTCAATCTGAACTCAGAAAGGTCCAAACTGTTCCTGTGCCTCACGCTGTGGAGGACCTTGGAAGAGGAAAGGGCAGGCCCTAGCTGAGCTTCCCTAGAGGGCAAACCCCGACCAAGGCAAGAGCAAGCAAGGGTTCTCCTTCAAGCAGTCACCAACCCAAAGACAGAACACCACCAACCTTACCAACAGAGATCCACAGCGCCCCCGTGCCCCAAGCTAACCGTGCTCTAGCATTCAGCAAAGAATGTATTCAGAACTTTGAAGTAGAGAGCAGCCCGTGGTAGGAAAAGGAGCACATGTAGTCAGAGTCCCAAGTCCACTGGGCCAACCCTTTTCATCTCCCTCCTCCAGTTTTCTCAGCTTTAAAAAGGAGATAAATCTGCAGTCTGACGGCCTTATCTATTTTCCAGGAGTTTCTTTCTCGATTTCATTAAAACCATGTGAAAGTGCTTTGTAAACTATAAAGCACTTTACGCAGCTGCTCATTTTATAACTAATGCCTTTCTTTCTTTCTTTCTTTCTTTCTTTCTTTCTTTCTTTTTTTCTTTCTTTCTTTCTTTTCCTGTTTCAAGGCACAAAGCACTTATCCTCAATGCACTCAGACAGGTAAGAAGGCATGTTTTACACATCTCTCCCCAGATGCGAGAAGTATGACACTCATTCACCCTACCCCCGCCCCCCTAACCAAAGGAATAAAGAAGAATTCAGAACCAGAGCTGGGCCCAGAATCCAAGGCTCAAGACCCCATCACATCACACCACCGCCTCTGAAGTCAATTCTGGCTCCTGATCACAGGCCCAGGGCGCACTTCCCAGACGACACACCACCTTCCCTCCCCTTTATTGACTGGATCCACCCAGTTAAAAAAAATATACTACTTTTTAAGCCAGCTCTCCCACCATATGTGGCATTTATTTCCAGAGGAGGCCCGTTCTGGGTTCCTGTGGACAGATGTTGCTTTGTGCCTGCCTCACACGGCTGGCAGGCCGTGTACAGCTGCCCCAAGCAGGTGGCCAAGGAGGCAGTCCACTCCTGGCCCAGCAGCAAGGCCCACAATCTCTGTGGAACTCGGGTCCTGCAGACCCTCTGCTCATTCCTCTGCAGCCTGGGACCCCCAGGGACGGGGACACACACACACACACACACACACACACACACACACACACTTCCCAGCCAGGGGCAGCAACACTAAGAGAAAGCCCTGGGGAGTGAAGTCACTGACCCCTTCCATCAGCCATCTGTGAGCTCCCGCCTGACCTAACTAGCGCGAGGCGGAGGAGAAAGGAGGTCCAGACAGATGGCAAAGCGCTTTGGGAAGGAGGGCTCTGCAGGAATGCGAGGGCCGATGCGAGGCCCACTTTGGGGTGCGTTGTTATCTGATCAGCTCGAAGCTCGTTCTCTCCTCCATCAGCCCGCAATCTCAGGCTGAAAGCTGGACAAAACAATCGTCAGGGAAGGGGGAGAAGAGAAGACCCTAACCTCTGCCACTTGTCTCTCATTTGAAAGCACTGCGCGGCAACTAAAGTGCGTGTGCGCGGAGGGGGCGGGAGACTGGCACAACCGAGTCTAAAAATACTGGATAAAAATGCTAATCCCGAAGGCAAAGAGAGAACCAAGAAGGAATCTGTCAATCACGAGGCTCCCGCTCCTCACCCACAGCCCCAGCTGTACGGACTGCATTCCTGTTGCGGAGGAAAGAAGTGGGGGGACAGGACTGAAGGAAAGAAAGGGAGAGACACCACCACCTCCACGAGCGCGGGCCGCGGGGGCGGGAGGCGGCGGCGGAGGAGGGGCTCCGGCCCGCGGAGCTGAACAAAGCGGGCCTCAACTTCTAGCCCGCAGCTCCCCGGAGTGGGGGCTGCCAATTCCAGCAGCACCCCCCTTTCACGGAGGTGAAACACGAATGTGAGGTCTGGAAGTGAGAGTGCCCCGTGGAAGCCCCAGGCTCTGAATCTTTGCAAATCCAGAGAAGGTTTTGTTTGGGGTCCCCCCCCAGCCTCTTCCGGACCGCGCTCCCACTGCCCCCCCTTACACACACACACACACACACACACACACACACACACACACACGAGCCCTTTAGCTCCAACCCCACCCGACCGGCCCCGCCATGCCAGGGGTCTAGGCGGGCGCGCCCCCCGGGTCGCTAGGGCCCCCCACCTGGGGATGGTGATGCACTTGGTGTTGACGTTCTGCGTGGTGATGGCCTTCTCCAGTTCGTCCAGCTGCCCCGTCTTCTTGAGCTTCTTGACCAAACTCTTGACCGCCTTCTCGCACCACTTCTCCTCCTGCCCGTTCTGCTCGCCCTTCTTCCAGCCCAGCAGGCGCTTCACGATCGGGGGGGTGAAGGGCAGGATGGACGACATGGCTGGGGAGGACGCGCGGGCGGCGAGGGGCGCCCCCGGCGGGGCTGGGCGCTGCGGGGCGCCGAGAGGGCGCAGAGGGGAGCTCGGCCGCCCAAACTTCGCCCCAACTCCCGGCGAACTTGCCCGTGCTCCGGGCCGGGCCGCGGCGCTGCAGCCAGCGGGGCTCGGCGCGCGGCCCTGCGCCCCGAGCGGTTCCCGCGGCGGGAAGGAGGGCGGCGGGGGAGGCGGGCGGACGGCCGACAGCGGCGCCGGGTCGGGAAGGCCCCGAACGCCGGGCGGAGGCGGCGGCCGCGAGACTCAGAGTGGCAGAAGAAAGTTTGGGTTTCCGCACGGGGTAGCTGTTTGGGTGCCGCCTCCAGGAAGGAAAGTCCAACCCCCCAGCCAAACTTTGCTCGCCTCGCTCGCTTTGATGCGCAGATCCCTCCGCCTCGGCAGCCTCGCTTCCCCGCTCCCCTCCTCCTTCCCGGCTCGCTCGCTCGCTCGCTGGGCCGGCCCGGGGCGTGCGCCGCGCTCCCGCTCCCGCTCCCTCTCCCGCTCCCGCCCGCTCCCAGTCTGTGTTTCATGCAAATCCGCGTGCAGCCTCCTTTCCAAGCGCTGTCACCGCCCCCTCGCCGCCGGGGCTCCCCGCCTCCTCCCCCGCGCCCCGCCGCCTCCGCCCCCGGGCGCCTTGCCCACCCCCAGCCTCCGGGAGGGCGCCCGGCCTTCCCCCTCCCAGCGCAGAGCACGCCCACGTGGGCGACCCTGGCCGGCCGCGGCCCTGCCTGGTGCGCGCAGGACCCCGCGCGGCCCGGACCTCGAGTCGGGCGGGCGCCGGGAGGAAGTCGTGGGAACCGAGCGGCGAGAGGGGAGGGCCGGGCTCTTGCCGTGGCGTCCACTCTCTTCACCCACACTCAGGAAGCTCCGTTGCAGTGTCGGGCTGGAGAGGGCCAGACTGGCAGCTAGCGAGCGCTCTCCGGCCGGAGGCTGGCGGCGCACCCATGGGGGCACCCGGGTCCGAGAAAGGGCGCGCGGAAGGCTGAGGCCCAGGAAGTCGGGGCGCGCTCTTGGATGTGCGAGGGCTGATGCCGGCCAGGTGCTTTGGCGGCGCCGGAGTCCCTGGAGCTGTTTTTGTTGTTGCGGTTGGGGTTTTGTTTATTGTTTTTTTATTCTCTCCTCGGTGAGATCACACCGGCTGAGAGCCCCCCGAGCCTGTGTGCGAAGGAGAGAGTTGGGATGGGGGGATGGAGATTTGAGGATCCTTGAGACTCCCTGGATAATTGCCGGAGCCTGGGGTCCCTTGGGCCTTGTGAATCAAGTCCCAGTTAGAAAATGGGCCTCAAAGACATCTGTTGAGTTCATGAAGGAATGAATGGGGGCGCTTTCGAATTTATCTTGTGGGGGAGGAGGGATTACATTACTGGGTGTTTGCAGTCTTATGATACCCAAAAAAAAAAAAAAAAAAAAATCCGAAATTCGACACCCCCAAAACTAGGAGAAAGCTTTGTTTCCAAAGCTGTGAACTCGCAGAAAGTGGGGCAGAGGGGGCGTACTCGGGAGGTTTCTGTATTCAAACTTCGGCTCGGTGGGAAGCAAAGAAACCCCAAGATACTGGGGCGCCTGGGGATTGTCTCCCCACCAGCAGAATTCGGGGTCTTCTAGGCGCAAACCCTACAGTTGCGGTCGGGAGTTATTCCAGACCCTCTGGCCTTTTCTCCTGCTGCCCCTCCCCTGCCAGGCCTCTAGCCGGGTGTCTACAGCCTTTGTTTGTTTTTAACAGCAGGAAACCCCCTCCCCCCCCCCCCCCCCCCCCGGTGAGAAAGACGTTATCCGCTAGCGGGTGGGGAGTTACAAAGCTCTGTGAGGTGTGGCCCAATCCACAAAACCCGCCGGGTAGCTGCAGGGGTCCCTGCCTTGGAGAGAATGGCCTCCCACAGGCCCATCAGCTGCCGGGGACGGCTGTGTTCTTCACACTCCCCTCCTAACTCCCCTGCCGCTTGGCCCTGAGAACCCCTGAACCCCAAGTGGGGCTTTCCCTTTCCTGGCTAGACCTCAGGTCACCTGCGGCCCCTGTAGTGTGAGGTTTCATTCGGTTCCTCCCAGCCCTCATCAGAAAAAAAAGAGAGAAAGAAAGAAAAGGAAACAACAGTCAACATGAATTGGTGGCTTTCTTCATTCCAGGTAACCCAAATGCTTCTTTCTGCTTTAATCGTCAGAACAGCACCCCCAGGGAAGATATCCCTGTGCCTCCCATTTACAGGTGCACGTAGAGCCTACAATACTTAACTCGGGTTTCCAAGCTGGGGAGCTGGAACTTGAACCCAGTACTAGGTGAGGCCGAAGTCCACATTCTTGCCTGTGTCTGCACATCACTGATAGAGCTCTTTGCAAAACAAAAGTTCTTTACGCAGGTGCACTATTGTGGTCCCGCAAGGAATGTTTGCTCCCTGATTAAATAGGGCTAGAAATAGCTTTCCTCTCAACCTCAGGTGGTGGTCTTTGTGGGAATCTCCTCGGAAAATCTTTGCAAACAGTCAAGTGCTGTTAAGGGACAGAACCACAGCTGGGGGCCCCAGGGGCCGATGCCCCGAAGAGTGGTGCGTGGTTAAGCAAGAAAGTTCTGTTAGACACGCATCTAGAGGATGCCTCTGTGTCACAGCCTCTCCTTCGTTTCTGGGAAGGCTGAAGAGGATGATGAAGGCCCCTCTCCTCGGGAGCTCACAGCCTAGAGAAGCACCAAGGCATGGGAGGCGTGTGCCTTGGAGAAGGGGCCCCTGCAGGCATCACCTGCTAGTAAAACCTGAACTCTAACCTGAATATCAAATCATGCGGATGGGACTGCTGTGAGGCCGTCAGATGAAGTAAGGGGCCCTCAGGCTCTCTCAGTGACTTGACCCGACCTTCTGCCCTGGCTCCTGGCTCCCTCCGCCTCATGGAGCCTCTCCTCTCAGCGGTCAGAATGGAGAAAACAGTTGTTATTGTGCAGAGCAGTGAATCCAGGAAAGCATCAAAAGTGCCCTCCTGCGACGCGAACATCTCATTTCACAGAGGCAGAAGCCACGCCTCATGGAGGCAGGCGATGTCCTCCACGGAGGTCAGGAGCCAAAGAGATCGGGAAATTAAGCGGAGCGGAAGGGCATGGTGTGGACCTAACTCTAAAATCATGGCATGGGAAGAGCTCTTCTTCCAGTGCTCCCATTTTCCCAAGGGGAGGAAATAACTAGTCAGCAGCTAGTTAGCGTGGCTGACATACACTCCCTTGCACTTCTTCACAAGCTGACAGGGACAGTCGTGTGTGAAGAAAAACAGGGCCGGATTCACGTGTGAGTCCAGCAATGCCTATTCAGGGCTAGTCCTTTCTCCTCTGGGCTCAGTTTCTCCACAAGAAGAGTTGAGGGGCTAAACCCAGTTTCAACCAAGTGGCAAGGAGGGCTGAGGAACAGATCCTTCCCCACCCCCACCCCACCCCCACCCCCGGCCAAGAGGACCCTTCGTGCTCCTGTGACTCTGGGCGGTGAATGGGAGGAGGGCTCCAGATGAATAGGAACCCTGTTCTGGCGCCTGGTCTCCCGGGGCCCAGCCAGGCCAGCTTTTGCAGAGGTTGTCCTTGGAAGGGAAACATGAGCCCAGTTAATTTTTCATCACCGTAAGTGCAAAGTTCAAGAGAGGTGGGATGGGGCTGGAGGCAGCGAATCTGTTTCCCTGGGAATAGTCAGTCCTATCAGGAATCGCCTCGCAAATGGACTTGCCAAAGGGTTCTCGCAGATTTGGAGTGGCTCCCAGGTAGAACACTGGAGAGAAACAAACACATGACTTCATTTCTGATTATTTTTTTTCCATGAGCTAAAGGATGGATGTTTAATCAACAAGTGGCAAATCTAGAAAGAGCTTGTTCTGTCTTCATGTCACACAGACATGAAGGGACATCTGGTGAAGAGAGGTGACTGGCAGATCTAAGTCAGATTCGAGGCAGGACTGAAAGTCTCACCAGAGTGGCCTCATCTGAGAGAGCACGTTGGCCTGTGGCTCTGTGCAACCCCTTACACATGGGAGCCCGCCCCATGGTGCCAGACAGAGCTGGGTTCGATTTCCAGCTGGTTCGACTTCCGGCTCTGTGACTTTGGGCAAGTCCCTTAACTCCCTGCGGGTCAGTTTCCTTTTCTATAAAATGGAAATAATACACCTCTCAGGGTTGCCGTAAGGAATCCAATAAATAACCTGTGAGCTTGCCACAAACACACGGTACGTTCCACACAGAGTAGGGATATGGTGGGTGCTCACCACAGAGTACTAGAACAATGAGTACTAGTACTAGAAAAATGAATACTAGTATTAGTGTTAGTATTAGAACAATGAGGGCGGCACACACAAAGCAAACAGACGGATCTTAAAAACAATGTGGAGAGCAAATAGGAACACAGAGTATGAGGTAAGTAACATAATGCTACTTGCGGAGAAAATTACATATACACGGAACAACTGTGTGCTTTCTGAAAGATGTTTTAAACAAAAAGATACATGTTGAACCACTTCACACTCATTCATATGGGTAGTATTTTTAAAAAGAAACAAAAGAACCAGTGTTGGGGAAGACAAGGAGAAACGGGAACCCCGTTGGGATGTAAATGCCACAGCCACTGTGGAGAACTGTATGGTGATTCCTAAAACCAAACCAAACAAAACAAAAGCAAAAACAAAACAACAACAACAAAAAAAACAACGAACAACTACACACAGAATTACCACTTGATCAAGCAATTCCACTCCTAGGTTTATACTCACGGGATGCCAAAGCAGGGACAAATGGCGACGGCTATTTGTACACTGTTTGTAGCAGCATAATTCATGAAAACCAAAAGATGGAAGCAACTCTAGTTAATCTGCTCGTGGATGAATGAATAAACAAAACATGGTATATACACATACAATGGAATATTATTCAGCCTTCACAAGTTTCCAGAACCTTCCAGCCCAGTAATCATGATCTCTCATGGTGCAGAGCACAGTCAAGACTATTTCACATGTCCCACGTTGTAGCCACCCCTAGGAACATAAAGACGTAGGGGTGCTCCATTGGGCAGCGTAGGGTGCTGAGGGTCAGGAGACTAGCACCATTTGTGGGTCTGCTCTATGCCGGGCTCTGGGCCCCGGACCTCAAGGATAGGGTCATATTTGAAGTTACCCCAGTTGCCACATCACTGTGGCTACTTCACAGAGCACAGGGACACCTGGAGCTCAGCTGCTGTTACTCAAACAGGACCACTGACCCCGGCCTGCCGGCCCAGCACTGCCCCTCTGTCCCCAGAACCCCCTGCAGGGTGCTAATGACAGAGTGCCCCTGGGAGCAGAATGGGTGGCAAAAGGAGCTGGTGCAGGTGCTGGCCAAGGAAGGCACTGGAAGGGACCAAGTCTGACTCGGGGAAATTTGGGTCAGGACATTGGACTTAGGGCTAGGAAAGATCACCTGCATCTCTGTGCACACGGAGGCACAGGATCAGGGCTGTGAGGGAGGATAGGAAGGGCCTGCAGGCAGGTGGCTGGAGCCCAGGGCAGAGTTCACAGAGCTATTCTGAGTTCTGCAGGAGTTCCTTCCCAGCATTCAGAAATTGCAGGAGTTGGGGACCAGGAGAGACTCCTGGTAGGGGGACGTGTGTGTGTGTGTGTGTGTGCGTGCGTGCATGTGTGTGATGTCTGCGTCTGCCTGTGCCTCTGAGTTCCGTCTTGGTGGATCACATTATTTCACTGAGTCCAGCCTTATATGTGTAAGTGAAACAGGTAGGTATATGTTTTGTGGGTTTTCTCCCTGAGCCCGTGTGTTTTTGCATTTGCATCTTGGATGTGTGTGTGTTTGTAGAGGTCTCTGTGTTTCCCCTCTCCTATTTTCTGGGAGAGTAAGAGTCATAAACACAGCCTTGGCTTCAGCCCAGGATCTCCCTCAGTCCATGGTTCAGTTTACAATGTGAACCTAACAACTAGTAGCTGGAAAATTGTTGGTTCATTATAATTGCATTCATTTTAAAAGCACACACACACACACACACACACACAGCCACCAAAGAGTGTGCCAAAATGAAAACATAGTTCCATAAAGGCAGTGAGATTGTATGCCTTCAAATTATTTTTAATATAGTGGCATGCTCTTTTTATATTAAAAATGAATAGCTTATACCACATCAAAGTTACACCTCAATTTTTAAGAAAATTTAAAAAGCAAGTGAGAAAACAATGTGTAGGATGAAAGGGGAGTTGGGTGTCTCCAGGGTTCTGGAAAGTGGAACGGAACCAAGCAGTGGGTCTTTGGACTGTCAGGTCTGAGAGCAGCGCATGCTCCTGGGGGCCCCAGGGTCCAGTCTGTGCTTCTTTGTAGTCACGCCGTGGGTATGTGAAAGGAGAAGCAGAGTCCTTACCTCTCAAAACACACACCTAGAACACGCCCCACCTTATATACGACTCAGCATCTGAAAACAAACATCCTATAGCTGACTCAGACTTTGAAGTTAAATAGAAGTTAGAGAAACAAGGAAAAGCTGTGCCTCTTCCAAGAGTTTCAACCAAAATGAGTTTGGTAGTGCGCTTTGTTACAAGAATCAAATGTTCGCATTCTAGGGAAAACTGTCAAGCATTAGTAATGAAGGTTATGTGAATAGGAAAGCAGTGAGGTTCTGATCCACTCCAGGGCATGGATGAGTTTGCAAACCTAATGCTAAGGGAAAGAACGAGTTACAAAAGAACACATGTTGTATGAATTGCTTTACGGAATGCCCAGAGTAAGCTGATCCACAGAGAAGGAAAGTGGATTACCGGTTCCGGGGGGGGGGGGGGGGGGGGGGGGGGGGGGAGGGTAGGGGAGGGGGGGGTAGGGTGCAGAGTTTCCTTCAAGAATAATGAAAGTGCCCTAAAATTAAGGGAGGGGACGGTTGCACAACTCTTTGAATACGCTAAACCCCCATGAACTCTTCATTTTGAAATGGGGGGGTTGTAGGATATGTGACTCATATCTCTTATGATGTCTTTAAAGATAGCAATAATGGGCACGCCTGGGTGGCTCAGTCGGCTAAGCGTCTGCCTTTGGCTCAGGTCAAGATCCTGGGATTGAGTCCTACATCAGGCTCCCTGCTCAGTGGGGAGCCTGCTTCTCCCTCTGCTTCTGCGCCTGCTCGTGCTCTTTCTCTCTCAAAGAAATAAATAAAATCATTAAGAAAAAGGGGGGGGGGAAGGATAGCAATAAAGTCTAACAGGGACTGAGGTCTTATAAGTGGTAGGCCCTGTTCTAAACACGTCACATGGATGACATTAACTCATGTAGGTTTTACAACCACCTGTCTTTGGCGTGATTATCTTCACCTTTCCTGAAAGAAGACGAAAGAAGACGCGGAGGCATGGCCAGGGGGCGTCCGTGAGTGGCCTCCTTAAGGTGATTCAGGCACCTTGCTAGACAGCCCTGAAAACAAGCCACAACCACTAACTGGAAACAACCACCCTATAGTCATTTGCTTTTTCATTGAATATATCATGAACATCTATGTCAATCAATGTACACTGACTTCATTCTTCTGAGTGACTGGGGAGCCTTCTGCCACTCGGATCTCTCAAAACGTATCCACACCCGTTTCCCAGGCTTGGGCATCTAGGTTGCTCTCGATTTTATGTGGTATGAAGGAAAGTGCGGCTTTCAACATTTGGGGGCCTGTGCCTTGTGTACATCTTTGATTATTTTCTTAGAATAAGTCCCTAGAAGGAGAATTATTACTTTCGATGCCTTTACCAAAGGGCCCCTGCCAAGTTGCAGGCTTACGCTCCCCTCACCAGCTTTATGAAGTGAGATCACTCCTGAACAGATTCCTTTCTCACTGTCTCATTCAATGCCAGCAGCTCCATTCGAGGGGAACACGCGTTGCTTGAGCTATAGTAACCTTTTTTGTTTTCTACCAAAACCGACCAATGAAAAGGGGTCTTCGCTGAAGGAAAGACCTCCGGGCGCAGAGCAGAGCGCTGCCTGCAAAGGTAAGGAATCACAGCTGTCATTGTTGGCGGGTGGCATAGAGACACATTTTTCAGACCTCTTCCCTGCTCTCCCAGAGGGGTTTATGTTCCCCAGAGCCGGATGCTTGCCTCTTTCCTTTTACAGCCTCTCCCTGGGTGACTGCATTTACCCCAGAGTCTTACCTAACCTTAATGCACGAACGCCCAAATCTAAGGGACTCTGTCTCAAACTGTCACCTGGACGTTAGACATCCACAGTCATCTCAAGTCAGTGAACTCATCAGCACCCCCAAAATCTCATTCTCAGTTCTCCTTCCTCCAAGGCTATCACCAGTGTCTACAGCCACCCCACCAGCAACCCAGAGACTGCTGCCCTCTCTCAGCCCCGGAGGAGCAGCCTGTCACCAAACCCTGTTGAACCGGCCTCCCTCTCCCCTGGCCTCCATCTTCTGGGGCCTCTCACCGCTCCCCACCGATCATTACAATAATTTTCTCATTGCCTCCATCCTCCATTTGCTGCCAGAGTGAGCATTTCACGACACAGATCTAACCTGCACCTCCCTGCTTCTAAGAGGTGCTTTCAGGGACCTGCTAGTGTCTACGACAGGACTGTCCACTGATATAGGAGAGTGACAAGTAATCTCACATTGTCCCGAGGCCGTGTGCAAATAAAGGATAAAGGAACAGGTCCAGTTAAGTTTGATAAGGTATTTTATTTCATCTACCATATCCAGGATGTTATTTCATCATGTAACCATTATTAAAATGTTCTCAGTTTCATGGTCTTTTTCATACGAAGTCTATGAAATCTGCTGTGTATTTCATACTTCCATCTCACTTTGGACTGGCTGCATTTCAAGTGCTCAGTAGCCACGTGTGGCCAGTGGCTGCCCTGTTGGAAAACGCTGGTCTAGACAATGGACTCCACAGTCCTTTGTATGGAGTGTTGTGACCGAGCCCGTGGCAGCCTCTATCCCTCTCCCTGTGCCCCACATCATATCCTTGATCCAGGAATCACAGATACTCCGGATTCTTTCATGCTACCGTGCCTTTGCTCAGGCCACTCCTTCTTGCCTTCTGGGTCCTATCCATTCCTTCCAGCTCCACACTCTGCCTCTTCAACTAGATGAACCTCTTCCTCATCCTTGACCTCAACCTCAACTAGGTTCAAGCCCCTCGTGAAACCTTTACTCCTCTGGTTCCCTGGATAGAACTGAGTCCCCACTCAGCTCTGTTCAGACCTCCATGCTGATCCTAGCACCCGTGATTCCATTTATTTATTTAGCTGATCCATCCCACTAGATTTTAAACCTTAATGTCAAGGACCTTGTCTTGTTTTTCCATCCCCAGCACCTGTGCCTGAGCACACTGCAGGTGCCTAATACCTGTTTGGCGGATGAGACCATTAATAATTAGAAAACAGAGGCCCAGAAGGATTAAGTGATGTGCTTAAGGTCTCATAACTAAAATGTGGCCTCCTGACTTACATGGCAGGCTCTCAACCCAGTGCTCATTCCACCAATGGGCTAAGGGCTGTCAGAGAGCCTGTTTTTCGGGGTATGCATGCAAGGATCTACATGAAGATGGGTTTGAGGGGTCAGTTGCTAAAATCCAGGCAACCTGACCCACAATCCTGCTGGTCTCCAGCATGGATTCAACTCTAGCTGCCCTGTATTTTACTGTCCTCAGATAATGACTAGGAAATGATGGGACCAAAAGAAACACAGAAGTGGGGTGCAGGACGAACCACAGCTGTTAATTGGGGCTGACCTGACTCACAGAGAAGGAGGATGGCTTTAACTGGGGTCGCCTTTCCTGTGAGGTGCTCACTAGGAACCCAGCTAGCTGGCAGAACAGACAGCCTGCAGAGCCGGCGGCGGGTGGGGGGGTGCGGCTGGCTCTGTTGATGGACCTGCCCCCTACCCACAGACTGGTCACACCTGCAGCTTCAGTGTCCTCATCTGTGAAACGAAGGAATCTGACTGGCCTTGGATACCCTCCAGACACAACTCCAGCACCCTCCTTTGCATGCCCCACGGCAGACACTGCCAGTGGATTACAGAGTTCTTTCTTGCCTGGGGATCCTTCTTTATGCTGTGCCTCGAATCTGTCATTGTTCCAGTCGAAGCCTGTTTGCCTTTGAGACTCTTCTAGCTCTGACCTTCTAATTCCACCGTAGACACATTCTTCTGGTCTCTGGGGATCCCCCAGCGGGATGCAAATGACTGTGGGAGAGTAACACCTCATGTTCTTGTCAGCTTTCATCACAACCTCTTCTCGGGGCCTGAACCTGCCCAGGCCACCCAAGAAGCCCGGGAGGAAAGCTAGGGGAGGAGGTGGTGGCCGGAGAGGAAGTCCAGCACGCACTGGGGCAGCAAGGCACACCAGCCCACTTGCCTTTGTGAGCACATCGGGCCTGCTGCCTGAGCGTCCATTGTGGGCACCCTGGTTCAGGGGGCTTTGTAGATGAAATATGTCACCAGAGAAGCTGACTTCCAGCCCTTGAGGAGCACACAGTTTAAACTGGGAGTCACAAAGTAAGAGCTGCTCCCCGTGACTTGAACAGACAAGAGTGGGAACTCGTTTATGTAATTACTGGATGTGCCCCCAAGTGTCCAGGACAGCCACCGGCACAAACTGGTCTCTCAAGAAGTATTTGAATGAATGAAAAATGAACAGACACGCACAGTAACAAAGAGACATTCTCCGTCCCCAAAGCTGAGCTGGGCCGGGTGCTGAGCTGCCGGCCACCGGACTCCTGTTTGCCTCCTTCCCTCCCACATCCCCTTTCCTGGGTTTCCAAGGCAGGCCGCGTTTGCCTTAGCTTGATGTCTGAAGCACACACAATTCAGGGCTCCTCTTCGGATTCACACCCCACTTTCTGCGGTTCAGGTGCGTGTTACACATCCCTTCGGAGTATTTGGGCCCCTGTTGTTCTTTTTTAAGCAGAGCTGGGCCCGTGTTTGTAGGAAGGCGTTACATAGACAGGCGTCAATGGAGACTGCCTCAGGGGATCTGATAATCCCTTCGTGGAACCCCATCTTGTGGAAAGCTGGGCGGGGGGGTTCCCAGCCCCACAGTCCAGCATTTTGATTCAGGGCTAGGAGCTGATCTGTCTGTGGGAAACTTGTCCACAGGGGTCAGTCCGCATTAGGAATCAGTCCTTGCCTGGCCAGATGAGGAAACTCCAAACATGGTAATCGTGAAAGGGAACGGTGTGTTTTTGTTTTGTTCTCCCTTCAAACTGGAGCTAAGGAAACTTGCTGAGCCCATCCGCACGTGTGGCTGTGTCTGTGCACCTGTGCAGGGGCGAGGGGAGGGGAGCGCAGGCTCTGCCCACAGCCGTACACAGCACTGCTTGGCCTCAGTCCTCTTCCAGGAAGCGGTCATACCTCATCTGATCTAGAAGACGTGTGCTGAGCACCCACTATGCACCAGGCCCCTTGGCAGACTGGGTGACCCAGGAGAAAGAGCCAATACGTGCCTTGGCCACTGGCAAAGCCACCGCCCCCTCTTTCCCAATATGCCCCCAGCCCAAGGAGAAAATCCCGGCTCCCTTGCCTCCATCCTGGATTCTGCAGTCAGAATCTCTAGACGGAGTCTATTTTGGGTTCAGCGCACATGGATGGATGGCGCTTATTCAGGGTTAGAACTGAACAGTTAGAACTGTTTCTGTTTGAGTTTCATACAACAAACCTGGATCTCTCCAGGGCGTCCCGGGGTCTTTTCCCAGCCCCATCCTAGCGACAGTCCCTGTGGGAGCACAGACAAGACCAGACATGTTCTCTAGGGTGAGGACCACACAGGGCAATTACCACAGCCCCTCCAAGCCTCATTCTGTTCGTCTAAAGTAGGGAAGAGGAACAACGGGTCCCCGTGACCACACCGCCTGGGCACTATCGTTCCAGAGCCCCAAGCAAAAGCCACATCCGTGCCCATGTTCCCCGGGACCAACACCATCATGTCAGGGACTAGAGGTCTGCTAAACCCAGAATCTGCTGATCGAGGGGTCAGGGACTAAGTTTCCTTCCCCAGCTCTGCCAGGATTTCCACGAGATCCTACATTCAAGAGTCCTTTCCAAACACAAAGAGCCACTTTCTGTGGCTTACGATCGACAAGAGTGTCATAGAGCTTCCCGAAGAGTCACACGCTCACCTATACCATGAGGTAATAAACACACCCGAGGGAGTAGATGGGAAAGGCTTTGGCAAGCTACCTGGTGGTGGGCCCAGATAAACAAACGGCCTGAGCATCTTCTCTCTTGTCCCCGCCCACCCGCCTCTGGGCCACCTTCACAGCCATAATGAGCACTCAGGCCACCCACCCCCCACCCCCCACCCCCCGCTGAGTGATGTGTATCCTCATTTACGTGTCAGCTCCTTAAGTCCCCCCTGACCCTGGGGCCCTCCGATGAAAGGTCCAACTCCACAACTTGAACAAATCCAGGTAAATGTGGGGGAAAAGCACTGTTTTTGCAAAAGGCTGGCGATCCAAGCAGAGCTCACCTCCCCCATGGGTGCTTCTTCCTCTCGCCTCAGAAGGGCCAGTGGGGAACGACTGAGGCCACAGAAGAGGGAGTCCCAGTCCTTGCAACATCCTCCCCCTCCTCCCCAGGCACAGCTGGGGTCTCCCTGTGCTCCAGTGGGACCCACTGCCCAGGGGCAAAGTGCTCCCCCTCTCCCCCCAGACCTGAGATGGAGGTAAGGTGACCAGAAAAATAGGTTTTGGATTTCTTTGACCTGGGTCTCAAACTCCACCTCCCCATTCATCTTACCAGGTTAAGACACAGCTCCAGTGTGAACCAATTTCCCCATCTCTGGGCTATGCTATGGCAAATAACTTACGCATGAGTAATGTGGCCATGTTTGTGCAGAGTTTATTTAGATAAGAAAAACAACCCCAGGCCTCAGGGGAGGGACAGCTCAGCACTGCAGGGCCAACCCTGTTTCCTGGGCCTGCCTGGGAGGGCCAGACCCTGGGGCTGCTGGAGCGGCCTTGGAGGGCTCCTGAAGAGCCCGCCTGTCCCCAGACACCTCTGGCCTGTCCCAGACACCTCTGAGTACTGCCGCAGGGAGTAAAGGTGGGGGGGAGGAGCTGAGGATGGTGGACAGGAAGGCTGGGAATTGGACACTGAGTCAGCTCTGTCACTCCACAGTTGTGTAGCCCCAGGTAAGACACCTCTAGTCTCTGTACCTGAGTTTCCCCCTCCTTGAAAAGGGTAGGTTGGGGACGTCTAGGGGGCTCAGTCTGTTGGGTGTCCGACTCTCGGTTTTGGCTCAGGTCATGATCTCAGGGTTGTGGGACTGAGCCCCACTTTGGGCTCCACACTCATCAGGGAGTCCGCTTATCCCACTCTCTCTGCCCTTGCCCCCTCAGTCTGCCTCTCTCTCATAAATAAATAAAATCTTAAAAAAAAAAATAATAACAGCAGGGCCTACAGAATGGCTGAAAAGATTGAGAGACCATGTAAGGGAAAGTACCTTGGAAGTTGCAGAGAGCAATGCACCGGTTAGTTATTAATTAATATCCGGTTTAAGGCCATGTTTTCAGGCCACACACACCTGTGGAGGGGGCACCATGCTGGGAAGGGAAGGCCTGTGTCCAGGTCCCGAATCGGCTGCCTGCTAGTCACGTGACCTCAAGTCTCTTCCCCTTCCTGAGCCTCTACATTCTCCCCTGTGAAGTGGGGCTAGTCGTTTCTCATTAAGCCATCCTTAAGGTTTGAAGGGAAAAACAGACATGAAAGTGGTTTTTTTTTTCTTTTTTCTTTTTTTTTAAAGATTTTATTTATTTATTTGACAGAGAGAAATCACAAGCAGACGGAGAGGCAGGTAGAGAGAGAGGAAGGGAAGCAGGCTCCCTGCTGAGCAGAGAGCCCGATGCGGGACTCGATCCCAGGACCCTGAGATCATGACCTGAGCCAAAGGCAGCGGCTTAACCCACTGAGCCACCCAGGCGCCCGAAAGTGGTTTTTGAACTGCAGAACGGTGCCAAGTTATGCAAAAGATTATTTGTCAGTCAATCCGTCAACAAATGCTTCTTGAGCTGGACACCGAGGATCTGCAAGGAAAGCAGTCAGCCAGAGAGAGGAAGAAGGCTTCTGCACACCAGGAGTGAATGAAACACACAAAGCAAGGCGAGGGGCAGACTGGCCTGGGCTGGCGGGGGAGTCCCTCATCTCCTCCTGGGTGACACAGGCTGATCGTACGTAGAAAACCTTGTGAGCAATGCCTTGGCCCCATTACTTGTCCTTAAACTTTTTTTAAAAACCAGATTAAAAATAAATAAATAAATAAAAAGCAGAATCCAATTTTCAAGTGAAGAGTGAAACAGAACACAGAGGGTAGGAAAGAACCTTAGCTAGCCACAGTATATAATAAACTCCTACAAATGTGTAAGAAAAAGATGATTCGATTTTTTAAAAAACTGAACTTGAACAGGCCCTATATAAACAAGAATTAACCAGAGGCCACAAAGCATTTGAAAACATTCAACATTGTTAATCATCAGAAAAATGTGAATTAAAACATAATTCTATACTGCACTGATCGGGATGGCTAAAATTTTAAATACCAACAACACCAAGTATTAACAAAGGATATGGGTTGACCAGAACTCCCAATCATTACTGGAGGAAATATACACTGGTGCAGCCACCTTGGAAAATTGCTTGATAGCATCAATTACTAAATGTGTGTACACAACCCTCAGAAATTCTACGCCTGGTTATATACTCAACAGTGACTGGGTCCATCAGAACACATGTGCAAGAATCCTTATACAGTCATGAGATCTTCAAACTGGAAATAACAAATGCCCATCATCAGTAGAACAGATAAATTAGAGTCACACAATATTATACAACAGCAGAGAATGAATTATGCTATACACAATAATCTTGTAGGTAAATCCTCTAGACAAAGAGCCAGATACAAAACAGAAAATCCTGTAGATCATTTATGCAAAGGTCAAAGTCAGCAAAACTAACCCATGTGACAGAGGTCATGCTGATGGTACTTTGGAGAGGTATTGCCAGTGAAGGGGCATGAAGGAGCTTTCTGGAGTACTGGAAATGTTCCATATTTGATCCAAGTGGTGGTTACACAGCCACATTAATTTGTGAAATTCTTCAAGATACATGCTTAAGATCTGTACACTTAATGGAAAACAGCATGGAGGTTCCCCCCAAAATTACTCTATGATTCAGTAATCACATTACTGGGTATTTACCCAAAAAAAAAAAAAAAATAAAAACCCCAATTCAAAGGATGCATACAGCCTTATGTTTATCACAGCATTATATATATATACATACATATATATATATATAATGGAATATTACTCAGCCATAAAAAGGAATGAAATCTTACCATTTGCAATGACCTGGTTGGAGCTAAAGAGTGTAACACAAGGTGAAGTCAGTCAGTCAGAGAAAGACAGATACCATATGATGTCATATACACGTGTAATTTAAGAAGCAGAACAAACAAGGAAATAAAAGAGAGAGAGAGAGAGAGAGAGACAAATCAAGAAAGACCCAGAACACTGGAGAACAAACCGATGACTACCAGTGGGGAGGTGGGTGGGAGGAAGGGAGAAATAGGAGATGGGGATTAAAGAGTACACTTATCGGGACGCCTGGGTGGCTCAGTCGGTTAAGCCGCTGCCTTCGGTTCAGGTCATGATCCCGGGGTCTTGGAATCAAGTCCCGCATCAGGCTCCTTGCTGGGCAGGGAGTCTGCTTCTCTCTCTGCCTCTGCCTGCCACTCTGCCTGCTTGTGCACGCTCTCTCTCACTCTCTGACAAATAAATAAACTCTTTAAAAAAAAAAAAAAAAGAGTATACTTATCATGACAAAAAAAAAGTTTTGTGCAAGTGATACGTTCACAACTTAAAAAACAAAGAGACATGTACAGAGAATGCAAATGGCCCATTCAGGATAAGTATGACATTGAGAAGTGTTTCATCCACAGGGAGGGAAAGACCACTGCGAACAGCTTCATGGAGAAGGGAGGCTTTTACTTGGCCCTTAAAAATAGAGATGGGGCACCTGGGTGGCTCAGTGGGTTAAAGCCTCTGCCTTCAGCTCAGGTCATGATCCCAGGGTCCTGGATCGGGCTCTCTGCTCAGCGCATCGGGCTCTCTGCTCAGCGGGGAGCCTGCTTCCCTTTCTCTCTCTCTGCCTGACTCTCTGCCTACTTGTGATCCCTGTCTGTCAAATAAATAAATAAAAAATCTTAAAAAAAAAAAAAATAGAGATGGGGGCCGAGTTATTTCCAGAGTACAAGACTGGGCAGTGAGAAACACAAGATGGGCTTAGTGAACAGAGAGAAAGAGGCTGGAGAAGTGCAGGGCAGGGCTAGGCGGAGGAGATGGGAACGGCTCTTGCATGGTGGAAGAAGTCCAGACATGGGTCTGGTGGTCTCAATACAAAGCCCAGGTCCACTACAGGCAAGCTCTGTGACTTTAGGATGGTCACCTCACCTCTGAGACTCAAGGCCTCCTTTTGCAAGATGGAAAGTGATAGGAAATAACGCACGCAAGCTGCCTAGTGTGGTGGCGGCATACGGTCCTCCGGACCCAGGAGTGCCCCCAGTCACTATCACTGGGTTTGGGAATTCTCCTAACAAGATGCTATGAAGGGGTGCTTCCTGTTTTAATCTCAGTTGACACCCCGAAGGCTTGAAATAACACAATAGATGCCGAGCATGGCCCCATCATAAAGCAAGGGCCTGGGCCATCTGTGTGGGACAAGCTAAGAGATCATGGAACATTCTTCCAGCACCTCCATGGTAACAAGGAACGGAATGGAAAAAGAACAGTTGTCAGAAGTTCTTTGAAGAGAGTGGAAAGTGTGTCATGTGTGCCCAGGACCCACAGGAGAAAGGAGGCAGCTCTTCAAGAGGGGATGTGGAGAGATGGTTACGTGCCTGCAGAGTTGGGAGACACAGGGACTGCTGATGGATGACACATGTCTGTGTTACTGAAAGGCTGTTGGACAGGCTGGAGCAGGGACAGAGGAGCTGTTCCAGAAGGGAGCATCGCACTGTGGGCTGGTCAAGGGCAGCCCCACTGGGTCTCCAATGGGATCTCCTTGCAGATGACATCTGGAAGTGGGGAGGGACTCTTAACAGAGTGGTGGTCACCAGAGAGCCGAGGGCTTGGGGCGGGGGTGGCCCTAAGTAGCAGAGGGGAGAGATGCACCGCCCACAGTGGGGCACCCCACAAAAAATGCTGGGGCACTAGAACGACCCCACCCCAGCCATGGGTGACTTGTCCTGCCCCCCACCTCTTCTGAACCCCATGTCTGCCCTGCGGCTGGCCCCAGCAGTGACCCGTGCGGCAGCAGACACAGAGCCAAGTAAGCGAAGCCATGGCCATGGCCTTGACCTCCACTTCCCCAGGGCTAGCCTGTAGCAGGCCTAAGCTACAGGAGGGAAAGCTGTAATTAGATCAGCGCTGACATTTTTGATATTAAACTAGACTACTTTCCTATCTCCTGAAGTGAATCTGTCTTGAAGACTAAGAAGGGCCCAGATAAGCTACAAGACCTGCCTGAAGCTGTATTGTCAAGTAAGAAGAAAGACAGTATTCTAAAGAGGATTGGGGGTGGGGGGAGGGAGGTAGAGTTGACTCTGTCCATATGGTGGATCTGGCTGGAACCATGGCACGGTTGAGTGTGGGTAAGGGTGCCCGGCACCTCCTAGGTGCACCTACTCCTTCCCCTGGACCCCGGGAGGGGCCAATTCCAGCCCAAGAAATGCGTTCCAGTCCCAGGAAGGCCTTGGCTCCAGGCTGGAGGCTGACAAGGAAAAAACTCCTCTGCACGATGTTGCCTCGGCCTCTCGAATTCACCCTTGCCCCACTGCCCTCTGCTGAGCGTCCCTGCCTATTCCAGCCCAAGCATGAAGCTAGGGCTCTGGGAGGGCCCCAGGACCGGCCTCTGAGCTGCTGCCAGAGGTCGTGACCTCACTTCCTCAGCCATGCTGCAGGCTGGGTGGACAGGAGGGCAGCAGCTCTGGCTCCACAAGGGCCTGGCTCAGAGCACTGTACAGAGAGTCCAACACCCAGGCCCTTGTTTGAAGCTAAATGCACAGAGGAAATTCCTCAGTCCAGGAGAGCTGGGGGAAGTGTGTGTCCCAAGGGCTCAGCTTTCTGGTTAAGCAAATGGGAGGCGAGGAGCTGCCGTTTATCGGGCGCTTCCTGTATACTAGGCCCTATAGTAAGTGCTTTCCAAGGGCTGCCTTGCACTCCCGAGGACAACCGTGTGAGGTGGACATTGTCATTCCCATCTTACAGATGCGACGGAGGGACACCCTGGAAGGGAGACGTTGTCCCATGTTCTTTCCACAGCATCAGACCCCTCTGGGTGCGGTCACATTCTCACAGGCATATGCACCCCAGGAGTTGTCAGTTCGGCTGTTTTAAACATTTCTCATTCTGGCACAGAACACCGAATGGGGTCTTACAGTGTGAAGAGCCAAGGGCTGGGGTCGGCCAGCCCGGATTCTACTGCTTGTGAGCTGTGCACCCACAGAAGCATTGATTAGCTTCTCTGAGCCCGGTCTCTGCACCTGAAAGGAAGAAGAGAGTGACCACCTCCATCACCTTGTGAAGATGACACGTGCACAGGGGACCCTGAGTCCGGGGCTCAGCCTGTTGTACACTCTCGGTAATCATGACTCATGAGGACACTTGACACAACCCAGCGAGGGGATGGGACAGACCAGCGTACCCCGTGTGGACAGATGATTAGGACTCTGAGCTTCAAAGCTGAGATGATATCCAAAGTCACCCACAGTCATGAAAACATGACCCTAACCTACGGCCTGTGTCTCCGTAGGGGGCCAGCTCTCTCAGGGTCCCCTCTGGAGACCTCTAGAGACCTCCCGTGGATTTCTAAGCATTTGCCAACACACAGGGATGGGCACTGAGCCGTGCACATGGATTAAGGATGTGGAGGCGGCCAGTGCTGCCGGCTACCAGGCAGTGCTGGCTGTGTGTCCTCCCTGCTCTGTACTCTGGGGACCAGTTTGCAGGAGTAGGAAGAGGTGGATTCTTGGAATAGACAGACATTACAGAAGGCTCCCTAGACAAGAAGACACCCCCCGGCCCCCGCCAACCCCTCTGCTCTAAGCCGTGCAAGACTCCCTCCGGCCTTCAGATAAAGTCCTTAACATAGTTTCACTTCATGTTACGTTTTTTCCAGCTCCTTCCAATTTGATTCCTTGAAGCATTCCATTGTGTGTCCCTACCCTCTTCCCTCAGGTCAGGCCCTAAACACACTCACACTTGCACACAGAAGCCTGGTTCCTTCCCCTCCCCCGGCCCCAACCCCCCCCCCCCCCCCCACCGTCCCATTCTTAAGTGGAAAGTAGCCCATATCAGGGCATCTGGACAATTGCCACCCCAGACTATGGGAACAATAGCAAATCTGCAAGCCAGCAGAGGAACCCAGCTCGTTCCGAGTAAAAATAACCTGTCAAATCAATTACAGTGGCAGAACCAATTAGGGTGACCGCAGGGGAATAAATACGCAGTGTTTAACTTAATCATCTTTCTGTTCCAACGGCTCTCCGGCAGGGCTGCATGACTAAGGCAAATGACTATTATGTAACTGATATTTTTATTCTTTGCCCCTTCTTTTCTGAGAGACAAGTCATTAAATCTCGCTTTGCTTCAAAGTGGGGGGAAAAATGACAAAGGGAAAAAAGATTGTCTCTGCACTGGCATGAATGAGAAGAAAGTCTAGAGCCTTCTATGTTGAATCCCTACATGTAACCCCACTCGCATGCTTTGTGACTTTAGGCAAGTCACCTCCCCTCTGTGATCCCCCTCTCTGTGAAGGAAGGGATACGGAATGGCAATCGCCAAGGGCCATCCGTACAAAGTTGGGCTTTTTATTGTCTAGGACAACTTCGACTCTGAAGTCCTGCGTACACCCCACAATGGTGTCTCACTGATCTGAGTCTCTCTACTGCTGCTTGCTCAGGGTCTGTGTGCCCAGGTGCTTGATTAATGCTTGCTAAATGGAATTAATTGGCTCGTTCTTCATGTCAGCATTTCCTAAGTCTAGAACACTCCCTGGGCCCTGGAAGATAAGTGGCCAAGTGGCAGAGAGAATAAGTCCTCTATCCGAGGGAGGCTAGGTATGTCTCTCTGAGAAATGCCAGTCTTGGGCGACAGGGTTAGACGAATGTCACAGGCAATAGACACTCAGAGAAGAGGGATGTTTCTAATTTTCGGGCGGTCATGAAGTACTTCCTGAGAAGGTGAAATCTGGGCTGGGCCCTGAGTTCCTACAGATGAGTTAGATGAAAAACCCTGGAGAAATCTGCAGGAGTGGCCTGCACAGAGGTGGGCAGGGAGAAAGCCTGACTGCAGCGAGCATTTCTGTTGGAAAACCAAAGAAAATATGGTACCTTGGAAGTAGACTATGAAAAATCTCGGAGCTGGGGTGGGAAGGGTGGGTCAGTATCCCGAACTCATTGGGAAGGGACAGTAGATTGGGATCCTTAAGAACATCACCTTCTCCTCTAGCCCTCAGCTGAACTGGCCATTCTGAATGGTGAGGATGGGCTCTGGTATCAGCTTCCGGGAAATAGCCTGGAGGTCTAAAATCTGGAGAAAGGGCCAGAGGCTTGTCATTTTGTTCTGCCTATCATACTAAGTCCCTAAATCCACCAACGTACAACATTTCAGAGCTGGAGGAGATTTAAAGATCAGTTACAACAGGAACTCTGCCCCTGCCTTGCCCCTACCTCCTCCGCACTCACCCCCACAGGGAAGGCTGTGCTTGCTTCTATACCCACAGGCATGGTAGGCCAGTGTGGGGCAAAGCACTGAGTGCCCAAGAGCCCATGCCCCTGGAGACAGCCCTCTATTAGGGAGAGATCAATTTCCTCTCCACTAGGGCAGGAGAATGCTGAGCTGTGCTCTAACTCGGGCTCCCCTGGTCCCCAACCCGGGACTGACCCCCCAGTTGCCCACGGTGATGACTGGCTCAACAACACACCTTATCTTGGCTTCCTTCCCTCTCTGCCTCCCTTCCACACCCACTGACCTGGGTTTCCAGGTATCACCTCCCAAATGAATTACATATATTTGAATCTTTGACGCAAGGTCAGCTTCTGGGGAGACCAGACCAATGAATGAACTGCCCTCATTTTATAGCTGGGGAAACTGAAGCCCAAGAGGAGGCCGTCTGCTCATGAGTCAGGGTGCAAGCCTGGGCCCGCAGTCCAGTGCCCAACCCACTAGACCAGATATGTCTTAGGTGAGTCCTGGCTCCCCTCTGCTTCCCCAACTGAGGCTCCCCCAAGTGAGAAGTCAACAGCAGAAATTCTCTTATTCTTGTTTGAACAGAAAGCAAAAGGCCTCCACAAAGAGGAAGAGGTGAAGGTCCAGAGCTCCGCAGATGTGACCCCATTATCTTGGAAAGTGTGCTTTTGTCTCTGTGGTAACCAGGGCAGCCACTCCTTTATCTGATTTCAGTAAAGCAGCCACATCCTTCGACTCTAACTGCTGGGGGTTAAATGGCATGTTTGCAAAACGGAGTAATTAGCCCTTAAAAAATGAGGAGGAGGTGGGTGGTTTGATCCCTCCAGGGAAAGGGACATAAAGCTTGGGGTCTTTCCATAATCAACATCAAAGAATTGTGACAGTCACAGAAATGACTTTAAGGAAGGCCAGAGCAATTCCATGGGAAGATAGCAACCAGGAAAAGGAATGTGGATGAGTAGAGTTTAAAAGCAAGCAAAGACATCTTATAATGGTGAAGCTGTTTACTGTCAGTGAAAGGAATCCAAGGGACTATCACTGAGGAACAAAGACATTTTCTGTCTCTTTAAATAACTCAAGGCAGCTTGACATCTTAGTCAACAGAAGGAACAAAGATATTGTGTGTTCAGGGAAAGGAAACTCTTTTTCTCTTGAAAAGAAAGCAGATGTTATCACCTAGCTCTGGAGAAGTTTGAAGAAGTTAAGCACAATCTGACATCTTTCCAGGTTCAATAAACACAGCTTTGATGTGCTAACAACCCCAATGAAGGTGGCCAGTTAAATGCGCCAACCTTCAGGCTATGAATAGATTGTTATGACAGTTTGCCTTTCTCAGTAAGGACTATTGAACTGCAGACCCCTCGAGCAAACCATTTTGTTTCTGCCTTGCTGTGGGGGCATCTGCCGAAGGGCTAATGGTAAATTTGTTCATACTTTCATTCAGAAAATTCATTATTCGTATTACATGGTTGAAGAAAAAGGATATATGCGGACAATGGATTAAATTGGTCACACTTGGGGGCACCTGGGTGGCTCAGTGAGTTGAGTGTCTGCCTACAGCTCAGGTCCTGGGATGGAGACTCGCATCCGGCTCCCTGCTCAGCAGGAAGTCTGCTTCTCCCTCTCTCTCTACCCCTCCCCCATGCTCACACGCATGCTCTCTTTCTCTAATAAATAAAATCTTTAAAAATAAAATTGGTCACACTTGTAATACACAAGGGTGAAAAGGTGCCCCAGGGGATCCATGTTGCAGGCAGGGCAGGGAAGAATCACTGTGGCTACAGGAGGGAAAGAGAAGATTTCAATGAGTACTTTTTTCTCGGACCTTCATAAGTTTTGAGAAGAATTTGAATAAGAATTTGAATACATTAGTAGGAAGACAGTCAAGGCCAAAGCCAAAGCCAAGGTAGCTGGGCTGGGGCAGATGGTGGATGAGATGGACTTGTTGGAGACGAAGCTGGAAAGATAACCTGGGTCCCAATCTGATGTATGCAAAGAAGTCAAAACTTTTTCCTAAGGGCAACAGGGAGCCAATGAATGCTCAGGGTCATGTTGGGGAAGAAAACTGAGCTCAAGATGGTTGCGTACTTACTTCAAAGGGCAGGGTCTCTGGTAGGGTGTGGCTGTGGTGAGTGGCTTATGAAGTCCATTCACACAGATGGCTTTCTTGGGGTGAGGGACAGGGAGGAAGAAAGGAAGAAGGTACATTATCAAAGATGTCAAATTTCACAGTGATCGAGAAATTTCTCAACTGAATCAGAATTTCTCAAGGACACACTCTCCTTGCTAGGACCCGAGCCCCAAGATGGTGTCCAGGTCTGGTGCCCACCATGGGATCATTTGAGCCCGTATGAAGATCCTGGTGGGTCTTCATGATAAAGCCTTCCACACTTGTCATTCATACAGCTCGTCCACAAAATTTCTGCTTTCAAGTTGGACCTCAACCTGGCACTCGATTGCTTTTTCTTTTTTTTTTTCCTCCCCAGCTACTCTCCAAAATCTATCAGAGAGCAAAACTTCAGCAAGGTCTCTTGTACTTCTGGTTTATTGGGGCTTTTCCTCTTCTGCTCCTCTGAGGCTGGACTTTGGAGATGTGTGTGTTTCCGTCAATATTCTATTAAGCAGAAAGCTCAAGTGGCAGATGCAGGATAATGACATTTTCTGGGTAATGGAGGAATCTGCTGATAAAAGTCAATTTGTTTCAGTCTTCTTTGTGGCTGCTAGTTATTTAAAAACGTCTGGGTCCACTTTTTCTGCCCTCCCTTTGTGATTAAATGCATCCTTGCTGTAGAGGGTTCTTGTAGGCCACGGGGGAGTAGGGCGGCCATCAACAAACACAGGCAGGGGCCAGAGAAGGGGATGGAAAGGAGAAGGACGTGGGTCAGCCACTCCCAACCACGTGGCCCCAAGGCACCATGGGAACAGAGGCCAGCTGCCATCCCAGACCTCATCCCTCCCCCCTCCCTCCCCAGCAGCCTCCTCCCAACACACAACCCAGTGGAGGAAGCAGGGTCAGAATCATGGCACAATCTTTTTTCTCTTGCGTCCTGTTTAACTGACTTCCACAGGGGATGGACTGATGTTGGAAGAAATACTGTGAAGGGGATTCATTTTAAATGGCATCTTCTGGGGGTGGGGACTCTAGGGGTCTCGCCACTCGCCTCCCCGGCCCCCGGGTCAGATAGCATATCGGCAAGAATGCCATCCATAAGCCGGAAGAGTTCATTTCTTGTCTCAGCTCTGTTCTTCATTACCTGTGCGGCTTTGGGCAAGTGACTTCTCTCTGGGCCTCACCATCTGCCTCTATAGAGTGAGGGGGCTGGGCTATGTTCCACAGGGTCCCTTCCCTGCGGCTGTGAGATCAGGATGATAATGCCTTTCCAAAGGCATTTGATCCAAAATACTTGGGAAGCTGGACAGCTCTCTGTGATCCGGAGAGGTAAGCCTCTAGGAGAGGCTCCCTGCAGCCGTGAGGAACTTCCTGATGCAAACCACAGCTTCGTGTGATCAGACTGGAGGGCGGGGCCGTAGAGAACCCACGGCCTCAGGCAGGGAGAGGGAAGTAAGGTGGGCAGCCTGGCCTCCCAGTGTGTCTTTCTCTAGGCAAGACCCCCATTCCCCCCCCCCCCCCCCCCCCCCCCCCCCCCCTCCCTTGCCCCGCTCCTGTCCTGGTACACTGGGAGCCCTTCCCCTGCTCCTGAGATTCTTCTACCTGGCTTCTTAGGACATCCCCGACCCTGCCCAGGTAAGACATAGAGCCACCTCCAAGGAGAGGTTTGGTAATGGGGCCCAAGTCCTCTGGCAAGTCAGAGCCCTAACAAGGCACTCGTCCATAATATTGTAGGACAAGCACAGACTCTGAACACAGAGGACTCTGGGTGCCGCTCAGCCAACTCCCCGGCCAGCTGTGTGACCACACACAAGCTATGTGACTTCTCTGGACCCCATTTTCAGACAAGTCTGGGAGGATGCTTCTCAAGAGGTTCCCTCTGAGCTGTGGCCCCCTTTGCCCATAGCAGTGGACTTAACAGCCATGACATGGGGCAAAGCCAGATGCAGCAGAAGTTGGGAAAGACGCTGGTTTTCAGATGGCTTCCAGCAAAATCTCTGAAGACCCATCCACTCCCACCGCACCCACCAGCAGCAGACACTGTCTGCACGGCTGGGGCCTCACGGAAGTCCACCCTGACCCCCATCCAGCTCCTCTGTGCTCCCCCAAGCTTTGACCTTAATGGGCTTGGTGCAGATCCACAACGCTGGGACCTCAAAGCTCCTCAGAGGCGCAGGGAAGTTTTCGGGAAGTACAACTTGGAGGGAGCCAGGCTTTGGCCAAGAGGGCTGTGGTTTGGTCCCCTGAGCTTGGGGTTTAACTGAACTTTAAGACACATTTGGCATCTGTATGAAATCTCCGCTCTGTGTCCCCAGCTGCAGGACAATGGGGGCCATTTATAACTTTGCACATGAAATAAGAACATCTGGTTCAAATCTCACTCTCTCTCTCTCTCTCTCACACACACACACACACACACACACACCCCAACAGGAATACATTACAGTAGAGAAAATCATTCTAAACCAAATATATGCTCCTGCCTCAACTAAGGAACCATGAGAAACAGTAAATAATACACAATCTCTGTCCAGGAGGAATGGCAGAGATCATCTGATCTACACTGCTCACTTTAAGGTTAGATCTGAGATGGCAAGTAACTGGTCTAAGATCACACAGCAAGTGAGAGACAGCAGTGAGACCCAGAACTGGGTGTCCTAGCTTCTAAGCTAAAGCCTTTCCCCAGCTCTGCACACAGGCTCTACTCTTCCCCCGTGGAGAAGGAAGCAGGCCCTCTACCATCTTGAGTCTTAAGGAGACAGAGGCACCCTCTCCTGCCATGAGGATAGAAAGCTCAGGATCCCCAGCCAGCCAGGGGCCTTTTATCTCATGCAGCAAGGCCATCGGTACAGCCAATCCTGACGTTGCCACCGAGAGGGGGACCCCAGAGTCATGGAATCTACAGGGCCACTCCATGACCCCTGAGGCGGGGTCACAAAGCCTAGGGCGCTCATGGCCTGGCGCAGGTGTGACAGGTGCATGTGCACATAGCACAGGAGGGGGAAGGGGTGTTCGGGAAGGGCTGATGGTTGTGCCACCACCCCGTGCTGCCTCTCCCTCAAGTGTGGTGTGTGCTTCTGCAGAAAACTCTTCTCTATTTAGTTCTGGAATTTCTCTGGTTCTCCACCTTTCCAGGATCCTTCTGTCGGGGTTCTGCTGCCCAAGGTTCCTGGGCAGATTTCCCCTGGGGAGAGGACTGGGCGGAGGTGTGGACACCCCTGCCACACCGTGCCTTTCTTCTTCATTGGGGATCAGTTTTCTATAGCCTTGGAGGAAGAGAAATAGCCCTTCATAGCTACCCCTTCCCTGTCTTCCGGGAAGACTGCCCACCCTCCCCCGTGACCTTAGCACACTCCTTGGTGAGTAGAGGAAGGTTGATTGGATAGGGGGTATGAGGGCTGCTGAGGGATCAGGGGTGACATCTGCACATTTTACCTGAACAGCTGGAAGGATGAGCTGCCATTGGCTGAAATCAGGAAGAGGTAGGTGACATAGGTTGGGCCAGTGACAATCGGGGGTCCCGTGTTAGGTATATTTTATTCCTGGGCCCTACTGGGAAATCCATCTGGGAATTCTTAGAAGGCAGTTGGATACAAGAACTTGGGGTTTAGAAGGGAGGTCTGATTGCAGCGAGAAATTTGGGAGAAACAGATGATATATAAAGCCACAGGACCTGGGTATGAGTGTTGTCACTTTACCCCTGTTCTCTGAAGTGGGGTCACAAGGGAACCCTTGTCACGGGACTGCTGTGGAGATGAAATGGGACAGTGAGTGTTAGGTGCCCCGCCTGATATTTCACTATTCCAGATGAGTTTGGGGAGGTCAGGAAGGAAAAGTGACTGTGGGCAGCACCAGAGCCCTTCCCAACCAGAAGCCCTTGGGAGAATGCAGACAGATTACCAATGGTACAGCCTAGCCTCATCCCCTCGGAGCAGGGTTACCCTCTCTGCAGAGATCAGATCCCCAGGTGCCCTCTGGACCTTGACACTTTAATCCAGGCTGTCTTACCAATGAGTACTCCACTTAGCCAGCACCCAGCTAGAGGGGCTGTCTGGGCATCCCAGCCCTATCAAGGCAAAACCTGGGCCCTGTTTGCTCCAGCTACACTCTGGTGCTTCCCTTGCTCCTGACTGCCAGGAGCTTTCTGATTTCCCTGCCTCACATGCTCCCACTGGTTGTGGCCACAGATCTGGTGCCTTCTACCCCTGCCCGGCCCCATTCTATCCCCATAGCAGCCCTGCTAAGAAGGTTCTTGTTACCCTACCTGAGAAGGAAGGATGAGGGACAGCACTCACTCCCGAAGTCATCTCATCCCATTCCATGGCCTCAAATATCATCTATACCAAGGGCTTCCCAATTTTTTTCCTCAACCCGATCTTTCTCCTGAACTCCAAACTCTTGTATCTAACTGCTATCTTGGTTCCTGGTTCTGTAGAGCATCTAGAAGGATGAGGTCTGCTAACCTCATTGTTGCCCCTGGAGGGGTCATTTTTTTTTTTTTTCCACCTTAGAATGTGAAAGATGGAGAGGAGCCCAGCAGCCATCTGGTCAACCTCTTCCAGTTTTTATAGATGAGGAAACTGAGTCCCAAGAGAGGAAGTGACTTGCCTAAGGTCACATTCAGGATCAAGCATCAGGTCTCCATGTGCTGCCCGGAATGTCGGGAGAGCAGGGCTCCACTCAAACACTCCATCTGACCTCATCCTCCTCCTGTTTGAAATCCCTCAGTGGCTTCCTATTGCTTTGTTACAATAAAATCAAAATTCCTTAGAAGGATAAGTCTCTGCTACCTCCACCAGCCACATCTCCTCCTGCCCCACGGGTCCACCCCCACCACATCACTAGTGTGTCCCTGGAAAGGCATTAGTGTCCCTTGACACCTACAGACCTCTACACAGATTCATCTCTGCCTAAGTTCCTTCCCTTGGGCAGCCTTTACTCAATCTCTGTTCCAGCTGAGATGTTCCATCTTTCAAGAAACCTCTAAAAGCCTCCTCTCGATCTAGCCCAGGTCTTCTCTCTTAATCTCCACAGCACCTTGTCACCACACGGCATTGTGATGTCTGGTTTTTAGCTTCCCTCCATATCTAGGTTTGGGAAAGTTCACATCTTAAGGGGCAAAGGGAATGATGGGGTAAATCGAAAGTGGTCCTAGGATTAAACCAGTAAAGATGGTGCCCCCTCCCCAACACACAACAGATTTGGAATCAAGCAGACCCAGGCTCAAATCCCAGCCCAGCCAGCTCTTAGCTGTGGGACCCATGATTCCTTATTTATAAAATGAGGTAGTAACCATTAGTTGGTGCCAGGCCTGGAACAGAGCTAGTAGTAGGAGGAACATAATGTGGAACAGTGTGTGCTCACCAGAAAAGAAAGAGGCAGGCAGTAGCAAGTAGAAAGACCAAGCTTTGTTTGCAAGGGGTCAGGGTTTCCAAGCCTTCCCTCAAAATGCCTTTACCTGTCTGTGTTCTAGACTCTCTGCCTCTTTTGTCCCCTCTGTCTCCATCTGTCAGTCTCTCTACATTACAGCCTTGCTCACCTCTTAGCCTTTGGCTTCTAGAAGACTCCCTGACTGTCTCTGCCCCCTCCCACCCCCATAGGAGAACTGAATCATAAAGATTGGCAGAGGGGCACCCATGGGGTAGGGGGGGCTGTGGCTTTCAGGAGAGGAGACTTGTGGCTCTGGCTTAGAGGCCCCTTGAGAGACCCCTAGGGATCATCCCATTCTTCACCTGCCCCCATGCCCAGTGGTCTTGTCATGTGTCTGCTGGCTGTGCCTCTGGATCCAGACCTTACGGTCCTCCTGCCTTTAACCTGGCATCTTCTGAGTAGAAGCACTGGCCATCTCTCACTGGGCCTTGGCCTTCAGCCTCCTCTTCCCGGCAGTAGACCCAAGCCCAGACCGCATTTTAGCCTCACCAGTCTTAACAGGGAGATGAGTGCCCACAGGGCCACCGTCCTCACCACTGGCCCAAGGCTGGGCAGCCTCTCCACCACCAGTCCTCAGGGCTCCACACAGCCTCATCTCTTCTATGGAAGCTTCTCCCTATCCTGAGTCCTCACCCATCCCCATTCTTTGAACTCTTAAAGCCTTGCCCTTTTCTGTCCTAGGTACAATTTTCCCTCATCATCTTAGTCCTGAATTATGCACTTCACAAATCAATCGTGTATGTGTGTGTGTGTGTGTGTGTGTGTGTGTGTGTGTGTATTTGATAGTATGATAACAAAGAAGGCATTCTTTACAGTCAACAAATCCTAGGTCAGCTTGACTTCACCTTTCTGGACCTCTGTTTCTGCATCTGTAGAATGGGATAATAGTAACCTTCCTGATGGGGCTAGTTGTCAGGATTAGATGGGTTATCATACCAGGTGCCTAGCTGAGAGGCCACCTCATGCTAAGAGAGCAACCAGTGGCAGTATTGCTACTATTTGGGGAGGCGGACATTCAGACCGCTTGCCTTAACTGTGCTCTAGCACTCACCAGCTTTGGGATCTTGGGCAAACTTCTCAAACTTTATACACTTTGATGTCCTCATCTGTCAAATTAGTCTCTCCTCCGTGACTAATTGTGTCTATTTTTATTTTTTTAAAGATTTTATTTATTTGACACAGAGAGAGATCACAAGCAGGCAGAGAGACAGGCAGAGGGGGGGAACAGGCTCCCCGCTGAGCAGACAGCCTGATGTGGGGCTCCATCCCAGGACCCTGAGATCATGACCTGAGCCAAAGGCAGAGGCTTAACCCACTGCGCCACCCAGGCGCCCTGTGTTTATTTTTAAAGGTAAGGACACCAAGGCACAGAGAGGTTGAGAGACTTGCCCCGGATTTCACAGCTATCAGGTGTCAAGGGCAGCACCCAAAGGTTCTAGAGCCTGCTCACTTGACCAAGACCGCAGAACAGTGCAAGTAACAGACAGGGCCCCCCCCCCCATGAGGAAGTGGAGAGGAAGGAGCTGTCATTTCTGCTGGGGGTGGGGGGAGTGGGGGATGGGAAAGCTCTCAGTGGAAAGTGAAAATTGTTCTGGTCCTGAAAAACAGTGTGTGTGGCTAAGCTGAGAATGAGATTAGAGAGTCAGCCCAGAAGGTTGCACAACAGCGTGAATGTGTGCAAGGCCACAGAACTGTACACTTCAAAATGGCTGGCATGGCAATTAGTTGAGGGATTAATTAAAAATAAAAATTTAACTTTAATTTTTAAATGCTATTTTATTTATCTTTTAAAAGATTTATTTATTTATTTGAGAGAGAGAGAGAGAGCACAAGAGGGGAGAAGGTCAGAGAGAGAAACAGACTCCCCAAGGAGCTGGGAGCCTGACACAGGACTCGATCCCAGAACTCTGGAATCATGACCTGAGCGGAAGGCAGTTGCTTAGCCCACTGAGCTACCCAGGCATCCCTAACATAATTTTTTAAAAACAACTGACTATAGTGATTTGTAGTCTCTCTGAACATGCAGGAAATAGGGATCATCAAGAACAGAGTAAGTCAAATAATCTGTTATTTCACATTCAGCTACTAATGTTATTTTATTTAGTTTTTTAAAGATGTTATTTATTTGTTTTAGAGAGACAGAGACAGAGAAAACATGAGCAGGGGAGAGGCAGAGGAAAAGGGAGAAGCAGTCTCCCTGCTGAGCAGGGAGCCTGATGCAGGGCTTGATCCCCGCATCCTGAGATCATGACCTGAGCTGAAGTCGGAGGCTTAACCAATAGTCATCCCTATAAATATTGTTATTTTGATGCATAACTCTCCAGGATTATTTTTCTATATACATCTCAATTGTTATTTCCTGAAGATGGGAGCTTATTATATTTCTATATATGTAGTTTCAGAACTTTTTTCTATTCACTACATTATACAATTTACATATCATTAAATGAAAAAGACAGACAGAAAGAGAGCAAGAAAGGCAGGAGGACTGACATAAGCAAATGCATAGGTGGGGGGAATGACAATGCAAAGTGAGTCTGGAAAAAGTGAGGAGTCCAGAGGAGCAGGAATGCAAATTACAAAGACGGGTATAGTGAGACTAAAACCCGGATTGTTTGCTTGGAACTTGACACTAGAGGGCAAGGAAAAGGAAAAGGAAAAAAAAAAGTTTTAAAGGGAAAAAAAATGATTTATGCCAGAAAATATGGGCTAAAGGAAGACACTATACCTTATCAGAAAACTTAGCTGAGGTTCCCGGTAGCCAAGGCAAAAAGAAAAACACAAAAACGAAAAGAGCTTCACATGTTACAAAGGTTTAAAGAAGTAGATGTGCCAGACCCTGACTCTTCCGTGTATTAGTTACGTCGCTCTGCCCAATTAGTTAAGCCCTTTGTGCTTCAGTTCCTCTATTTATAAAACAGGACAAATGATGGTGCTTACTTCATACGGTCATTATGAGAATGAAATGAGCGAATACCCGTAAAGTACTTAGAACAGAGCCTGACACATTGTAAACTCCCAGTAAAAGTTAGAAATCGTTGTTATCAATAGTTTTTCCTGGTTGAATTATGAGATGAATTTATCTTGAGGTTTCCTTCTGCAAAGAGTTCAGAGCAACACAGGAGAGAGCATTCTCAGTAAAAATGGGACGGTAACCACGGCTGTTCTCAGTAAGCCTGTGTCTGACATCTCCTGGAAAGAAGCCAAGGGCAAGCAAGGGGCTCTAAGAGAGAGCCAGAGCCCCTGTCCCAACCAGGCCCAGAGCTTCCCCACTGCCTGATGTGCTCGAAGAATGCCCTTGGAAAATGCCAAGAAAGGATCTGCACCCTCTTCCTCTTTGCCCTCTCCCTCCATGTCCAGCTCTTCCTTTCGACCTGGCTTTCTGCCCGAGTCATTTCCTATTTTCTGAACATTTATCTCCTACACATTCATGCTTTTTTCTCCTATCATCCCTCCACCTATAATACTTCTTCCTTCCTGAATCCTCCTGGCAAACTCCTACACATCCTTCGAAACCCACTTCCATTCTCTGGCACTCCCTGACCCCCTAAAGCTCTCTTCTGCTCCTGGAGGACTCTGCACCACCCTCTCTTCTGGGCTATGTTCTGGTGATGGTGGTGATAAAGATGGTGATGAAGAGGGTGGTGGTGAGAAGACGTTGTCACCTTCACTGACCTCTCCGAATGCGCTTGGTCCTCTGTTAAGTGCTTCGCAAGCATTGCTTCGGTTAATTTTAACAACCACCCTATAAGGAAGTGGCTATTCGCACCCCCATTTTATAGAAAAGAACACAAAGACACAGAATGGCTAAATAAGTTGCTTGAGCCACACACGGTGCAGTTGTATGTGTCCCACCTGGGAAACATACACGGGGGGAGTGTCCGGAATCAGCGCCCACCAACCATTATGGCAAACCGCTTCTCTGTATTATTACTTCTATTTTTTATTGTTACAAGCAATACTCCTTGAGGATGGGTCTGTTTCCTTTGTGCTTGTGTCCTCACAGCCTGGCACCACACCCGACCCCCCGTGAACACTGAAGAAATACCTTCCACAGTTGAGTCCGGTAGCTGCCTTCAGTAGAAAAGAGTCAAGCCCCATTTCACAGTCCTCTTCCTCCCTCCTGGGCCTCCCAACTACCTCACCCAGTCCCCTTAGGACTTTATGACTCTCCAGGGTCCTGGGGCATACACATGCTGAGACTTCTTCCAGGTGCCACCAGCAGCCACTGCATGGTGGCCCTACTGTGTTCCGATCGGCATGCTGGGGGCTCCCATACCTTACCCCATCCAACCTGCACACAGTTTAATGAGGTGGACAGAGCTAGTCCTACTTCACAGACAAGGGAGTCCAAGTGCCCAGCTGGTAAGGGCCCATGCTGGGGCTTAAGGCCATCACCCTCTGGCTCCACAGGTCCTTCATTCTTCCTTTCAACATTTCCTTACAGCGTCTCCTGCTGTAAGGAACCTTGGGTTGCCTGCTCCCACGTCCTCAGCATGGACCCTGACACCCAGTAGGCCTGCGATAAAGAGTTGCTGAATCGAAATGACCCGAACGAGGGCGTGGGTGGCCCAAGAAAAATGTGCCACGACTCAGGCATTTCAAGGGAAATGCATAGTTTCCAAACCCGAGCACGGAGGAGCCCGCTATTTTTGGACGGCCCTTGCACAAATGTTGTGTGGGCTTCCTTTTTGCTACTAAATGTCACTGCGTTAGTTTCCTAGTTTCATTCTCCTGCCTGGGCTAGGGAGGATTATGCAACTAGAGCCTGGGCATGACTCATCCTTGGCTCAGCTGCCCAACTGTCCACAATTGCCATGATATGGTACAGCCTTCCCCACCCCCCTTGGCTATTTGTGGTGGTTTTGTTGAACTTTTACAGTCTATCTTTCTTTCCTTCTAATTTTGCTTCTCCCTGTCTTTTTCTTTGAAGAGATGGGCTAAGGATATGGAAGGTCTTTAAAAAATGGGGCCCCTCTGTACCTGCCAGTCCATCAACCCTCTATGAAATCCACACAGGGCAGGAAACAATTCTGGGGATGCTATCATGAGGAGCTGACCTGCAAAGGAAGGTGGATGGGGGTTTCCCTCCACTGGACCAGCTGCTGCTAACCCCTACGCCACCCCCGGCCTGCTGGGAAACTAGCAGAATTGGTCTTCGGCACTCCGTACTAGGGATGGGCCCTTCACCCTCCTTACATGGGCCTGTTTCCTGGATTTGGGGAGCTGGCTGTTTCTGGGAGGAGGAGAAGGCTCACCCAGCGGCAGGGGCGGCAGCTGTGGGCCACATAGGAGGGCAAGGCCCAGCACTCAAGGGGACTATGTGCCAGGTACAGTGCTGGGCCGCCCAGCAGAAAGGGTGAGCTGATGTCCAGCTGTCTAGGCCCTTCCATATACCGGCTATATATGTCTAGGCCCTTCCATATACCGGCTATATATGTCTAGGCCCTTCCATATACC